>NC_091299.1:56237106-56254606 GCF_038502225.1 Cherax quadricarinatus | reverse complement strand
GGATGATTTGAATAGACTGATGCAATGGTCGGAGAAGTGACAGATGCAGTTTAATATTGACAAATGCAAAGTTCTAAATGTTAGACAGGTAAATATCCATGCCACATATAAACTAAATAATGTAGATCTTAATACTACTGATTGCGGAAAGGATTTAGGGGTTCTGGTTAGCAGTAATCTAAAACCAAGACAACAGTGCATTAGTGTTCGCAATAAAGCTAACAGAATTCTTAGCTTCATATCTAGAAGTATAAATAATAGAAGTCCTCAGGTTGTTCTTCAACTCTATATATCCTTGGTTAGGCCTCATTTAGACTATGCTGCTCAGTTCTGGTCATCGTATTACAGAATGGATATAAATGCTCTGGAAAACGTACAGAGGAGGATGACAAAGATGATCCCATGTATCAGAAATCTTCCCTATGAGGATAGACTGAGGGCTCTGAATCTGCACTCTCTCGAAAGGCGTAGAATTAGGGGGGATAAGATCGAGGTGTATAAATGGAAAACAGGAATAAATAATGGGGATGTAAATAGCGTGCTGAAAATTTCCAGCCAAGACAGGACTCACAGCAATGGTTTGAAGTTGGAAAAATTCAGATTCAGGAAGGATATAAGAAAGCACTGGTTTGGTATTAGAGATGTGGATGAGTGGAACAAACTCCCGAGTACAGTTATTGAAGCTAAAACGTTTTGTAGTTTTAAAAATAGGTTGGATAATTACATGAGTTGGTGTGAGTGGGTGTGAGTTGGACCTGACTAGCTTGTGCTGCTGGGTCTGACGCCGTACTCCTTCCTTGAGTGGAGGTGACCAGACTGGGTGGATCATCGGGCTAATCCAGGGGGGTGGGATCATTGGGCTAATCCAGGGGGGACATGGACCTGCTCCGCATGGGTCAGTAGGCCTGTTGCAGTGTTCCTTCTTTCTTATGTTCTTATGTTCTTAAGTCAAGTGAGACTCGCCAGGCAGTCCTCGCTCTGCATATTTGTACAGAAGATGTCTAGACTTGAGGAGAGTTGTGTGGTATAGAGAGTGGAGCTTATAGAATTGAAATCTTAATTCGTGACAAGTGAATCTTTTGTCGTATTATGTAAAAAATTGTGGATTGTTGTGGGTATTAACGAAAATGAGGAATTATTTGGGTTATCCTGGGATAAGAATAAAAATGTGTATTAGTGTCATTAAACATTTATGAAAAATTTGTATCGAAAAAGGAAAAAAATGTGAAATAAAATAGTAAGTGATGTTGGTTTTGGGTACTGTTGTTGAACCAGAGATACAGAAAAAGAGGTTATAAGTTGTGGGTTGCTGAGGTTGTTATGGTGACACATCTGATTCGGCTTGGTGTGTCTGAGTGACGTCATGGGTGGTTATCACGTGACGTCACTGACCGCTGAATAAACACAGGTGTGGTGACGTCATGCATATTAATTCGTTTAAGTCAATAAGAGGAAGTAACTTGTTTAGACCTGCATACGTATGAGCCCCCTCCATAGGAAGGCCCTATATCTTGATCCGAGGAAGTGGAGCAGGAATATTTGGGTATAGAGGGTATGGGAGATGGAAGTGGGTGTTGGGAGAGATGGAGGGTAAATCTTGATCCAAGGAGATGGAGCAGGAATATTGAGTTTAGAGTGTGATGGTGGTGATCTTGATCTGAGGAGGTGGAGGGTAAATCTTAATTATAGGAGATGGGGCACGAATATTGGGTTTATAGGGTGATGGTGTGGGGGAGATTGATCTTGATCCGAGGAGTTGTAGGGAAGTCTTGATCCAAGGAGTTGGAGGATTGTCTTGATCCAAGGAGTTGGAGGGAGGTCTTGACCCGAGGAGGTGAAGATTACAAGCAAATGGAAAAAAAATCGAAATGTTTGGGGAGATAGGAGTGCGTGGTGGGAGGTGTGAGGGAGTAGGAGGTCTTGATCCGAGGAAGTGGAGGGTTAATCTTGATCCAAGGAGATCGGGAGCACAAGAAAATGAAAAAATTCGAAAATTCGAAAAAATAAAAAAAAAATCGAGGACCGGGGGCGATCCGGGCAGGCACAGCAGAAGGCGCAGCAGTGGCAGCGCGGGTCGGCACGCAGGAGTGGGCGCAGGCGCGCGAGCGCGGGGTGAGGTCGGATACACCGCTCAGAGGAATACACCGTACAGAAGAAAACATTGCTACTGGGTATAATACCGAGCACCTCTCCTGAAGCGTACATCAGTCAGATAACTGCTGCAGCATATGGGCGCCTGGGAAACCCAAGAATTGCGTCCCAATACCTCAGTAAGGAATCGTTCAAAAATCTGTACACCGTGTACGTCAGGCCCACATTGGAATATGCGGCACCAGTTTGAAACCAACACCTAGTCAAGCACATCAAGAAATTAGAGAAAGTGCAAAGGTTAGCAACAGGACTAGTCCCAGAGCTAAGGGTAATTAATGTCTTACTAAGAAAGCTTAAAGGAAATCGGTCTGACGACACTGGAGGACATGAGGGTTAGGGGAGACATGATAACGACATAAAATACTGCGAGGAATTGACAAGGTGGACAGACACAAGAATGTTCCAGAGATGGGGCACAGAAACAAGGTGTCACAATTGTAAGTCGAAGATTCAGATGTTAGGAAATATTTCTTTTAATCATAGAGTTGTCAGGAAGTGGAATAGTCCAGAAAGTGACGTCCTGGAGGCAGGAGCCATACATAGTTTTAAGATGAGGTTTGATAAAGTTCAAGGTGCAGGGAGAGACAAGACCTAGTGGCGACCAGTAAAGAGGCGGGACCAGGAGCTATGAATCCACCCCTGCAACCACAATTATGTGAGTACACACAAGGAGCTGAGCCGAGGAGCCAGAAACGAATATTCTTGAATAAGGAGGAAGGCCCAGATGCAATTTGATAATGACATATCATCAAAAGTCAAAAATGATCCAGAGTTTGCTACATGAGGAGGAAAACAACAGCCAAGTACCAGGCTGACGAAGGAAGGCAGGAAGCTCACAATGAATGACCAGGAAGTATGCGAAGAGTTAAGCACGAGATTTAAGGAGTTATTCTTAGAGGAGACAGAAAGGCTTTCAGCAAGTACTGAACACACTAAACTGACGAGGACGTGAAGAAACTGGTATGTGAATTATTTACCTCGAAGACGGTAGGCTCAGATAACATCTCACCATGGTTCCTGAGAGAAGGAACAGAGGCACCGTGTTTGCCGCTAACAAAAATCTTCAACAAATCTTTCGAAACAGGGCAACTGCCAGAGATGTGGAAGACAGCAATTGTAGTCCCGGTTTTCAAGAAAAGAGAGAAACAGGTAGCATTAAACTTCAGTCCAGTATCAGTAACATGTACAGTATATAAAGCCATGGAGATGATTATCAGAAGACTGGTGAAGCAATTGGAAAGGAGAAGTGTCACTGAAGACAACCACCATGGCTTCAGGGATGGAAAATCCTGTGTCATACACACATATTAGAAGTAAGGCAGGAGAGAGTGAGAGAGTGAGAGAGAGAGAGAGAGAGAGAGAGAGAGAGAGAGAGAGAGAGAGAGAGAGAGAGAGAGAGAGAGAGAGAGAGCGAGAGACAGACAGAGAGAGAGACAGAGAGAGAGAGGAGAGAGAGAGAGAGAGAGAGAGAGAGAGAGAGAGAGAGAGAGAGAGAGAGAGAGAGAGAGAGAGATAGAGATAGAGAGAGAGAGAGAGAGAGAGAGAGAGAGAGAGAGAGATAGAGAGAGAGAGAGAGAGAGAGAGAGAGAGAGAGAGAGAGAGAGAGAGAGAGAGAGAGAGAGAGAGAGAGAGAGAGAGAGAGAGAGAGAGAGAGAGAGAGAGAGAGAGAGAGAGAGAGAGAGAGGAGAGAAGAGAGAGGAAAGAGAGGAGAGAGAGAGAGAGAGAGGAGAGAGAGAGAGAGAGAGAGAGAGAGAGAGAGAGAGAGAGAGACTTGTATGTCTCTATAACAATAAAAATGCTTTCAAAATGAGCTGATGTAGGTAATAGCCTCTAGCTTGTCAATGTGCTTAGGGAATCTCTTAACCTGTAAATAGCTTGTCAATAAAGCTAGGATCCTTAACCTTCTGTCAAACCATCAAAAAAAAAAAAAAAAAAAAAAAAAAAAAAAAAAAAAAAAAAGTAGAGAGAGAGAGAGAGAGAGAGAGGAGAGAGAGAGAGAGAGAGAGAGAGAGAGAGAGAGAGAGAGAGAGAGAGAGAGAGAGAGAGAGAGAGAGAGAGAGAGAGAGAGAGAGAGAGAGAGAGAGAGAGAGAGAGAGAGAGAGAGAGAGAGAGAGAGAGAGAGAGAGAGAGAGAGAGAGAGAGAGAGAGAGAGGAGAGAGAGAGAGAGAGAGGAGAGGTGAGAGAGAGAGAGAGAGGAGAGAGAGAGAGAGAGAGAGGAAAAAGAGAGAGAGAGAGAGAGAGAGAGAGGAGGAGAGGAGAGAGAGAGAGAGAGAGAGAGAGAGTGGGACCTGCCACTTGTGTAAGTAGGTCGTCGTCCAAAGGTTGGGCAAGCGTTGAAGTCTTTGTACCAAGATCCCATGATGTTGCAGTGTCTGACAGATGTGGTGAATGGTTTTGAAAACCAACAAGTTGAAGAACTGAGACACTTGTGCAACACATGGAAATCTTAATTGAAGAAACGTTTCGCCACACAGTGGCTTCATCAGTCCAATACGAAGTAGAAATATGTAAGGAGAGGAGGAGCTCGAGGTAATCAGTCCCTCAATCTGGAATCGATGTGTTCAGTCCATCACTCTTGTAGGAAGTGCAGCATAGGAACGAACGAACGAACGAACGAAAGTTCAGGTAAGATCCCAAATGGGATGAGAAGGGAAGACGGGACAGACGAAGAATAGTGCTGGATAGGAGTGTTCTTAGTCGTAGAAATAGAGCCAGGGCTTAACCCAGCAGCGAAGGCGATCGTGGGACAGATATTGAGAAGAGAAATTCAGGCTCTTCTGTTGGGACTCCGGTGGAGTGAGCGGGGAGGAAGGGACATGCGACGTTTAGCGCTAGAGAGGAGTGTAGAACTGGGCCATGTCTTAACCCAAAAGCTAAGGCGAATATGGGTCAGAGAATGGTACCTGTCATAGAAGGTACCTGTCAGCGAATCTAAGGTTATTTGTAAATAGGGTTAGAAGCAGGATCATGCAAGGAGTAGAAAAGGTTGTGTTGGTTTGTGGGTCTGCGAATGTCTTCGTCAAGGAGAGAGGTCCAGTAGTCATGTCGTGTCTCAAGTTTGTCTAATTGGGCATGGAGAGACTCGCTTGTGGCGAAGTCCTCCCATCTGACATCAAGCACCCAGCGCAGCGCCTTGTTCTGGACACGCTGCAGTTTAAGTAAGTTTGTTTTTGCTGCAAGAGCGAGGGCTAGAGGAGAGTAAGTTATCAGAGGACGTATTAGGGATTTGTAGAGGTGTAGTTTGGTGCATTGAGAGGCATGTTTCAGTTTGTAGAGGCCTGCAAGGGCCTTACTAGCTATTGCATGCCTTGAGTGAATGTGTTCATGTAAACGAAGAAGGTAGTCAAGATTAACGCCAAGGACAGTGACAGATTGTGTGATGGGGATGTAAGTGCGGGTGTCAGCTGTTCTGAGCTCGACAGGTAATGGAGGATCACGTTTCCTGTAGTTAAAATATGCAATGCTGGATTTAGCTGCATTGGTTTTGATCCTCCATTTTTGTTCCCAGATGGCTATCCTGTCGACCTCATTTTGTGTTTTGTGTGTGAGTGTATCAATATTGGCATGAGTGATAAGTTGTGTAATGTCGTCTGCATAGGCTAGTGTGATTGAGTTGTGGTGTACAGGTGTTGGAATGTCGCTAGTGTATAAAATGTAGAGGGTAGGGGAGAGGACAGATCCCTGGGGTACTCCGGCATTTAGTGTGAAGTAGTCAGAGTAACAGCCTTGGAATTTGAGTCTCATGGTACGGCCGTCTAGGAAGTTGCAGAGGAGTTTACGAGTAGTGAGAGGCAGGTTGAAGTTAGTGCAGAGTTTGTACTTGAGCCCGTCGTGCCAGACAGTGTCAAAAGCTTTTTCAAAGTCTTTTGCAACCAGGGCTGTCCTGTTTCTTTGTTTTGTGTTGATGTGGATGTAGTTGAGAATGATGTTAATGGCATCCTGTGTGGATCTGTGTGTTCTGAAGCCAAACTGGCCATCAGAAAGTAGAGAATTGTGTTCCAGGTATCTGCGAAGGCGATGATTGATGAGTTTTTCAAAGAGTTTTCCTAAAGTTTCGAGGAGGCTGATAGGGCGATAGTTTCTAGGGTCAGAGTGGTCTTTATTGGGTTTAGGAAGGAGGATAGCAGTAGCAGTTTTGAAGAGGGAAGGGAAGTATCCAGAGGCAAAGGAGGCATTGAGGAGGTTTGTGTAGGCAGTAATGATAGAGTCAGGAAGGTGTTTCAGGATAATATGGTTTAGGCCAGAGGCACCAGGAGCCTTGGGAGGAAGGTGTCTGAGAAGAGTTTTAACGTCAGTGTTGGTGAAAGGAGTGTCAAGTTCTTGTGAGGAGGTAAGAGAGTCCAGATGGATGTGGCTGTCTGGTGTTGTTTCGTGTGTGTGTAGTGTTCCAGTGTTCTATGTTCTGAATGTGTTGGATAGCGTTAGGGTGGGGTGGGTGAGGGTGGAAGATGTTCTCCCAGATGTGTTTGAAGATGTTAGTAGCATCCTGCGGGTCTGAGATGTGTGCGTTGTTGTGGGTGATGTGTTTGAATTTGTTGGTGGGAGTGGTGCCTCTGATTTTTTTTATAAAGTTCCAGAAGACTTTGGTGTTTTTGATACGCTGTTTGTCCGCTTGTAGTATGAGCTGTGACCAGTGATTGTTGTGGTCTTGGTCTAGACTATGTAGAATGTTGTTTCTGAGGTAAGTGAGATCTAATCGGACTTGATTAAATCTATGTGTGTTGTAGAGAAAGTGGTTGTGGTAACAGATAATTAGTCTTCTTGTTCTGTTTGAGGGTTTGAAGGAATAAAGAGTGGTGTGGGTTTTCTTTGGTATTGCGGTGTTGGCTGCTTGTGTAATGGTGTCTTGGATGAGAGCAAGTTGAGTGTTAATGTCAGAGATGGGTTTGTTGTTGTAGTCATAGGTGAGGTTAGTATTATCCATGTGTTGTTTGAAGGCATCCCAGTCAGCGTTCTTGTAGGAGAAGGAAGGTGTGGCCATGATGAGGATAGGGTTGGAGGAGATGTGTAAGATGACGTGAATGTGATCAGAGCGTGTAATAGGGCCAGGTTATATGTAGTGTAGAAAGAGAGAGCTGGCTCCGTTTGCCAGAATGATGTCGGGTTTGCCTTGGCCAGTGTGATTGAATAAGGTGTTGAAGTCTGGACCGAGGTGAACTAGGTGTTTGTGGTTTGTGAAGTTGAGTAATTGGTGACCAAGTTGGTTGTTACTGGTGTGATGAAAGGCGGTGTGTTTGGCATTCATATCAGCTAGTAGGTATGTTGATGTGTTGGTGTAGTTGAAGACTAAGGAAAGGTCGTGTATGTTGAGAGTAGTGTTTGGGCGAGCATAGGTGGTGAAAAAGATAAAGGGACCAAGGTGGGTGTGTATTCTGACTGCAAGACAGTGTTGGTGAATAAAAGGGATTGGGAGAAATTCGTGTTTTATGTTGGATTTGACAAGGATGGCAACCCCATCGTGGGGATCATAGGGGGACTGTAGTGCAGTATAACCATAATGGCGGATACGTTGAGGGGCTTTGAGGCAGTTACTGTTTAGCAAAACAATATATGGGCTCTCTGCTTCAAGGAGCTCGGCCAGTAGGTGTCTAATTGTAAAGTAAGAACGTACGTTGAACTGAATCACCTTAAACATGATTTAATGGTTTCGTCAAAGCAAAGTTAATGTCGGGGGAGGAGTTTGGATTAAAGCCCGTGATAGTGGTGCCATCAGTGGATGTGTGTTTGTAGGTGCTATGGACCCGTTTCCTGGAGGGGGAGGAAGAGATGGGTCTGTTTTTATGTTCTTTGGTCTGTCTGTCAGAAGTTGGGGCAGGTTTAGGTTTGAGTGGATTTTGTCTGGAGGAGGTGGAGTTGGACCTGGATGAAGTTTTGGTTGTGGTGGAGGAGTGGGAGAAGGTGGATGCAGAGGAAGTGGAAGCTTTGGTAGGGGATGAGGAAGAGGAAGCTATGGTAAGGGATGAGGAAGTGGAAGCTAAGGTAAGGGATGAGGAAGTGGAAGCTTTGGAAGAGGAAGTGAGTAAGGAAGTTGGGGGAGGGGTGGTCATGGCAGCAGCAGTAGGGGTGTTGGTGGGAGGTGTAGAAGTAGTGAAGAGGGGTAGGGGAGGAGGAGAGCTGGTGGGAGTAGGAAGTGGGGGGGTGGGAGAGAGGAAGGAGGGAGAGGTTGTAGGAGGCTTAGAAGAGAAGCAGGAAGGAGGGATAATTATGGAGGGAAGATTGTTTGCAGACAAGATTAGGTTAAGGACATGTGAGTAGTCTGATTGGTAAGCTTGAGAGATTACCATCGCAGAGTGGGCAACAGTGGCCAGTTGACAGTTAGTTTTGTAGTCTAGTGTGGGTGTAGGTGTAGAAGGAGAAGTGCTTGTATCCTGTGTGTTGGTGTTTGATGTGTGTAGAGTAGAAGAGGTAGACCAAGTGCGTGGGGAGGCCCAGGCATTGGGGGTAGGGGAGGGAGGTGTGGAAGGGGAGGGAGGTAATGAAGGGGAGGGAGGAGCAGGGAAGGGGTTGGGGAGGGAGGGAGGTTGGCTAGCTCTGAGGGAGGAGAGAATATGCTTTCTAGAAGGGCAGGAATTTGCAACTGCAGTGTGTGACCCACCGCAGTTAGAACATTTAAGGGGGAGGTTGCAAGTATTCCAGAAGTGGCCAGTTGCTGAACATCTGGAGCAGACTTGCGTAGATGTGCATAGATGTGCGTAGATGTGCGTAGATGTGCATGTGTTTTTGTCGTGGCCGAACTTGTAGCATTTAAGACATTGTGTGATTTGGTGGAAGTTCGGAGTGAAGAGAGAGTTTGGAGGAATGCGGATGGTCTTGGCAAAGATTCCTTGACTGAAGAGTGTAGAGGCGTCAGCAGGAGTAGAACAGCGTATTTTGAGAATGGTAGAGTTTTCGGGTCTGTAAATATCGTCAACAGAGGCTTTGTTCTTAGAAATGATATCTTTTATTAAGTCTTCTTTGTCTGTGTCATAGGCTGTCAGGAGAGAGTAGTCTACGTGCTTAGCAATGACTGTGCTTTTGGCACGGTGCTCAGGAGTCCAAATAATGGTGAAGCCTGCGTTGAGAAGTTTTTGTCTGGTATCGGTTGAGGTGTACGTTTCGTAGGAATGTTTGTCAAGAAGGAGTTTGAAGCCTGAGTTGGTTTTGAAGACTTTAAGTTGAGGTGCACAAGGGATCTGATATAATAAATTTTCAGGACAGATAGTGGCTTCAGGATTAGAGAATTTGAGGTTTAGCGAGAAGGAATTGGATTTAGAAGAAGCAGAGGCAGGTGTGGGGGGTTGAGGGAGAGTGGAAGGGGGGTGGGAGGTGGAAGGCAACGATGGCATCGTCTAATTACGCAAAGATGCAATTGGAGGTGACAATCGGCCAAAAAGTGAGAGTACTCAGCTAGGCAAGTACGTGTAAGTAGGCACACGTACTTGCCTGGCGAAGGACACTGAGGAGGTGAACTGTAGCTTGATGGAGCACTGTGTATCCTGAGCGGCGGCGAGACTGGCTGTATGGCGTGCAGTCAACAGGCGAAGAGAATTCAGGCAGCAAGAGGCTTCCTGCCCTTGGGTAGGCAAGCACCGACTCACCAATCCTGATGGTGGAGAGGAAGACAAAGGTCCAGCAAGCACTACTCTAAGCGAAGTCCCTCCCAACACGGGGTAATTCAAGGCGAGATCGTCGATGTGTGAGTGATGTGTTAGATAAGCGCACGTCACCACTGGACCTAAGTCGTGAGTTAAGTACAGGTCACCGCTGAGGATTCTGACTGAACACGTTCACTGAACCACGCAGCATAGGGCCAGAGAGGTGGGTTATATACGGCAGTCAGATAGATGAGTGGAAGCAGGAGAAGGCGGGATCACAGTGGGACCTTCCACTTGTGTAAGTAGGTCGTCGTCAAAAGGTTGGGCAAGCGTTGAAGTCTTTGTACCAAGATCCCATGATGTTGCAGTGTCTGACAGATGTGGTGAATGGTTTTGAAAACCGACAAGTTGAAGAATTGAGACACTTGTGCAACACATGGGAATCTTAATTGAAGAAAAGTTTCGCCACAGAGTGGCTTCATCAGTCCATTACAAAGTAGAAATATGTAAGGAGAGGAGGAGCTCGAGGTAATCAGTCCCTCAACCTGGAATCGATGTGTTCAGTCCATCACTCTTGTAGGAAGTGCAGCATGGGGCCAGAGATGTGGCTTATATACGGCAGTCAGATGAGTTGAAGCAGGAGAAGGCGGGATCACAGTGGGACCTGCCACTTGTGTAAGTAGGTCGCCGTCCAAAGGTTGGGCAGGCGTTGAAGTCTTTGTACCTAGATCCCATGATGTTGCAGTGTCTGACAGATGTGGTGAATGGTTTTGAAAACCGACAAGTTGAAGAATTGAGACACTTGTACAACACATGGGAATCTTAATTGAAGAAAAGTTTCGCCACAGAGTGGCTTCATCAGTCCATTACAAAGTAGAAATATGTAAGGAGAGGAGGAGCTCGAGGTAATCAGTCCCTCAACCTGGAATCGATATGTTCAGTCCATCACTCTTGTAGGAAGTGCAGCATGGGGCCAGAGATGTGGCTTATATACGGCAGTCAGATGAGTGGAAACAGGAGAAGGCGGGATCACAGTGGGACCTGCCACTTGCGTAAGTAGGTCGTCGTCCAAAGGTTGGGCAAGCGTTGAAGTCTTTGTACCAAGATCCCATAATGTTGCAGTGTCTGACAGATGTGGTGAATGGTTTTGAAAACCGACAAGTTGAAGAATTGAGACACTTGTGCAACACATGGGAATCTTAATTGAAGAAACGTTTCGCCACACAGTGGCTTCATCAGTCCATCTCGTCTGACTGCCGTATATAAGCCACCTCTCTGGCCCTATGCTGCACTTCCTACAAGAGTGATGTACTGAACACATCGATTCCAGGTTGAGGGACTGATTACCTCGAACTCCTCCTCTCCTTACATATTTCTACTTTGTATTGGACTGATGAAGCCACTGTGTTGCGAAACGTTTCTTCAATTAAGATTCCCATGTTTTGCACAAGTGTCTCAATTCTTCAACTTGTCGGTTTTCAAAACCATTCACCACATCTGTCAGACACTGCAACATCATGGGATCTTGGTACAAAGACTTCAACGCATGCCCAACCTTTGGACGACGACCTACTTACACAAGTGGCAGGTCCCACTGTGATCCCGCCTTCTCCTGCTTCAACTCATCTGACTGCCGTATATAAGCCACCTCTCTGGCCCTATGCTGCACTTCCTACAATTGTGATGAACTGAACTCATCGATTCCAGGTTGAGGGACTGATTACCTCCATCTCCTCCTCTCCTTATATATTTCTACTTTGTATTGGACTGATGAAGCCACTCTGTGGCGAAACGTTTCTTCAATTAAGATTCCCATGTGTTGCACAAGTGTCTCAATTCTTCAACTTGTCGGTTTTCAAAACCATTCACCACATCTGTCAGACACTGCAACATCATGGGATCTTGGTACAAAGACTTCAACGCCTGCCCAACCTTTTGACGACGACCTACTTACACAAGTGGCAGGTCCCGCTGTGATCCCGCCTTCTCCTGCTTCAACTCATCTGACTGCCGTATATAAGCCACCTCTCTGGCCCTATGCTGCACTTCCTACAAGAGTGATGGACTGAACACATCGATTCCAGGTTGAGGGACTGATTACCTCGAGCTCCTCCTCTCCTTACATATTTCTACTTTGTATTGGGCTGATGAATCCACTGTGTGGCGAAACGTTTCTTCAATTAAGATTCCCATGTGTTGCACAAGTGTCTCAATTCTTCAACTTGTCGGTTCTCAAACCATTTATCACATATGTCAGACACTGCAACATCATGGGAACTTGATACAAGAAAACTTCAATACTTCTCCAATCTTTGAAGGAAGACCTACATACACTAGAGGATGGTACCACTGTGATCCCGCCTCCTCCTGCTTCCACTCACCTGACTACAGTTTATAAGCCACTTCTCAAGCCATATGCTGTATACAAGTTGCACGTGAGTCTAAAGATGTGACGGATGAAGACCTCACGGACTTGGAACTCCGACGTGTCATTAAGAACACAGGTGACACTGCCCCGGACATCAATGGGAGTCACGTACTCCATGATTACACAGGCTGGCCAGAGTGGACGGGAGGCCATACTAAGCGTCATGAACAAGTCATGGAAGGCCGAGACATTCCCAGCAGCTTGGAAGAAGGCCACCATTGCTCCAGTCCTAAAGCCCAAGATCCCGGGCAGTATGAGACCCGTATCGCTGACCAGCTGTTTAGCCAAAACTACTGAGAGGATGGTGTTAAACCACCTTCTGTCGAAACTTGAACCGCCACATCAACACATATTTGGCTTCACCAAAGGAGTGGGTACAACGGAGTGAATAACCACTCTACTAACCCAGATTGCTTATAGTAAGAAGAAACCTAGTATCGTCGTCTACCTCGACCTCGAGAATGCATTTGGGCTAGCAAGTCCCACAGCAATTCTAGCAATACTAGCTCGCTAGGGGATAAAAGGACGCCTCCTGGCTTAGATAGAGCCCTACCTCAGGGACAGGCAGGCCTGTGTCAGCTTCCAGGGACACTGCTTTTCCTTTAAAACCCTGCAAAACGGCACGCCACACAGAGATGTGCTCAGTCCCACCCTGTTTAACATCCTTATGCAGAAACTTGTGAGTCTTCCGTTTAATAGTGGTACGCAGCTACTCAGCTATGCTGATGATCTTGCACTCGTAGTGAATAGGGAAGGGAATTTGGAGCGACAGGACCAAAAAGCTATGGACCTAATAACGCAGTCTTGCAAAGAACTAGGCCTCAAGATCTCCGCCGAGAAATATTTTGCAATAATGTTCAAGGGACCAGATCCTGTGAATAGATTACATTTCCAGGATATAGAACTGGAGTGGACAGGCTCCTACCTTTACTTAGGAGTCTACATTGATAAAAAGCTGACCTTTCAGAAACAGGCCGAGTATGTCAGATCCCGTGCTCTACTCAGACTCAAGGCTATGAGAGCGATAACGAGGAACAAATGCAGGAGATAACAGAGAAATACTACGCTTGCACTATATACAAGCTGTGTGCTCGCTTATTAACTACGGGGCACCGGCGTTGGCTCATCTCTTTCCGCAGAGCAGGCAAAAAGGGGAGGTCGTACAAAACCAGTCGATAAGAGCTATGCTAAGGGCCCCCATTTGGACCAAGAAAGTATTTCTAAAATTCGAAGCCGGGCTTCCTTCCCTGGTTGACACAGTCAGATACATGAACGCCTGCAAAGTAACCACGTTTTTGCACCGGCAGCAAGGTACCCCACTGAGAAGGATATTGGCAACCGATACAAGATCCAACTCTCTTCACTGGCTACTCCTGGATTTGTTCGTTTTCTACTGTTGGGTGGAGGCTGCTCCCTATACAACTACCCCTTGAGAAGAGTTGTGACCTTCCTGTTGCTGGGTATCATTCACCACCTCCCTGGCGCCTATATCCGGCCGATGTTTGCGTCATGCAACTACCTCCCTCCAAGCATCTCTGCAGTCAAGACACCCTCAGCAAACATGCTGAGACAAGCCTGGCAATGGCAGAGGGACGCACATGTGCAGTATATTTCACAGATGGTTCTGTTGACTTTGACAGGAAGAGAGCAGCAGCTGGCATGTACCACAATGATCACACACAAGAGTGGCCACTCCCTGACCCCTGCATGATCCTTCAAACTGAGCTGGTGGCGATTCAACAGGCAATGTCACATGCCCTACGACATCGGCTTCGACCTGTCATACATGTTGCAATCAATGTTCTCTCCCATCCACAACCACAGGACAATGTTCACCTTATCACATCGATTCTGAGCATAATGACAGCTTTGGAAGCTCAGGGTAGCAGAGCTACATTGAATTGGATCCCCAGCCATGCTGGCATACGGAGAAATGAGGCGGCAGATGATGCGGCCAAGGCAGCTACAGATTATCCACATGTTGGGATTACCGTCCCCATCAGCCTACGGCAGACCAAACTGGTGACCGCCAGAGCAATGAAGCTTACGGGGGAGGTCCTCCGTGATATCCCATCTCAACAGTGGTACCGAGCAGCGACTCAGGAAGAACCCCCTCCATATGATAGAAGCTGGTCCAGAGCGCAGTGTACCGCCATCCATCGGCTTCGTTTGGCCTTTCTCACAGCCAAGATGATGGTAGACAAGGCAGAGGAGGAGATGTGCCAGCACTGCCAACACGTCGTCCAGCGCCCCCTAACACACTGTCTCCTGGAGTGCCAAGTCACTGAGGCTCTGCAGGCGACTAGCGCTGACATCCCCTCCCGAATAAGACCCAAAGAAGACTGCGGCTACCCTAGTGTACCATGGAGTCAACGCCCCAGACGAATTGTTGCCCTTGATAGCGACATATCCTCCTTCTCGCTAGTGTCCACATTTAGGAGTGCATGTGTGTGTGTATATGTATGCCTCTGAATACACGTATATTGCGTCCAGCATGCGCATGTATATGATCCATTGTTCATATTACAGACGGCGTTGTCGCTTGAGCAGCATATGTTGTAACACTGTAGATCCCATTCTCCTTCGGGAGCCAGAGACGGGTCATCGCAAGATTAAGACCGTGCCAAGACCCCGATCGTGGCGAACATTATAATAATAATAATAATATCTTTATTTACTACAAGTACATGTACAAGGTATACAGTCCTAGCTGACATCAATGACATACTACTATATAGAGACTCCCTTGTTATGCTCTGCATTTCGGGCAAATTAGGTCAGTGTCCCGGAATGCGACCCACACCAGTCGACTAACACCCAGGTACCCATTTTACTGATGGGGAACATAGACAACAGGTGGAAAGAAACACGTCCAATGTTTCTACTCTGGCTGGGAATCGAACCCAGACCCTCGCCGTGTGAAGCGAGAGCGTTAACCACCAGGCCACCAGAGCCACCTGTACTTTCTACAAGAGTGATGGGCTAGCACATCGATTCCACGATGAGGGACCTCAAACTCCTCCTCTCCTTACCCTTTTCTGCTCTGTATTGGACTGATAAAGCCACTGTGTGGCAAAAGGTTTCTTTAATAAAGATTCCAATATGTTGAATAAGTGTCGTCTCAATCTTCAATTATAGCTGATATTATTAGAAGTCACCTTGATGAGCATAGTTTGAGGCAGTAGACAACGATTAAGAATATGGTGTTGTTAATTTCGATTTTAGTAAAGCCTTCCATAGAGAACTACACAAAAGACTCATACGAAAAGTGGCAGCTCATGGTATAGGATCGAGGCATAGCTTACCAACAAAAAGCAGAGAGTTTCCATTAATGGGGTCATATCTGAATGGGGATTAGTCACTAATGGCGTTCCACAAGGATCTGTTTTAGACCTATTCTTGTTCACAATTTATATTAATGACCTTGATGAAAGAATTCCAAGTGGCATAAGTAAATTTGTTGATGATTCAAAAGTAGGCCGAATGTTTGAATCTTAGAATACCAATGAACTCCAAGAAGATCTAGACAAATTAATGTCTTGGTTTGAAAAGTGGCAGATGCAGTTCAATGTGGACTGACAGTCCTTAGGACTGTAAATAACCCTAGAAAGTGAAATAGAGAATGATCATACAGAATGTAAAAATGACTTGGGAGTCATGGTGAGCAGAAATCTAAAGCCAAGACAACAGTGCCTGGGTGTGTTCAATAAGGTTAACAGATTACTAGGATTTATTTCAAGAAGTATAAGTAACAGAAGTCCAAAAGTTACTTTACAGCTCTATACATCACTAGTGAGGCCTCATTTGGATTATGCCGCTCAGTTTTGGTCTCCTTTGTACAAGATGGATATAGATTCACTGGAGAACATTCAGAGAAGAATGACTAAAACGATTTACTGTATAAGGGATCTTCCATTTGAAGATAGACTTAGAGCCTTGAATCTTCACTCTCTGGAGAGACGTAGAATGAGGGGAGATATCATTGAAGTGTGTAAGTGGATGATGGGCATAAACAAAGGTGATATTAATAAGGTACTGATGAAGTCGAACCAGGTAAGAACCAGAAATAATGGATTGGTGTCGTGGGTATAGGAGTAAATTTTTGGGTACCTTAGGGTAGTGGTGGTTTTGACAAGGACTTGCCTTGTATGGGCCAGTAGGCCTTCTGCAGTGTTGCTCCATTCATATGATCTTATATTGGCCAATAAGTTAACCTCTCCTGTTATGATGAGCCTAAAAATTCCTCTTTTCTCTGCTAATAGGTGTTTTAGTCTATTATTAATTCATTTCTCTCTGAGGAATAAATATACTCTATGCACGTTGAACATTATTAAGGAAAAATATTAAACGCAGATCTCGTCGTTATCGCGAGTTTGATCATCGTCAATATAATCATTAGCTAGATTACCCAAGTCGAGTTTAGACAGGCGTTCCCTAAGTCCTTTATAATAGGCAGAACGAAAATCGGGGACTTTTACCGTATTATCCTTATTTTTGTACTCCCAGGTAATATTATAGGTAATAGATTTGTGATCATATGTATTGTTTGTAACGGCTTGATAAAGCTCCTGGAGAGCGAAACGTTGCCACAATAAAATGTCACGTTAGTTGCACTTGTGTCCTTTTACTTTACATTGTAATCGCTTGCGCCAAGTTCTTCAGTGATCTCCAGATTATTAACGAGGGTTTCTTTACTTGACAAGACTAGGTCAAGCAAATTTTGACCTTTGGTAGGCTCAGTTACATATTGTTTCAGAAAGAAGTCCTGAACCACTTCGAGAAAGTCACTGGACGTAAGTCGAAAGTCAAAGAAGTCTAGTCAATTTGACTAAAGTTAAAATCCCCACACCGTTACTACGTTATCGTATCTAGAAGCCCTATTAATTTCGTCCCAAAGAAGTCTCCCTCTATCGTTTTCGATGCCAGAAGGACAATATATCATACCTAACATAAGTTTTTCTTGACTTTCTAAAAATTCTACCCACACAGATTGTGTGGGCGAAACATTGTCAATAAAGGATCACATTATACTGCTTATATGTTTATTTTTCAATCTATTTTTATACCTATTTTTATGCAACAATTTATATTTTCTCGTACATACAATACAACTCCATCCCCTTTCCCGTCATATCTATCCACATAAAACAATTTAAACCCTTGAATATGGCACTCAGAAATCATATCTCATGTTTCAGCCATTGCAGTGACATCAAAGTTCCCAGCACACACTTCCAAACGTAATTCATTAATTATATTTCTGGCACTTCGACTATCAGCATAAAATACATTAATATGTTTTTTTCTTTTACACCTTTTTCCTATTCACCTTAGCTTTAACACAATT
>NC_091299.1:56194379-56232006 GCF_038502225.1 Cherax quadricarinatus | reverse complement strand
AATTTTGTTTTCAACACTGTGTAATTCTAACGCCACTAGTTTATTTATTGTCCTCTTATTCACTACACCTTTGCTCAAAACATCAACTGTCCTGATGATTCCATTTGCATCAGGATATATGGTCACAATTTTTCCAAGTGGCCATTGGGACCTCGGACCATCATTGTCGATAATCACTATGTCACCAGGTCTTAAGGACTTATGATTTTCAGGAATACCAGCTCCATAGAAGTGTTCTCTCAATGAGGTGAGATAGTCTTCTCAGGTTCGAAATAAGTAGGATCCTCTATGATTTCTTTATCATTCATGGGAGGAACAGGTTCGAGCCTTCTGCCATGGAGTAAATGAGATGGACTTAACACTTCTAAATTGTCCAGATCATCGGTAACATAAGTTAGAGGTCTGTTGTTGACTCTGTTTTCTATTTCAGTCACAACTGTACGGAATTCTTCTAAGTCTATTCTCTGACGATGAAGAGTCTTCCTTAAACAACGTTTTACAATGCCGATCATTCTTTCATAAAATCCGCCGTGCCATGGAGATTTAGGAGGAATGTATCTCCAACGACATCTGCGTTGATTCAGCATCTGTTGTACTTCTGGTTGATCAAAGATCTTGCTTATATAAGCAGCACCAGCAACAAAGTTCGTTGCATTGTCTGAAATCATCAGTCTGGGACATGCCCTTCTGGCTGCAAACCTTCTGAATAATTTGATAAAGGTTTCAGCAGACATGTCAGTGGCTACTTCTAGATGTACTGCTCTAGTTGTAGCACAAGTGAACAAACAGATGTACACCTTGATGGGAACTTTGTCAACTGTTTTGGTTAAAATTATTGGTCCAGTGTAATCTACACCTGTCACCTCAAATGGAGTGATATGACAAACTCTTTCAGAGGGATATGGAGGTGGACCTGGATACTGACATACTCGCATATCATAGTGACGACAAGTAATACAGTCCTTTATTTGTTTTTTCACACTTTGTCGACCTTGAGGTATCCAGTAGGATTGTCGTATATGACAAAGTGTGTCAGCTACCCCACCATGTAACACGTTACTGTGGGCGTTTTGCACAATCAGTTTTGTTAGCCAATGATTCTTGGGGATCAATATTGGATGTATGGCTTCTTTAGGTAGTGAAGAATTATGAATTCTTCCTCGACATCTTATAATCTTTTCTGAGTCGAGATAAAGTCCTAAAGAATTAATCATAACAGGTTTCTTTGGGGATTTATCTTGTGTTTCTAGAAATTTATATTCTGTAGAGAAAACATCTTTCTGTATTAGTTTCACCCAGTATTTAATGGGTTCAAGATATTCATAATCAGGTTTTATTCCTTTAATGAATTTAAAGACAAGAGCTGTAACTCTTAAGAGTTTACCCAAAGATGAGTATTTAGATTCATCAATGACTATTTCTGTTGTGTCTGCAGTATTTACACAACTTATTTCTGCTGTGTTCAAGCAGACTGTTTCTTCTGGCATATTGTGAGCTTTTTGCTGAGGCCAGTTATTTTCATCAGAGAGCCAGTTCGGTCCGTGGAGCCATAATTTATTCACAAATTTCTTGAGTGGGACACCACGTGACAACATGTCAGCTGGATTCTCTTGGGTAGAGACGTGAAGAAAGAGATAATCTCTCTGCATCTCTTTTATTTCTGCTACTCTGTTCTGTACATAGACCAACTTACTCTTATTATTTCTTAACCACTGGAGAACTGCCTCATTATCACTCCAGATCACGGTTTTCTCAATAGTGAGATGATCAAGTACTTTGTTGAGATAGACAGCTAATTTTGTACCTACATAGAGTGCTGTCAGTTCCAATTGTGGTACTGTTCTGACCTTCAAGGGTGCTACCCTGGCCTTTGAAGTAATTAGTGTACTTCCTTCAGCATTACTCATGTAAGCTACAGCGCCATAACCTCTGGTTGACGCATCACAGAACACATGTAATGTGTAATTGTTTCCCTCTTGACCTATTTGTCTGGGAAATTTAATTTGATGAAGTTGTTTAAACTCCTTGGATATTTCATCCCATGCTTGACTCATTTCTAGAGGCAAGTTCTCCTCCCATCCAATTTTGAGTTTCCATGCATCTTGCATAAGCATTTTACCCTTTATGGTAATTGGTGAGACGAGTCCTAGAGGATCAAAACATTGTGATACCTCTGACAGTAAACTACGTTTAGTGAGTGTACTTCATGATTTATTGTTTATCTTTTTGAGACTCAAAGTATCTTCCTGTGTGTTCCAATTAAGTCCCAGCATATTGTTGCAATCAGGAATTTCAGTTTCAGGGAAATCTTCTTTGATAAGTTCCCTTAATTGCTTTGAATTTGTATTCCACATCCTTAGAGGCATATTTGCTTCTTTCATCTCCTTGCTAGCTTCTCTGTATAAGGATTTCAAATCATCCTCTTTATTCACACTACCTTGAAGATTGTCCACATAGAAACTTTTCTTTAAGACTTCTTTGAAGGGACTTTCAGATTTCTTCAAATGTGTATTTAGAGTAGCTTCTAGTAAGAATGGAGAGGATGTTGCACCAAATAATACTGATTTAAAACGATAAGTTTTCACAGGACTTTGAGGATCATGTGGATTTTCAGGCCACAAGAATCGAGTATAATCTCTATCTATTTCTTGTAGTCCTACTCTTAAGAAAGCCTTGGAAATATCAGCCGTGTAGGCATGTGGGTTTGTGCGAAATTTCATAAGCACGTCTCCATGCTTCTCAGTTAGTGAGGGTCCGGTCATCAGACAGTCATTAAGACCTGCTACATCTTTATTTGCACGTGCACTGCAATTATATACAACACGTAGTGGAGTGGTTTCAGAATCTTTTCTGACTCCATGGTGCGAGAGATAATGAGCGTTTGTCTTCAACTTATCTTCGACTATTTCCTCAATAAATTTATCGTCCAACTGTTCTTGTATGATATTATCATAGACAGTCAGTAACTCTGGATTCTTCCTGAGCTCATGTATTTGTGCTTTCATCTGTTCGAAAGCCATGCGATAATTGCTAGGCAGATGTGGTGGATTTAATTTCCATGGTAACCTAACCCAATACTGTCCATCTTTATATTTGACAGTGTCCAAATATTGGTTATAAGTCTGAGACTCTTGTGGGCTTGGTTTATTTACATCAATACCTATCGCATCTAAATCCCACAACTTATCAACTGGTTCATTCATTTCTTCCAGTAATGATAATTTTTGCTGTGGTACATGATCAGCGGTTATTCTCGTAACTAGTACATTTTCCACTGAATCAATATCAGCTTCTTTCCCACTTTGAGAGGGAATGGGACCACATATCATGTGGCCTCCTGCTGTTTTCAGCAAGTGAACATCATGTTTACTTACTATATTTTGCACAAAACAGTGATAATAATCACTTCCAATGATTAAATCAATTGGACTAATTGTGTCCGTCTGTATGTCAGGACAGGCTAACTTGACCTTAGCTGCTTTCAGTGCTGCAACTGTTTCTTTTAATCCCTGGATCTGCACAGACTTAGGCAAATCATCTACTACCACAGCTTCTACTGTCTTTTTCCTGTTTCCTAGACCAACAGTGATTTTGGCTAGGTCATATGTCTGTTTACCAGAATTATGGAAAAAACTAGCTATATCTAACTGTATTTTGGCATAGGGTTGTTTATTCAGTTTCTGCAACACTGATCTTCTTATGAAGGACCTTTGTGAGCCTTGATCAAATAGTGTTAGCACATTGGTTTTGTGTAATTTATTAGATAACTCAACTCGAGCTATCGGGAGAGCAGTTGCTTTAAACTTATCTCTCACATTTAATGCTGTTGCTTGTTGACTTCCTGATTCTGTGGAAGTCTGCTGCTGTTCAGCAAAAGTATTTGGGCATAATGCTGTATGATGCATACCCTTGCATTTAAAACACTTCTTCAGTGAGCATTTTCCTCCCTTGTGTTCACCTAAACACTTGATGCATCTTTTCAGCTGATGAATACGTTGTTTACGTGCCTCCATTGATGTGTATTGAATACAATACTGTGCCCAATGTGTTCCGTCACAAAGTACACATTTTGGGGTACGTTTATGTATGACAGTCTGTTTACTGTCTGTTGTATTCACAACTTGATAAATGCCTATATGGGATTTCCCATTCTGTGGTTTAGTGGGAGTAGGTATACTCTTTTTATACTGAGTTGAAGGTTTATTATCCACAGGATTTGTGGATTTTTCATCTTGTCTCGTTGCTTGCATGCATGAAACTATTGTTTGTAAACCATTGCTAATTTCGTCACAAGTGAAATAGCGTTTATTGAACATAATATTTAATCGTTCAATAGTTTGTGGTGACAACTTATCTTGTACAATACCACTGATAAACCAATCACATTGTCTTAGGTCATATTTAGCATCTAGAGATCTGAGACTATTGTCTAATGTAATTCTAAATGCCTGTAAGTCTGAAAAACTATGTTTGGGTGGCTTCAAGCTTGATATTAAGACTGCATGTCTAACTCTAGCCTTGTCAGCATCAAAGTAATTGTCTGCTGTCTGCTAAGACACGTAAGGCTAGTTGATAATTGCCTTTGACCACCGGAAATGACTTAATCTGATCATAGGGTTCTCCCTTCACAAGACATTTAAGATAATTGAACTTAGCAATCTCATCTATGTCAGTTCGTGAATTTACTATGGATTGAAAACCACTAATGAATTCTTCATAATTATGACCTTGGAAAATAGGTAATGACAATGTAGGTAAGCTTGGTAATGGGACACTTGTTGTTACAGGTGTAACAGGTGCTTGACCACTAGTTACAGTAGGTCTCTGTGACAGAGTTTTACGGCAGATAGCCTGTACTCCTGTCCACCTTAATTGTTGATCACTATAAGTATCCAAAACATTTTTAATTTCATCTTCAGATGGATCTGATTCAAGAAATTTATTTTCATAATGTGTATAGTCTGAATTAATTATTTCCAGACGTTGTGTAAATAATTCAAACTTGACCTCAAGATCATCAAAATCTATGTTTGTATCTTGAGTTAATCCTAGACAGACTGAAATTAGATTTTCTAATTGTGTAATCTTAGTCTGTAAAGACTGAAACTGAGTTTTCAAACAAGCCATTTTAATGGTATACTAAAAATTCTAGCACCACACTTAGAGTGTTTATAAAACGCTGTACTGCTATAGACAGCTGAGTTTTTGTTATGCTTAAGTCAGCAATAATCGAGTCAGACACTACTGACCCACTAAGCTTAACCTCAGGGTCAATGACCATGAAGGGTACACCGTACATGTGGCTGGTGTTTATGGCTTGTGTGCTGTGTCAGCCTGACCATGATGATTAATCGTAAATAACGATGCTATACACTTCATTCACTATACACTATAAATGTCACTGTATAACTGTAAATCACACGTGAATATTACTTACACATATATAAATTTCACTGTTAATATATATTTGAAAGCTTACACTTTATATATAAGTTCCTTTAATATAACAGGTAAATCTATAAGAAACAAACTTTAACACAATCTTGTCTCTTAATTTCTGTCTATAAACATTATAAACACTGTGTATATATACTCTCAGACAAACAACATCACTTGGGTGTTGTCTTAATCAGCGATTTCGCCAGATTGGAGCAGTTGATGGAGGGTGCAGGATACCATCCCCCGTCTTCTTGTTGGGTGAGTCACCCAGCTCCCGTTTTCGTTGGGTGAACGTTGGGTGAGCGCCCGTTTTCTTTTGGCTGCCCATTCTCTGTGATTGAGTCTGGAGGGACTACTGATTTATATTGTAAAACACTAGTTTTACATCTTTTTTCGAAGGACCTTGGCTCATAGGTTATTTGTACACAGTAGTACAACATATTTGGACCACAGTGTGGTCTTTATCCGGTTCGAAGGACCAATAGTCTGTTGAGGATTTTTGGCCTTACCTGCCGTGTTTATTATAACTGTATATAATGAACACTTAGCTGATAAACGACAGCAAATCGTCTACACAGCCGCCCCTGCAGACGAGGTCTAGAAGCTGTCGAAACCATCACAACAGTGGGCTGTCAAGAGATACAATTTGTAAGTATAAATTACCCCTAGGGGGTGTTATGTCAGCATATTTCATTCGATGATGGCTGACGAAATACTTACTTGTTTGGACTCAAAAGTCCACACCTTACTGCCGATTATAGGTTGATTACAAACTCCTTGTGACTCAAGAATTGCGCAATCCCCTGATCTACAAGAAATTCGTAACATACCTTGCTCTTTGTAACGTGAGCTATGGTGTTCTCAACACCTTCGACAGATATCGGTGACTTGATAGAAGCTGAAGTGTCCTTGGATGTCCACGTCTTCCATTGTCTAGGAAACGCACACTGGTACACTATGTTCCACAAGATTTGTCTTTATTGTTCACAATGTATCACAATAGAAGCTGATCACACTTCTATTAAGTGTTTGTGTTAGAGACACTTTGTTCACACTAACGCACAGATCAGTATCTTTGCTAGTTATCCTGGCGTCAGTGTCACTCGTAGTAGAGTCAAAGATAGTCTGCCAGACGCTACAGCGCTCCATGCCGTCTCTGCCCCCAGCACAAAAAAAACGCTGACCTAGTACCTTGCATCCCTATCACCTCCTCGATGAAGCAAAGCAAAATGTTTGTTTCTTGCTGTCTTAAGCGTAGACAACAATGTACACTATTTTTACTATGGTAATAAAGTGGGAGCAGGATTTTCCTTAATTGTCCTGCTAAGTAAGAGATGTACTGTCTCTTATAAAAATACACGTTGCAACACCCCTGCAAGGAGCAGAGGTCACTTGATTACGTGGCATAGCATCTGTGATCAATTACTCACTCTAGCAGTAAACAAGATGCTCGCCCCTTCTGAGTGGCCCCTCAGGGCTGAAAGGGCTGAAGGGGGCTGAAGGGGGCTGATACCCCCCTCCTGGAGAAAATTTCTCCACATTGTCTGTGTTTCAAGTTTCTTGTCCAAGTTGGACCGAAACATCGCCATAAGTTTGAGTCCCCTGTATGTGTGTTATTTGTGTACTACACCAGGCAGTTCAACGAGACAACTTCACCGCGAGATTCCTCACCTCTCCAACTTGTGCCAAAATAAGTGAGGGAAAATATCTGATAATGCACAATCTCTTTTACACTATATGTTAGTAGAATTTTTGTATGTTATCAGAAGAAAATGTTGGCAGTAAATCTATTGGTAAAGAATTATCATTAATACTATTAGTATCCTTTATTTACTTTCCATCCAAAATCGTCAGTTTTTTAATTTGATAGAAATTAAGACTAACGCAATGGATGGAATATAATCAATATACAAGGTAACACAATCATTTGAGGAAAGTCGGATTTAGCGAAAAATGTCTCAAATTATCGTAAGAGCACTACCAGGCCAGTTGCCATAGGTTTATAGCTATGTTTAATTCTAAGAATTTAAATTAAGACCAAATTTCATCGAAAGGCATTTAATAAATGATAAGGCGCCCCTAAAATCAATCAATTAAAATTTTCATACAAGGCACTGAAGTCATGGTAAAATTTCAATCTTGAATGAAATGTGTGATAAGCGAGGAAAGGGCTTTAACTGTAGTGAAAAGGACTAAGAAATTACCTTCAAGGTAGATCTCTTAAGTATTGTTTTCAATGGGATAGTCAATAAGACACTCTATGAGACACACTGTGCTTGGGCCATCTTTATGGAATCTCTTTCCATGACCTTCAAGTCATCCCAGAATCCCATACATATGTAGATCACTGTACTCTGCCACCTGCTCTCGGTTACATCAATCACCAGCTTACCATGTCAGCTGGGAAACAATGACGGCAGGATACATTTGCCTTTGGGAAAACGCAGATAGTCACATGGTACCATGATGGTCATGCTGGGGCAGTTGTAAGAATGAATGGGAGAATGTTGGTGTAAAATTTGATTCCAGAATGACTTCATATGAAAAACCAAGTAACAAAATCCTTAGGCTGCCAGAAAGATTGCAGCACCTAATTAGACGTATCTCACATCTGCTCGATAGTAGAGGCTAAAAGACTGTACGACGCACAAGTAAGCTTACAACATGAGTATGCTCTAGTTTCTTGAATTCCGTCTCACATCGTCACATCTAGGACTTCTTGACAGAACAGAGAACGGAGCAAGGCGATTCATCTCTCGTCTGGATCCGGCCAGGACAGATGTGTCATCTCAGTCGACTTCAACACCGGAGGGATGTGAGTGGCCCTACTGTTATATATAAGGAGACGAGATCTTCTTCACAACAAGACGGATAGCAAGCAACAACTGTTATCTGGGTGTAGCTCTCCCATGGACATCACCATCACTTTATCTGAGATCATTTATTCGTAGGAAGACACTAGTGTAGAACGTGTTAGAACAGCATAATGGCATCAGTGAAATAAAGCCAGATTACCAAATTAAATCGCTAGCCCACAGATGGCTCTAATATCATGCAATTCATTATTTGTATCACTCTTAACAATAAAAATGCTTTAAAATGAGCAGATGTAAGAAGCAGCTGTTGGCAAGTAAGTAAAGGTAGAAAACCCTTGAACTAACCCTATAAAACCCATGAATAAAGGGAGAGAGAGAGAGAGAGAGAGAGAGAGAGAGAGCGAATTTTGCAAGATTCAGTACAAGGCACAAGTACGCTTACGCCTTGAGCATACTCCACTTTATTGGATTGCCTTCCCCCATCTCATTTGCGAATTCTTGACAGAATACAGAAAAGAGCAAGACGCCTCATCTGTTGTCTGAACCCAGCCTGGACATATCTCTCATTTCAGCAGAGCCTTCATCACATGAGAGATGTGGGTTGCTATTACAACCCAGGATTCCAAATGGCCTGTTATCCCGGGTGTAATGGGAGCAAATAAACACAGTAGAAAAAGTTTAGACCTATATTATCCTTCACCAATTTAGAACAGCAATATGTACACTATGTACAGTGATAAGTATAGTGCACTCCACGGTAAGCAAAGCAGAAATAGAAGCCACAAGATAGCAGACCGTGCTTCAACCAGCTCTAGAATGGGAATGACAAGGGCAGACAGGAGAGCGGTACCCACATAACCTCTGCGATTGCCAAAACCATCTTCTTATTGGCTAGAACCTGGTCACTAGTTGAACGACGGGGCCCCATCATCAACTCTTAGCAACCTGGTTCGCTGGTTGGGGGAGATAGCCTGTAAATGAGGGTGTGTACATGCGCCGAATAAAGGTTACGTACTCTTTGCATGCCACAGTTGCCATACTGTTATGTGCAAAGCTATCATTGTCAATACACCAAATTTGGCTCCACTCCTAGAATAGCGAGGAGTGAGCTTCTACACATGATGGGTAGCAAACAGCAACTTCACCACAACTCGCTACATCTGAAATCATCAATTCCTAGGATGACTCGAGTCTGGAATATGTTCGTACAGCACTTGACATCACAAAAATAAAGATGAATTTTCATAAAATTAATTCATTTGTAGTGTACTGGAGCCCCAACTTTATATGTTCAATCTGTCAATCCTGATAGATCACTGGACTGACTACATCATCTTCAAGGACTGTAGATGAATGGTTCAGAGAACCGACACGTTTATAAATTAGACACATGTGCAACTCTTGGATATCTTTATTGAGGAAACGTTTCGCCACACAGTGGCTTCATTAGTCCGTACAAAGGAGAAACTTGAAGAACAGGAGGAGAATGAGGTAATCAGTCCCTCAACCTTGAGTCGATGTGGTCAGTCCATCAATCTTGAATAGAATACGGCATATGTGCGGAGAAGCAGCTTATAAACCATAGGCAGGAGAGGTGCAGCAGTCGTAGGTGGTGTCACATTTGTCCAATGTGGAATTAGGTCGTGCCCAAGGGTTAGGCAAGCGAAGAATTCCCAAATATTAAGATTCCAAGAAGTTGCAGTGTCTGATAGGATTGTAGATGAATGGTTCAGAGAACCGACACGTTGATAAATTAGACACATGTGCAACTCTTGGGTATCTTGAGTATTGATGGACTGACCACATCGACTGAAGATTGAGGGACTGATTACCTCATTCTCCTCCTGTTCTTGTTTCTCCTTTGTATAGACTGATGAAGCCACTGTGTGGCGAAACGTTTCCTCAATAAAGATACCCAAGAGTTGCACATGTGTCTAATTTATCAACATGTCGGTTCTCTGAACCATTCATCTACATTACAACCCAGGATTCCAAATGGCCAGTTATCCCGGGTGTAATGGGAGCAAATAAACACAGTAGAAAAAGTTTAGACTTGTATTATCCTTCACCAATTTAGAACAGCAATATGTACACTATGTACATTGATAAGTATAGTGCACTCCACGGTAAGCAAAGCAGAAATAGAAGCCACAAGATAGCAGACCGTGCTTCAACCAGCTCTAGAATGGGAATGACAAGGGCAGACAGGAGAGCGGTACCCACATAACCTCTGCGATTGCCAAAACCATCGTATTGGCTAGATCCTGATCACTAGTTGAACGACGGGGCCCCATCATCAACTCTTAGCAACCTGGTTCGCTGGTTGGGGGAGATAGCCTGTAAATGAGGGTGTGTACATGCGCCGAATAAAGGTTACGTACTCTTTGCATGCCACAATCTACAATCCTGTCAGACACTGCAACTTCTTGAGATCTTAATACTTGGGAATTCTTCGCTTGCCTAACCCTTGGGCACGACCTACTTCCACAGTGGACAAATGTGACACCACCTACGACTGCTGCACCTCTCCTGCCTACGGTTTATAAGCTACTTCTCCATACATATGCCGTATTCTATTCAAGATTGATGGACTGACCACATCGACTAAAGGTTAAGGGACTGATTACCTCATTCTCCTCCTGTTCTTCAAGTTTCTCCTTTGTATGGACTGATGAAGCCACTGTGTGGCGAAACGTTTCCTCAATAAAGACACCCAAGAGTTGCACATGTGTCTAATTTCTCATCATTTTCTAGCTGAGAGATTGTTTACCTAAAATTCCTCCTCCTCATCCGTCCTACGATAATACAGTACACATACAGTAACAACTAAAGGTAGGAATGTTCATCCACTATATACATCACACACGACAAGTTTCAATCATTAAGTAATGAAAACTGAGCTGGTGTTATGAGACATTCACTTAGGTGATAAGGATGGTGTCTAACTTCCCTTAACGGGTTCAGTAGCTACTGGTGCTTCAAAGATTTCGTTGCAGTATAGCTGGAGTTACTATTAAATGAGAATTACCATCTGACGATGACATCTCTTTACGGAGATGTCATCGTCATCACACAGAGAGGAAACATTTACGGTGTTACATTTACTTAGCTAAAACCAGCCTGAATATCGCATAACTAACAATGCTAAGCAACACTAACTTAGCTTAAGCAGGATAAAGATAAATTGGCGAAGAGGAAGAAAGAAGTAGTGAGGAATTAAAAAAAAGAGTAGTGAAGGAAAAAAAGGAAGGAGGGAGAGAAAGAGCTGTGTGTACGCTGGAGGCAGAGGGTGCACGGCATACCTTCAGATTGTACGTTAGACTAAAACACCTGATAGAAAATGACTGAGAGCGATCCAATATTGCGAGCACAATGAAAAAACATTCATTCTTTATTCCAAGTAATCTAACGAGTTAATGCTTGTAAACGCACAGTTGTTGTAAAGAAGTAAAACCAGGAACTAGGTAAATGTTATGTCTTAAGTAAATGTTTGGTAAGTAAATGGTGTGTAAGATTGTCGTTGCGTTGCTTGACTCAGCGTCTTGACACGAAAGGAGCCTCGTATTGCACTGTTGTTATTGCCTTGTTTTAAACACTCCATGTACTTAATTGAAGCGACAAACAGCGTAGCCTCGATCCTCTTCCAGTTACTCGACTTAATACACCAAATTGTCTCCTGTTGATTTCTGAAAAATGATGCATCAGTCTGCATTATAGGAACATCTGGCGCCTTTTATGAACATTGGAAAGACTTGCAGATTGGCAGTACACTGCTTTAGGTGGTAAACAGGATGGAGGGTGATGGTTATGAAAGATAACGATTCAATGTGCCGAGTAATTATATAGTAGATCCAGAGTGAAGCGAACACCTGATGATGTGTGGATAGAGATATCATTCTACTACCCCCATCATTGTTTTGCATATATATATATATATATATATATATATATATATATATATATATATATATATATATATATATATATATATATATATATATATATATATATATATATAAAGATTTTTTTTTTCAAGAAGTCGGCCGTATCCCACCGAGGCAGGGTGACCCAAAAAGAAAGAAAATCACCAAAAAGAAAATACTTTCATCATCATTCAACACTTTCACCTCACTCACACATAATCACTGTTTTCGCAGAGGTGCCCAGAATACAACAGTTCAGAAGTATATACGTATAAAAATACACAATATATCCCTCCAAACTGCCAATATCCCAAACCCCTCCTTTAGAGTGCAGGCATTGTACTTCCCATTTCCAGGACTCAAGTCCGGTTATATAAAATAACCGGTTTCCCTGAATCCCTTCACTAAATATTACCCTGCTCATTCTCCAACAGCTCGTCAGGTCCCAAATGCCATTTCTCTCCATTCACTCCTATCAAACACGCTCACGCACGCTTGCTGGAAGTCCAAACCCCTCGCCCACAACACCTCCTTTACCCCCTCCCACCAACCTTTACGAGGATGACCCCTACCCCGCCTTCCTTCCCCAACAGATTTATACGCTCTCTATGTCATTCTACTTTGATCCATTCTCTCTAAATGACCAAACCACCTCAACAACCCCTCTTCAGCACTCTGACTAACACTTTTATTAACTCCACACCTTCTCCTAATTTCCACACTCCGAATTTTCTGCATAATATTTACACCACATATTGCCCTTAGACAGGACATCTCCACTGCTTCCAACCGCCTCCTCGCTGCAGCATTTACAACCCAAGCTTCACACCCGTATAAGAGTGTTTGTACAACTATACTTTCATACATACCCTACTTTCATACATTCCCTTTTTTCCTTAATCAATTCTATGATTAACCTCATCCTTCATAAATCCATCCACTGACACGTCAACTCCCAAATATCTGAAAACATTCACTTCTTCCATACTCCTCCTCCCCAATTTGATATCCAATTTTTCTTTATCTAAATCATTTGATACTCTCATCACCTTACTCTTTTCTATGTTCACTGTCAGCTTTCTACCTTTACACACACTCCCAAATTCGTTCACTAACCTTTGCAATTTTTCTTTAGAATCTCCCATAAGCACAGCATCATCAGCAAAAAGTAACTGTGTCACTTCCCATTTTGTATTTAATTCCCCATAATTTAATCCCACCCCTCTCCCGAACACCTTAGCATTTACTTCTTTTACAACCCCATCTATAAATATATTAACCATGGCGACATTACACATCCCTGTCTAAGACCTACTTTTACCGGGAAATAGTCTCCCTCTCTTCTACACACCCTAACCTGAGCCTCACTATCCTCATAAAAATTCTTTACAGCATTTAGCAACTTACCACCTATTCCATAAACTTGCAACATCTGCCACATTGCTTCCCTATCCACTCTATCATATGTCTTTTCTAAATCCATAAATGCAATAAAAACTTCCCTAACTTTATCTAAATACTGTTCACATATATGCTTCAATGTAAACACTTGATATACACATCCCCTACCCACTCTGAAACCTCCCTGCTCATCCGTAATTCTACATTATGTCTTACCTCTAATTCTTTCAATAATAACCCTACCGTACACTTTTCCTGGTATACTCAGTAGACTTATTCCTCTATAAATTTTACAATCTCTTTTTTCCCCTTCCCTTTATATGAAGGGATTATACACGCTCTCTGTCAATCCGTAGGTACGTTCCCCTCTTTCATACATTTATTAAACAAAAGTACCAACCACTCCAACACTATATCCCCCCCTGCTTTTAACATTTCTGTCATGATCCCATCAGTTCCAGCTGCTTTACCCCCTTTCATTCTACGTAATGCCTCACGTACCTCCACCACACTCACATCCTGCTCTTCTTCACTCCTAAAAGATGGTATACCTCCCTGGCCAGTGCATGAAATTACCGCTTCCCTTTCTTCGTCGACATTTAAAAGTTCCTCAAAATATTCTCGCCATCTACTCAAAACCTCCATCTCCCCATCTACTAACTCCCTTACTCTGTTTTTAACTGACAAATCCATTTGTTCCCTAGGCTTGCTTAAATTGTTCAACTCCAAATTTTTTTCTTATTTTCATTAAAATTTCTTGACAGTACCTCTCCCACTCTATCATCCGCTCTCCTTTAGCACTCTCTCACCACTCTCTTCATTTTTCTTTTACTCTCCATATACTCTGCTCTTCTTATAACACTTACGCTTTGTAAATACCTCTTATAAGCTACCTTTTTCTCTTTTATCACACCCTTTACTTCATCATTCCACCAATCCCTCATCTTACCTCCTGCACCCACTCTCCTATAACCAGAAACTTCTGCCCCACATTCTAATACTGCATTTTTAAAACTATTCCAACCCTCTTCAACCCCCCCCCCCACCCACTACTCATACCTGAACCAGCCCACCTTTCTGCCAATAGTTGCTTATATTTCACCCGAACTTCCTCCTTAGACTATACACTTTCACCTCCCTCTTACTTGTTGTTGTCATTTTCCTCTTATCCCATTTACCTCTTACTCTAACTATAGCTACGACTAGATAATGATCCGATATATCAGTTGCCCCTCTATAAACGTGTACATCCTGGAGCCTACCCATCAACCTTTTATCCACCAATACATAATCTAACAAACTACTTTCATTATGTGCTACATCATACCTTGTATATTTATTTATCCTCTTTTTCATAAAATATGTATTACTTATCACCAAACCTCTTTCTACACATAGCTCAATTAAAGGCTCTCCATTTTTATTTACCCCTGTCACTCCAAATTTGCCTACTACTCCCTCCACAACATTTTTACGAACTTTAGTATTAAAATCCACAACTACAAGTACTCTCACACTTGGTTCAAAACTCCACTCGCATTCACTCAACATTTCCCAAAATCTCTCTCTCTCCTCTATACTTCTCTCTTCCCCAGGTGCATATACGCTTACTATAACCCACTTCTCACATCCAACCTTTATTTCACTCCACATAATCCTTGAATTTATATATTTATAGTCCCTCTTTTCCTGCCATAGCTTATCCTTCAACATTATTGCTACTCCTTCTTTAGCTCTAACTCTATTTGAAACCCCTGACCTAATCCCATTTATTCCTCTCCACTGAAACTCTCCCACCCCCTTCAGCTTTGTCTCACTTAAAGCCAGGGCATCCAGCTTCTTCTCATTCATAACATCCACAATCATCTCTTATCATTCGCACAACATCCACGCACATTCAGACTTCCCACTTTGACAATTTTCTTCTTATTCTTTTTGGTAATTATTACAGGAAAAGGGGTTACTAGCCCATTGTTCCTGGCATTTTAGTTGACTTTCACAACAAGCATATATATATATATATATATATATATATATATATATATATATATATATATATATATATATATATATATATATATATATATATATATATATATATATATATATATATATATATATATATATATATATATATATATATATATATATATATATATATATATATATATATATATATATATATGTCGTGCCGAATATGTAAAACTGGTCAATTAGCAAGAACTCATTTAAAATTAAGTCCTTTCTAAAATTTTCTCTTATACGTTTAAAGATATATTTTTTCAATAATGTTGATGTAAAAATTTATATTTTTGCACCAAAAAGAACTTACCTAACCTTATTATAACAAGCGCAATTTATTTTAGCCTAACCCAACTAAATATATTTTAGATTTGTTTACAATAATTTAATACTAAACAAACAAAGTGAAATATATTTTCTTCGTTAGGTTCAGAATGATTTTGGCGAAATTATTGCATACACAAATTTTCACTTGCCCTGTATGGCAAGATGAGCGTTGCTATTTAGGCCAAGATCGCAAGTTCTGCACGACATATATATATATATATATATATATATATATATATATATATATATATATATATATATATATATATATATATATATATATATATATTTATTATCACACTGGCCGATTCCCACCAAGGCAGGGTGGCCCAAAAAAGAAAAATTTTCACTATCATTCACTCCATCACTGTCTTGCCAGAAGGGTGCTTTACACTACAGTTTTTAAACTGCAACATTTACACCCCTCCTTCAGAGTGCAGGCACTGTACTTCCCATCTCCAGAACTCAAGTCCGGCCTGCCGGTTTCCCTGAACCCCTTCATAAATGTTACTTTGCTCACACTCCAACAGCACGTCAAGTATTAAAAACCATTTGTCTCCATTCACTCCTATCAAACACGCTCACGCATGCCTGCTGGAAGTCCAAGCCCCTCGCACACAAAACCTCCTTTACTCCCTCCCTCCAACCTTTCCTAGGCCGACCGCTACCCTGCCTTCCTTCCACTACAGACTGATACACTCTTGAAGTCATTCTGTTTCGCTCCATTCTCTCTACATGTCCGAACCACCTCAACAACCCTTCCTCAGCCCTCTGGACAACAGTTTTGGTAATCCCGCACCTCCTCCTAACTTCCAAACTACGAATTCTCTGCATTATATTCACACCACACATTGCCCTCAGACATGACATCTCCACTGCCTCCAGCCTTCTCCTCGCTGCTACATTCATCACCCATGCTTCACACCCATATAAGAGCGTTGGTAAAACTATACTCTCATACATTCCCCTCTTTGCCTCCAAGGACAAAGTTCTTTGTCTCCACAGACTCCTAAGTGCACCACTCACCCTTTTCCCCTCATCAATTCTTTGATTCACTTCATCTTTCATAGACCCATCCGCTGACACGTCCACTCCCAAATATCTGAATACATTCACCTCCTCCATACTCTCTCCCTCCAATCTGATATCCAATATTTCATCACCTAATCGTTTTGTTAACCTCATAATCTTACTCTTTCCTGTATTCACCTTTAATTTTCTTCTTTTGCACACCCTACCAAATTCATCCACCAATCTCTGCAACTTCTCTTCAGAATCTCCCAAGAGCACAGTGTCATCAGCAAAGAGCAACTGTGACAACTCCCAGTTTATGTGTGATTCTTTATCTATTAACTCCACGCCTCTTGCCAAGACCCTCGCATTCACTTCTCTTACAACCTCATCTATAAATATATTAAACAACCACGGTGACATCACACATCCTTGTCTAAGGCCTACTTTTACTGTGAAATAATTTCCCTCTTTCCTACATACTCTAACTTGAGCCTCACTATCCTCGTAAAAACTCTTCACTGCTTTCAGTAACCTACCTCCTACACCATACACCTGCAACATCTGCCACATTGCCCCCCTATCCACCCTGTCATATATATATATATATATATATATATATATATATATATATATATATATATATATATATATATATATATATATATATATATATATATATATATATATATATATATATATATATATATATATATATATATATATATATATATATATATATATATATATATATATATATATATATATATATATATATATATATATAAGTTTGTGTGTGTGTGTATATATATATGCAATAATTTCGCATAAATTATTTTGAACCTAACAAAAAATATATATTTTATTGTTTTTTTTATTAACTCACTCGCCGATTCCCACCAAGGCAGGGTGACCCGAAAACGAAAAACTTTCATCATTCACTCCATCACTTTCTTCCCTGAAGGGTGCTTTACACTACAGTTTTTAAGCTGCAACATTAAGCCAAGATCGCAAGTTCTGCCTATTCGGCACGACATATATATATATATATATATATATATATATATATATATATATATATATATATATATATATATATATATATATATATATATATATATATATATATATATATATATATATATATATATATATATATATATATATATATATATATATATATATATATATATATATATATATATATATATATATATAGTAAATTTACATTACGATTAATTGTTTTTTCACTGTATGCATCATAATTAATTTCTGTACTTAATATTTCATCTTTGCTAAATAGCCAAAATGTTGATCATAAGATTTCGAAAACCCTTACTTGAAACTGTATGAATAAGAACAGTTTCGAGATCATTCCATCCTAGTGAGCTTAAAATATCCATTTTGATTTTGATCCGGATAATATGTTAAATTTTATTGCTTAGTTTACAGTCTTTGGCATACGGAGACTCTCCTCCCATGCAGCTGATACTGCGTCGGGTAGACACTCTTACGTCAGCTAAGTGACGTCTGGCTGGCCTGTATGCAAGGTTTTGTAAGAGACTGCTTCTATTGAGCCTCGCAAAGCCAACAAAAACGACTCGTTCATTTTTTTTTATTTTAACAAAAGGAATAAAAACGTTGATCGCCGACTGAAAAGAGTCTGCTTTCTTCTCATTCTTCATGTTTTTCCTTTAATTTTTATTTCTAATTTTTGTGCTGTTTTCTCAACACTACTGTTCCGTACCTCTGTATTTATGGTCTGCGCCTTCAATTTCTCGCTCCGTTTCTCCGCTTTTACCTTCTATTTACTGCACATGCACAACAGCTCCCAGGAGAGTCGGATGATGCTTCTAACAGTGAGTTGTGAAGTGCTTTTTGCCTGCCTCAACCACCTCACCTCTTTCTACCATCCCTTTACCTCTACCACCTTCGCCTACTCTTTCATATCCCATTTTTCCCCATCCATCCATCCATTTCCCACTTCTTCATCCAAACCTGCTTCGCATTCCCTAGTCCACCTTCCCCATCCTGTAGTGCAGGAAGAATAGGGAGGATGTATAGGAAAGAAAAATGAACTGGGGCCACTTACGACTAAGGAGTTCAGGGAGGATTTATTTACGTGTTGATTAAAGGCGTAAATACATGAATAGCGGGAAGAGAGGGAGGGGGGCGGACGTGTTTATCTTAACCAGGGGAAGGGGTGAAAGGAGCAAGATGAATAATTTGAGGAAACAGAAGAGGATAAGGTAGAATGAACCAGTAGGAGAGAAATTCAAGAGAAAGAGGAAGCGATGAAAGAAAATGAAGGAGGGGAAGGTGAAATGAGAGAAGTTTATCAGTTGTTTCTTACGAGAAATGCCGCTGGAGGAATTATCAGTCATAATACATGGAGAGCTAATTATATAAATAGCATCCCTCCCCCACACACACAGTTATACACACACTCACATACACGCGCCCAAGGACACACATGTGCACACACAAAAAAAAAGAAGGGGAAATTATTCAGGCATGAGGAATTTCCTGAAAGAGGTTAAGTGGGCGAACTGATGGACTATGTGACAACAAAATGCAAGGAGGCAGAGGAGAGGTTCGTTCCCAAGGTCAACAGAAATAATAGGAAGACCAGAACAAACCCTTGGTTCACCCAAAGGTGTATAGAAGTAAAAACAACGTACACTAGAGAATGGAAGAAATATAGAAGACATAGGACCAAGGAAATTAAAGAGATTAGTCGAAGAGCCAGAAATGATTATGCACAGACAGGGAGGGAGGTTCAGCGGCAATATGAAAACGACATAGCATCGAAAGCCAAGTCTGACCCGAAACTGTTGTATAGCCATATCAGAAGGAAAACAGTCAAAGACCAGGTAATCAGGCTGACGAAGGAAGGAGGGGAATTCATAAGAAACTTCCAAAAGGGAGGAGGAGGTGAAAAGGCTGCTAAGTGAACTAGATACCTCAAAGACGTTGGGATCGGAAAAAATCTCTGCGTGGGTCTTGAGAGAGGAATCAAAGACGCTATGTGTGCCACTAACAATAATCTTCAGTGCATCTACTGAAACTGGTCAACTGCCTGAGGTGTGGAAGACGACAAATGTAGTTCCAATTCTTAAGAAAGGAGATGGATACGTGGTATTAAACTACAGACCAGTGTCACTGACATGTATAGCACACAAAGTCAAGGAAAAGATTATCAAGAGGAGAGTGGTGGAGCACCTAAACACAAACAAGCTTATACACGACAACCAGCATGGTTTCACGGAAGGGAAATTTTATGTGACAAACCTACTGGAGTTTTATGACAAGGTAACGGAAGTAAGACGAGAGAGAGAGCTGTGAGTAGATTGCGTTTTCCTGGGGTGCAAGCAGTATTTCGACACAGGTCGAAACAAGAGATTAGTTCAAAAGCTAGAGGACCAAGCATACATAACAGGAAAGGTAATGCAATGGATCAGACAATACTTGAGATGGAGGCAACAACGAGTCATGGTAGGCGACGATGCGTCAGACTGTGCACCTGTGACGAGTGGAGGTCCACAGGGGTCGGTCCTAGGACCAGTGATTTTTCTGGTATATGTGAATGACATATAAACCAAAGGAAATATTCATATTATTTTCAAAACTGCTTTTTATGAAACATGGTTCAATTATATCCCTGTCGACCATGGACTTGCTTGATACAACTTTCTCAACTTTTTGAAAATCAATTGGATGGTTAAAATCTCTCACATGAATAAATAGAGCATTGGAATCTTGTTCAGTTCTAATTCTATATTTATGTTGTTTTAATCTTAGTTCGAGACTTTTACCAGTTTGACCATAATAAACTTTATCGCAAATTTTAAAACGAATCTTATAGACACATTCGTCAGTAAAAGTTTTTTTTACTGTATCAAGATTTTTAAATACAACTTTGATATTAAAATTCATAAGAAGAGAAGGTAAATCAACCAAGTTTTCATGGAAAGGGAGAACCAACATAATTTTAGTTGAATAAGCTTGATTGTCCCTTTTTGGATTGTAAAAAGCATTTCTAGCAAGTTTAAAAGATTTGTCAATTACGTTTCTTGGGTATTTAAAAATCTTGATACAGTAACAAAAAACTTTTGATAAAGAATTTCCCAAAAATCTAACGGATGTATCTATAAGATTCCTTGTAAAATTTGTGATAAAGTTTATTACCGTCAAACTGGTAAAAATCTCGAACTAAGATTAAAACATCATAAATATAGCATTAGAACTGGACAAGATTCCAATGCTCTGTTTATTCATGTGAGAGATTTTAATCATCCAATTGATTTTCAAAAAGTTGAGAAAGTTGTATCAAGCAAGTCCATGGCCGACAGGAATATAATTGAATCTTGTTTCATAAAAAACAGTTTTGAAAATAATATGAATATTTCCTTTGGTTTACATAAATTAGATCCATTTATAATTAATAGAAATTGGGAAGAATTTAATAATACATTGGACAAATAATAAATCTTAATTCTTGGGAAGAATAGTTTGTGGGTTGTGTGAAGGACCTATCTAGTTGGGCCAGTGGGTCTGCTGCAGTGTTCTCTTTCCTATGAGTCGCACGTCAGGTGTTGCTTTGTTGTGGGATGTGATGGTTAGGTTAGGTGTGGTCTAGACCCTTTATATACCTTCCTTTGATGCATTACTTTTATTGTTCCTTGATAATGTGAGTATTCACGAAAGCGCTTGGAATTTCACTATTCTTTCACAATGGTTGTTTTGTATATTCTGAAATCACCTGTTTAATGCGATCTAATTGTATATATATATATATATATATATATATATATATATATATATATATATATATATATATATATATATATATATATATAGAGAGAGAGAGAGAGAGAGAGAGAGTTAGAGGTATTGGGAAGATGGAAGGAATATTTTGAGGAATTGTTAAATGTTGATGAAGATAGGGAAGCTGTGATTTCGTGTATAGGGCAAGGAGGAATAACATCTTGTAGGAGTGAGGAAGAGTCAGTTGTGAGTGTGGGGGAAGTTCGTGAGGCAGTAGGTAAAATGAAAGGGGGTAAGGCAGCCGGGATTGATGGGATAAAGATAGAAATGTTAAAAGCAGGTGGGGATATAGTTTTGGAGTGGTTGGTGCAATTATTTAATAAATGTATGGAAGAGGGTAAGGTACCTAGGGATTGGCAGAGAGCATGCATAGTTCCTTTGTATAAAGGCAAAGGGGATAAAAGAGAGTGCAAAAATTATAGGGGGATAAGTCTGTTGAGTGTACCTGGTAAAGTGTATGGTAGAGTTATAATTGAAAGAATTAAGAGTAAGACGGAGAATAGGATAGCAGATGAACAAGGAGGCTTTAGGAAAGGTAGGGGGTGTGTGGACCAGGTGTTTACAGTGAAACATATAAGTGAACAGTATTTAGATAAGGCTAAAGAGGTCTTTGTGGCATTTATGGATTTGGAAAAGGCGTATGACAGGGTGGATAGGGGGGCAATGTGGCAGATGTTGCAAGTGTATGGTGTAGGAGGTAGGTTACTGAAAGCAGTGAAGAGTTTTTACGAGGATAGTGAGGCTCAAGTTAGAGTATGTAGGAAAGAGGGGAATTTTTTCCCAGTAAAAGTAGGCCTTAGACAAGGATGTGTGATGTCACCGTGGTTGTTTAATATATTTATAGATGGGGTTGTAAGAGAAGTAAATGCGAGGGTCTTGGCAAGAGGCGTGGAGTTAAAAGATAAAGAATCACACACAAAGTGGGAGTTGTCACAGCTGCTCTTTGCTGATGACACTGTGCTCTTGGGAGATTCTGAAGAGAAGTTGCAGAGATTGGTGGATGAATTTGGTAGGGTGTGCAAAAGAAGAAAATTAAAGGTGAATACAGGAAAGAGTAAGGTTATGAGGATAACAAAAAGATTAGGTGATGAAAGATTGAATATCAGATTGGAGGGAGAGAGTATGGAGGAGGTGAACGTATTCAGATATTTGGGAGTGGACGTGTCAGCGGATGGGTCTATGAAAGATGAGGTGAATCATAGAATTGATGAGGGAAAAAGAGTGAGTGGTGCACTTAGGAGTCTGTGGAGACAAAGAACTTTGTCCTTGGAGGCAAAGAGGGGAATGTATGAGAGTATAGTTTTACCAACGCTCTTATATGGGTGTGAAGCGTGGGTGATGAATGTTGCAGCGAGGAGAAGGCTGGAGGCAGTGGAGATGTCATGTCTGAGGGCAATGTGTGGTGTGAATATAATGCAGAGAATTCGTAGTTTGGAAGTTAGGAGGAGGTGCGGGATTACCAAAACTGTTGTCCAGAGGGCTGAGGAAGGGTTGTTGAGGTGGTTCGGACATGTAGAGAGAATGGAGCGAAACAGAATGACTTCAAGAGTGTATCAGTCTGTAGTGGAAGGAAGGCGGGGTAGGGGTCGGCCTAGGAAGGGTTGGAGGGAGGGGGTAAAGGAGGTTTTGTGTGCGAGGGGCTTGGACTTCCAGCAGGCATGCGTGAGCGTGTTTGATAGGAGTGAATGGAGACAAATGGTTTTTAATACTTGACGTGCTGTTGGAGTGTGAGCAAAGTAACATTTATGAAGGGATTCAGGGAAACCGGCAGGCCGGACTTGAGTCCTGGAGATGGGAAGTACAGTGCCTGCACTCTGAAGGAGGGGTGTTAATGTTGCAGTTTAAAAACTGTAGTGTAAAGCACCCTTCTGGCAAGACAGTGATGGAGTGAATGATGGTGAAAGTTTTTCTTTTTCGGGCCACCCTGCCTTGGTGGGAATCGGCCGGTGTGATAATAAAAAAAAAAAAATATATATATATATATATATATATATATATATATATATATATATATATATATATATATATATATATATATATATATATATACGCAATAAGATCACAGTAAACAGGTGATTTCAGAATATGCAAAACAATGTTTTTGAGAGCTTTACGTATTTGTAGTCCAGAGTTCTTAGATGAGGAAATATCTAAAATTTATGTAATAGGTAATGATTTAAAATACCCAAGAAACGTAACTGATAAATCTTTTAAAATTGCTAGAAATATTTTTTAAATTCCAAAAAGGGACAACCAGCCTTATTCAACTAAAAATATGTTGGTTCTCCCTTACCATGAAAATTTGGTTGATATGCCTTCTCTTCTTAAGACTTTTAATATCAAAGTTGTATTTAAAAATCTTGATACAGTAAAAAAAACTTTTAAATAAAGAATTCCCCCCAAAATGCTGACGGATGTGTCTATAAGATTTCTTGTAAAATTTGCGATAAAGTTTATTACGGTCAAACTGGTTAAAGTTTCGAACTAAGATTAAAACAACATAAATATAGCATTAGAACTGCACAAGATTCCAATGCTCTATTTATTCATGTAAGAGATTTTAACCATCCAATTGATTTTCATAAAGTTGAGAAAGTTGTATCAAGCAAGTCCATGGTCGACAGGAATGTAATTGAATCTTGTTTCATAAAAAGCAGTATTGAAAATAATATGAATATTTCCTTCGGTTTATATAAATCCATTTATAATTAATAGAAATTTGGAAGAATTTAATAACACATTGGACAAATAATAAATCTTAATTCTTGGGTAGAATAGTTTGTTTGTGGGTTGTGTGAAGGACCTGTCTAGTTGGGCCAGCAGGCCTGCTGCAGTGTTCCCTTTCTTATGAGTCGCGCTTCAGGTGTTGCTTTTTTGTGGGATGTGATAGTGAAGTGTGGGCTAGACCCTTTATATGCCTTCCTTTGATTCATAACTTTCATGGTTCCTTGATAATGTGAGTAGTCACGAAAGCTCTTGGAATTTCTCTATTCTTTTACAGTGGTTGTTTTGCATATATATACATATATATATATATATATATATATATATATATATATATATATATATATATATATATATATATATATATATATATATGTTGTGCCGAATGTGTAAAACTCGTTATTTAGCAAGAACTTATTTAAAAATAATTCCTTTCTGAAATTTTCTCTTATACGTTTCAAGATATATTTTTTCATTAATGTTAATGTAGAAAATTATAATTTTGCACCAAAAAAATCTTAGAAAACTTGCCTAACCTTATTATAACAAGAACAATTTATTTTAGCCTAACCCAACTAAATATATTTTAGATTTGTTTACAACAATTTAATATTAAACAAACCCAATGAAATATATTTTTTTTCGTTAGGTTCAGAATGATTTTGGCGAAATTATTGCATACACAAAAATTTTAACTTGTCCTATAAGGCAAGGTGAGCGTTGCTATTTAAGCCAAGCTCGCAAGTTCTGCCTATTCGGCACGACATATATATATATATATATATATATATATATATATATATATATATATATATATATATATATATATATATATGTATATATATATATATATATACATATATATATATATATATATATATATATATATATATATATATATATATATATATATATATATATATATATATATATATTTTATATAGGATGGGGTCCACCTCTGGTGTAAATTGTGGGACCCATAGCCTCGGAGAAGTGGATAAAAAGGCTTCAAGGAAGAATATTTGGATTTCTTCCTGAAGCCATTTGAATATTCCACTTCCTCTACCACCCCATCTTTTAAACTATTTTTTTTTACCAATAGGAATATTTTATTACATAATATGGCACAGAAGATTTAAGAGATACATTGTTGATATAAAGGTGGCATATACGGTACATGTTGTTACGTGTGTATCACCGATTATAAGGCGAAAATCTCATCCAGCTCTTCAGAGCTGGGGCGTGTGCCCAAAATGCAGCATGCATTACCCCTTTGAACAGCCGCACTGAGCCGCTGGAACAGAAAACTAGCTGCCCTGGGATCCCTAGTTACCCTGATGAGTCTTTTTCCCAGCTCCTATATATATATATATATATATATATATATATATATATATATATATATATATATATATATATATATATATATATATATATATATATATGTTCGAGTCTCCTTATGCCAAATTCCTTGCATTGTTAAAATCTTTAGTTGGTCGATGCATGCAGGGGATGAGATGAATAGCTGTAAGCCTTCTCCCTGAAATCTGGCTGCCTTGGATCAACGCTGGACTCCAAGGTATTGGTCCAGTGTGGTGAGAATGGTAAAGCACTGCTTACCTTGTTCCAAGGTTCATACGTTCGAGTCTCCTTCGGCCAGAGATCAGTGTTTGTGTATATTTCGCCTGCTCTTGGGAATTCCTTGTATATATATATATATATATATATATATATATATATATATATATATATATATATATATATATATATATATATATATATATATATCTGATGTCACAGAGCAAATATAGTCAACTTATAATGAAGCAGTTCTCCAGTGGTTAAGAAATAATGAGAGTAAGTTGGTCTATGTACAGAACAGAGTAGCGGAAATAAAAGAGATGCAGAGAGATTATCTCTTTCTTCACGTCTCTACCCAAGAGAATCCAGCTGACATGTTGTCACGTGGTGTCCCACTCAAGAAATTTGTGGATAATAAATTATGGCTCCACGGACCGAACTGGCTCTCTAATGAAAATAACTGGCCTCAGCAAAAAAGCTCACATTATGCCAGAAGAAACAGTCTGCTTGAACACAGCAGAAATAAGTTGTGTAAATACTGCAGACACAACAGAAATAGTCATTGATGGATCTAAATACTCATCTTTGGGTAAACTCTTAAGAGTTACAGCTCTTGTCTTTAAATTCATTAAAGGAATTAAACCTAATTATGAATGTCTTGAACCCATTAAATACTGGGTGAAACTAATACAGAAAGATGTTTTCTCTACAGAATATAAATTTCTAGAAACACAAGATAAATCCCCAAAGAAACCTATCATGATTAATTCTTTAGGACTTTATCTCGACTCAGAAAAGATTATAAGATGTCGAGGAAGAATTCATAATTCTTCACTACCTAAAGAAGCCATACATCCAATATTGATCCCCAAGAATTATTGGTTAACAAAACTGATTGTGCAAAACGCCCACAGTAACGTGTTACATGGTGGGGTAGCTGACACACTTGTCATATACGACAATCCTACTGGATACCTCAAGGTCGACAAAGTGTGAAAAAACAAATAAAGGACTGCATTACTTGTCGTCACTACGATATGCGAGTATGTCAGTATCCAGGTCCACCTCCATATCCCTCTGAAAGAGTTTGTCATGTCACTCCATTTGAGGTGACAGGTGTAGATTACACTGAACCAATAATTTTAACCAAAACAGTTGACAAAGTTCCCATCAAGGTGTACATCTGTTTGTTCACTTGTGCTACAACTAGAGCAGTACATCTAGAAGTAGCCACTGACATGTCTGCTGAAACCTTTATCAAATTATTCAGAAGGTTTGCAGCCAGAAGGGCATGTCCCAGACTGATGATTTCAGATAATGCAACGAACTTTGTTGCTGGTGCTGCTTATATAAGCAAGATCTTTGATCAACCAGAAGTACAACAAATGCTGAATCAACGCAGATGTCGTTGGAGATACATTCCTCCTAAATCTCCATGGCACGGCGGATTTTATGAAAGAATGATCGGCATTGTAAAACGTTGTTTAAGGAAGATTCTTCATCGTCAAAGAATCGACTTAGAAGAATTCCATACAGTTGTGACTGAAATAGAAAATAGAGTCAACAACAGACCTCTAACTTATGTTACCGATGATCTGGACAATTTAGAAGTGTTAAGTCCATCTCATTTACTCCATGGCAGAAGGCTCGAACCTGTTCCTCCCATGAATGATAAAGAAATCATAGAGGATCCTACTTATTACGAACCTGAGCAACTCAGAAGTAAATTCAAACACCTTAATAAAGTGATTGAACGTTGGGAGAAAATTTGGCGAGAAGACTATCTCACCTCATTGAGAGAACACTTCTATGGAGCTGGTGTTCCTGAAAATCATAAGTCCTTAAGACCTGGTGACATAGTGATTATCGACAATGATGGTCCGAGGTCCCAATGGCCACTTGGAAAAATTGTGACCATATATCCTGATGCAAATGGAATCATCAGGACAGTTTATGTTTTAAGCAAAGGTGTAGTGAATAAGCGGACAATAAATAAACTAGTGCCGTTAGAATTACACAGTGTTGAAAACAAAATTAGTGATTCTCCAGACACCACACAGACTAAAGCTGTTCAGAAAAGACAAGCAGCAGTGGTGGCGAGTGAGAAAATCAAATTAATGTTAAGTGATGAATAGTTCACCTGCAGCGAACCTCTGCCGCCCCCCAGTGTGGAGAAATTTTCTCCAGGAGGGGGGTATCAGCCCCCTTCAGCCCTCTCAGCCCCGAGGGGCCACTAGAAGGGGCGAGCGTCTTGTTTACTGCTAGAGTGAGTAATTGATCACAGATGCCGTATGCGTGGTCAAATGACCTCTGCTCCTTGCAGTCCAGTGTTGCAAAGTGTATTTTTATAAGAGACAGTGCATCTCTTACTTTAGCAGGACAATTAAGGAAAATCCTGCTCCCACTATGGCAGTACTGCCATAGTCAGGGCGTGTGTCATATATAAGGAAAGAAGTGAAGTTACCAGAAGTAAAGTGCAAACACTTAAAGGGTGTGTGGAGAATATGGTGTATGCATTAGATAAGTGCAGCTTATCATAGGAGCAAAGTGTCTGCAATGGGTCAAGGAAATCGGAGAGTGGCAGCGAGCACCCACGATGCATGTAATATTCATCTAGTTGGGGTTGCATGGGATTGCAATAGCACCTGTCTCTGCATGCTGGAAACTATGGCTCAGTCTCTCCTGAAAGCTATCAGAATTAGAGTAAATAGCATTTACTAGCACTTAAAAGCATTTAATAAGGTATAGGTGAGTTAATGCATGGCATGACGGCAAGCTAGGCTCCACTAGTACACACATACGAAATTGCACACGCAAGTACCAAAACATACACGCACACACACACACATACACACAAAATGATAACCAAAGTTTTTAGTTAAAAAGAAGGCCAGAGGAAGCCTGAAATTATACAAAAAATCAAAGTGCCAATTCGTTAGAGGCCTAATAGGCACCACTGCCACACACTTACAACTGTGCAAAAGCGAATAACGAAAGACAGAAGATCAAAAATTAAGTCGGTTGGTTAACGAGCAAACTGTGAGGCAGCACGCAGTGAGTGTGAAAAATTAACGAGAAAAGTAAGAACACAATAACTATATAACCAGAGAAAGTGACAGGCAGTATGCCTCCTGGAACTGGTGCCGTCATAGCAGGTTGTGTGTCATTACAAATAAGAAGTGTAACTTACCAAAGGTGAAGTGTAATCTACTAAAAGTAGCAATATACAAATGATAAGTGCGGTAAGTAAGGACTCAAATGAGTAATGAGAATAGAATAATTGAAGAGATGGACAGGGGTGGAACCAGGGAAGGAGGAGTCATCGTACAGCGAGATGAATGGAGGAACGACACCTCAGGCATAATGTACAATTCACCTATGTTTGTGGTTAACCGGAAAGTTCGATAGAGCCGGCCCTGAAATCGGTGAACCAAGTTATTGGGTACACAGGTATAACAAATGTAGTACATACGTGGGATACGAAGGATTCGTGAACACACACGTACAACGTGTTAGGCGTGTAAAAGCTGGCTGGTAGCATTATTAGTATACTGATATTAGTATTACTGGTATTGCTAGTGTCAGGGTTAGTACTATTAGTATTAATTGTTAATATATTTGAGATGCGTGGGTATACGAAGGTCTATTAACATACATACACAGTACAGTGTTCAGGCTTGTAGAAGCTGAGTGTTGGCATTATTAGTATATTATTCTTAGTGTTAGTATTATTATTAGTATTACTATTAGGTTTCCCATCCTCACAGTCTCCCCCCATAACCCTTACCCTCGCCCAAAGAGACCCCTCACTCCACCCACTCAGGCATTCCCCCGCCCCTACCCCCACCCACCTACCACCCACTCTACCTCGGCAATCAGACACCAAGAAGAGGTGGGTGCACACACTTTATCTCTCTCTGTCTCTGTTTCTGTCTCTGTCTGTCTGTCTGTCTGTCTGTCTGTCTCTCTCTCTCTCTCTCTCTCTCTCCATTTCTTTCTCTCTCCCCTCTACCTCTCCCTTCTCTCTCAACTCTTCCCCTCTTCTTTTTCTCTACCCCCTCCCCCATCCCACCACTCTTTTCCTTCTTTCCACCCTCATTTCACTCTAGGGGGAGAAAATGGTTGATCATAGGGGAACTCGAAGACCACAGGCATCAGAGGGAAATGGTTCTGGTAAGGAAGAATGGATGGAAGAACAATGCAAAAGGATAGAACAAGAGTGGGAGAGAAAACTAGGAGATCTTTCTGCGAAAATAGAGACAAAGCTTTCTGTGAAATTGGAAAAGAGGTTGGAAGAGGAGAAGAAGAATTAGGAGTCCCAAATCGAAGCTACAGTAGCCAGGATAAGGGTCCTAGAAGTTGAGGTAAATAGACTGAAGCGAGCTACAGGATTATTGACCAGAGGAGGCACAGCAACTGAAGCTGGTACACCCCTCACTCAATGAAGGTTCCTTGATGTTGGTGGGGGGCTCTTGATTTAGGGAATTGGATCTGTGCTCCAGTTCCCCGAATTAAGCCTGAATGCCTTCCACATCCCCCCCAGGCGCTGTATAATCCTCCGGGTTTAGCGTTTCCCCCTTGATTATAGTAATAATAATGATACACCCATGCTGAACGAGGGGCTCAATGGGAAGGAAGGAGACATAACTTACACTAAGACACTACCAACTCTATCAGCCCACCAAGCAAGGCCAAGGAATGAAGGGGAAGAGCAAATGGTTGTAGGTGGTGTAGGGGACAGGTCATATGCTGATGCCCGACCATGCCACCGAGAGCTAGAGGAAAAAATAAGGAAGAAAATAGCCATGTACAGACAGGATCCAGAGACATAGAGAGAGAGAGGCTATGGGAGGAGGAGAGGGCAAAGTTAGTGTTAATTCATGGGCTTCAGGAGTGTGAGGGAAGGACACACACTGAAAGACAGCAGGCAGAGAGACAGGAGATTGAGATCATCATCAAAGAGATACGTGAAGAGGAAATATCCGAGACTGTAAATTTTCAGAGAATAGGGGGGATGGGGGGTACTTGAAGGGGAGAAAATGACCAATCAAACTGATTCTCAGAACAGAAACAATGTGAAATAGAATCCTCCAAGAGAAACCAAGGTTAAAGGACTTGGCAGCATACAACAAGGTGTTCTTAGACCGAGACAGAACAAAAACAGAATGATAGCAGCTGAGGGAGAGGACACAAAAGCAGTAGGAGCGAGAAGGAGAGACAAGGATGGAATCAGCAGAGGAAAACCAGAGCAGGCATAGCAACAAGCACAAGCACATAGAACCACCCACAAAACCCTACAAACAGTCTCGCTTTCAGAACACAGACCACAATCCACACTCACAGCCCCCACCCCACACTATGCTGTAGAACTCCACTGTACACCGCCAGGCCCCCCACCCTCACAGACCCCCCAAAAAACAGTAGTGGAGAGGAAAGTGAAGGTATGGTATACCAACACTGAAGGAATAACAAATAAGTCGGAGGAGTGGCATGAAAGAGTCAAAGAGGCATCACCAGACATCATAGCCCTCACAGAAACCAAACTCACATTCATCTACAAACACATATTCACGTACACAGGCCAATTGACACCTCACTCTGACTTGATAGTTTACTACCCATTCCTTTCCCTACACCAACCTCTCTCTCTCTCTCTCTCTCTCTCTCTCTCTCTCTCTCTCTCTCTCTCTCTCTCTCTCTCTCTCTCTCTCTCTCTCTCTCACTCTCTCACTCTCTCTCCACCCTTTTCTCTTCCTCTCTCTACGCCTTCCCTACACCCTTCCTTACTCCTACACCTCTCTCTCTCTATCTCTCCCTTCTCCTGTTCCCCCTCACTTACTTTTCCGCCCTATCTCCCTCCTTCCCTCCCCCCTCTAGCCACCTCCCCATCATTTTCCTAGTCCCCCTCCCTCCCTCTCCCAATCTCTCTCCCCCTTACAACTCCCCACCACAACTCCTTTATCCCTCTATCACTCTACCTCTAATTCTTCTTCTCTCTCTCTCTCTCCACCTCTCCCTCTTTCTCTCCACCTCTCTCTCTCTCTCTCTCTCTCTCTCTCTCTCTCTCTCTCTCTCTCTCTCTCTCTCTCTCTCTCTCTCTCTCTCTCTCTACCAATATCCAACTGTCTGGCATGCACACACACACACACACACACACACACACACACACACACACACACACACACACACACACACACACACACACACACACACACAAACACACACCCACACACACACACACACACACACACACACACACACACACACACACACACACACACACACACACACACATACACACACACACACACACACACACACACACACACACACACATACACACAGTCAGTCAGCAGACGTGGGTCACAAGGCTCCGAGAACTTTAGTGGTTTTTAGGGCGTGCAACAACTGCTAGCAGTAATCAGTGGTAGTGACAACGTCAGTGAACAATCCTACGAGTGATAACCAGAGTTATTAGTTAAAAAAAGTCGAGAGGAAGCCTGAAATCTTTAATATTTCAAAGTGTCAAACCGTTAGTGGATAGTAGGCTTCTGTTGCTACACAGATTCAAATATACAAAGATTTAAGTGAGTGTGGAAGCGGGTGTTCAAGAATTTCGAGAGATTGGATAACAAGTGAAATGTGGGGCACCATACAGTGAGAGTGAAAAAGTTAATAAGCAAAAGTAGAAAGGAAAAATATAATATATAACAAGGGAAGGTGGCAGTAGGCCTGCTGAAACAGTGACGTCACAACAGTTGTGTGACATTATACATATAAAGTGTAACACCGAATGTGAAGTGTATTCCAATATAAGTGAAGTGTACTCTATCATAAGTGATACTGAGGGACGCGGGATGCATGAGCATATACGGTTATAAAGATCACAGGTGAAGAATTTTCAAAATAGTGATAGAAGGCTACGTCATCAGCATCTGGCAACTTGTCATCGCATCACTGCCAGCTTAAGTATCACTCACCTGTTGGGGTTGTTTTAGGGGTTCTGAATCCTGCCTTGCGTCACTGTTAGATACTGGTCACTCACTCCTGCAAGCTATTACCAGAATTAGAGCAGAAATAGCATAGATAAGGTGAAGATAGTGTTGACTAGCGAGGAGCAGCCTAGCGAGGGGAAGCCTAGTGAGGGTGACGTCAGACACTCCTAGAAGCTCAGACAAGCTAAATTTTACAACCTAATTACTTTCTGTGTTTTATAAGTAGAAGTGATAAGTGCTAGAATCACTGTTGGTAGTTTTAGAAATACGGGTATTACTACTGATATTTATTAGCAGTATGAATACTTAGAAGTGGGGGCACACATACACACGAGCACACACACATACACACACACACACACACACACACACCCTGAGCAGTTCAGACATTGAGGACATCACTTATGAGAGGCCCCTTGGAGCTAGCGATCATGTGGTTCTGAGTTTTGACTATATAGTAGAGTTACAAGTGGAGAAGGTAACAGGAACTGAAGGGGACAGGCCAAACTATAAAAGGGGGGACTACACAGGTATGAGAAACTTCCTGCAGGAGGTTCAGTGGGACAGAGAAATGGTAGGAAAATCAGTAAACGAGATGATGGAATATGTGGCAACAAAGTGCAAGGAGGCAGAGGAAAGTTTTGTTCCCAAGGGAAACGGAAATAATAGGAAGACCAAAACGAGTCCTTGGTTTACCCGAAGGTGTAGGGAGGCAAAAACTAAGTGCAACAGAGAATGGAAAAGGTACAGGAGGCATAGGACCCAGGAAAACAAGGAGATTAGTAGAAGAGCCAAAAACGAGTATGCACAGATAAGGAGGGAGGCCCAGCGACAGTATGAAAACGACATAGCATCGAAAGTCAAATCTGACCCAAAACTGCTGTATAGCCACATTAGGAGGAAGACAACAGTCAAGGACCAGGTGATAAGGCTGAGGAAAGAAGGTGGAGAACTCACAAGAAACGATCAAGAGGTATGTGAGGAGCTAAACAAGAGATTTAAGGAAGTATTTACAGTAGAGACAGGAAGGACTCTGGGGGGACAGACCAGACGGGGACACCAGCAAGGAATACACCAACAAGTGTTGGACGACATACATACAGATGAGGAGGAGGTGAAGAAACTGCTAAGGGACATCGATACCTCAAAGGCAATGGGACCAGACAACATCTCCCCGTGGGTCCTTAGAGAGGGAGCAGATATGTTGTGCATGCCATTTACCACAATCTTCAACACATCCCTGGAAACTGGGCAACTACCTGAGGTATGGAAGACGGCAAATGTAGTTCCCATTTTTAAAAAGGAGACAGAAAAGAGGCACTAAACTATAGACCTGTGTCATTGACGTGTATAGTATGCAAAATTATGGAGAAGATTATCAGGAGGAGAGTGGTGGAGCACCTGGAACGGAACAGGAGTATAAATGCCAACCAGCACGGATTCACGGAAGGCAAATCCTGTGTCACAAACCTTCTGGAGTTTTATGATAAAATAACAGAAGTAAGACAAGAGAGAGAGGGGTGGGTTGATTGCATCTTCTTGGACTGCAAGAAGGCCTTTGACACAGTTCCTCACAAGAGATTAGTGCAGAAGCTAGAGCATCAGGCGCATATAACAGGAAGGGCACTGCAATGGATCAGAGAATACCTGACAGGGAGGCAACAACGAGTCATGGTACGTAATGATGTATCACAGTGGGCACCTGTGACGAGCGGGGTCCCACAGGGGTCGGTCCTAGGACCAGTGCTATTTTTGGTATATGTGAACGACATGACGGAAGGGTTAGACTCAGAAGTGTCCCTGTTTGCAGATGATGTGAAGTTAATGAGGAGAATTAAATCTGATGAGGACCAGGCAGGACTTCAAAGAGACCTGGACAGACTGGACACCTGGTCCAGCAAATGGCTTCTCGAATTTAATCCTGCCAAATGCAAAGTCATGAAGATGGGGGAGGGGCACAGAAGACCACAGACAGAGTATAGGCTAGGTGGCCAAAGACTGCAAACCTCACTCAAGGAGAAAGATCTTGGGGTGAGTATAACACCGAGCATGTCTCCGGAAGCACACATCAATCAGATAACTGCTGCAGCATATGGGCGCCTGGCAAACCTGAGAACAGCATTCCGATACCTTAGTAAGGAATCATTCAAGACACTGTACACCGTGTATGTCAGGCCCATACTGGAGTATGCAGCACCTGTTTGGAACCCGCACTTGATAAAGCACGTCAAGAAACTAGAGAAAGTACAAAGGTTTGCGACAAGGTTAGTTCCGGAGCTAAGGGGAATGTCCTATGAGGAAAGATTAAGGGAAATCGGCCTGACCACACTGGAGGACAGGAGGGTCAGGGGAGACATGATAACGACATATAAAATACTGCGTGGAATAGACAAGGTGGACAAAGACAGGATGTTCCAGGGAGGGGACACAGAAACAAGAGGCCACAATTGGAAGTTGAAGACACAAATGAGTCAGAGAGATAGTAGGAAGTATTTCTTCAGTCATAGAGTTGTAAGGCAGTGGAATAGCCTAGAAAATGACGTAGTGGAGGCAGGAACCATACACAGTTTTAAGACGAGGTTTGATAAAGCTCATGGAGCGGGGAGAGAGAGGGCCTAGTAGCAACCGGTGAAGAGGCGGGGCCAGGAGCTAGGACTCGACCCCTGCAACCACAAGTAGGTGAGTACAAATAGGTGAGTACACACACACACACACACACACACGTACACACACACACACATACACACACACACACACACACGTACACACACACACATACACACACACACACACACATACACATACACACTTAAGCTGAAACAAGCTAAATTTTACAACCTAGCTACTTTCTGAATTTTAGAAGTAGAATCGATAAGTGTTACAAGTATTGGTAAGCTTAGAATTACTGGTATCTACCGGTATTTATTAGCAGTATGAATACTTAGAAGTAGGGGCACACACACACACACACAGAATCAATGAGAAGTCCCCAGACATCATTGCAGTTACAGAAACAAAACTCATGGAGACAATAACAGATGCAATCTTCCCACCAGGACACCAGATCATGAGGAAAGATAGAAGGGGTAGGGGGGGAGGTGGGGTTGCTCTGCTCGTAAAAAACAGATGGAAATTCGAGAAAATGGAAGGAATAGATGAGACAGGAGAAAGAGACTACATAGCAGGTACACTTCAGTCTGGGGAACACAAAGTGGTCATTGCAGTGATGTATAATCCACCACAGAACTGCAGGAGGCCAAGAGAGGAATATGAAGAGAGCAACAGAGCAATGGTGGACACACTTGCTGAGGTGGCAAGAAGAGCTCACTCCAGCAGAACAAAGTTGCTGGTTATGGGGGATTTCAACCACAGGGAGATTGACTGGGAAAACCTGGAGCCACATGGGGGTCCCGAAACATGGAGAGAAAGGATGTTGGACGTTGTGCTGGAAAACCTCATGCACCAACATGTTAAGGACACTACCAGAGTGAGAGGGGAGGATGAACCAGCAAGATTGGATCTTGTGTTCACCCTGGGCAGCTCAGACATTGAGGACATCAAGTATGAGAGTCCCCTAGGAGCTAGCGACCACGTGGTTCTGTGCTTTGAATACATAGTAGAGCTGCAAGTGGAGAGAATAACAGGAGTAGAATAGGAAAAGCCTGACTATAAAAGAGGGGACTACATAGGGTTGAAGAACTTCCTGCGGGAGGTCCAGTGGGACAGAGAACTGGCAGGAAAGCCAGTAAATGAAATGATGGAATATGTAGCAACAAAATGCAAGGAGGCAGTGGAAAGGTTCATTCCCAAGGGCAACAGTAACAACGGGAAGACCAGAACAAGCCCCTGGTTTACCCGACGGTGTAAGGAGGCAAAAACAAAGTGCAATAGAGAATGGAAAAAGTACAGAAGGCAGAGAACACACGAAAATAGGGAGATCAGTCGCAGAGCCAGGAACGAGTACGCACAGGTAAGGAGGGAGGCCCAGCGACAGTATGAAAATGACATAGCATCGAGAATCAAGACTGACCCGAAACTGTTGTATAGCCACATCAGGAGGAAGACAACAGTCAAAGACCAGGTGATCAGATTAAGGACAGAAGGTGGAGAACTCACAAGAAATGATCAGGAGGTATGTGAGGAGCTGAACAGGAGATTTAAGGAAGTTTTTACAGTAGAGACAGGAAGGGCTGTGGGAAGACAGCACAGAAGGGAACATCAAGAGGGAATATACCAACAAGTGTTGGATGACATACGAACAACTGAGGAGGAGGTGAAGAAGCTCTTAAGTGACCTTGACACCTCAAAGGCGATGGGACCGGACAACATCTCCCCATGGGTCCTTAGAGAAGGAGCAGAGATGCTGTGTGTGCCTCTAACCACAATCTTCAACACATCCCTTGAAACTGGGCAACTACCTGAGAAATGGAAGACAGCTAATGTAGTCCCCATATTTAAGAAAGGAAACAGAAACGAGGCACTAAACTACAGACCTGTGTCTCTGACATGTATTGTGTGCAAAGTCATGGAGAAGATTATCAGGAAGAGAGTGGTCGAACAC
>NC_091299.1:56186879-56189379 GCF_038502225.1 Cherax quadricarinatus | reverse complement strand
TGTACAGCCACATCAGGAGGAAAACAACAGTCAAGGACCAGGTAATCAGGCTAAGGAAGGAAGGAAGGAGGAGAGACAACAAGAAATGACCGTGAAGTATGTGAAGAACTCAACAAGAGATTCAAAGAAGTGTTCACAGAGGAGACAGAAGGGACTCCAGAAAGACGGAGAGGTGGGGCACACCACCAAGTGCTGGACACAGTGCACACAACCGAGGAAGAAGTGAAGAGGCTTCTGAGTGAGCTAGATACCTCAAAGGCAATGGGGCCAGATAACATCTCCCCATGGGTATTGAGAGAGGGAGCAGAGGCGCTATGTGTACCCCTAACAACAATATTCAATACATCTATCGAAACAGGGAGATTGCCTGAGGCATGGAAGACAGCAAATGTAGTCCCAATCTTTAAAAAAGGAGACAGACATGAAGCATTAAACTACAGACCAGTGTCACTGACATGTATAGTATGCAAAATCATGGAGAAGATTATCAGGAGAAGAGTGGTGGAACACCTAGAAAGGAATGATCTCATCAACAGCAGCCAACATGGTTTCAGGGACGGGAAATCCTGTGTCACAAACCTACTGGAGTTCTATGACATGGTGACAGCAGTAAGACAAGAGAGAGAGGGGTGGGTGGATTGCATTTTCTTGAACTGCAAGAAGGCGTTTGACACAGTTCCGCACAAGAGATTGGTGCAAAAACTAGAGGACCAAGCAGGAATAACAGGGAAGGCACTACAATGGATCAGGGAATACTTGTCAGGAAGACAGCAGCGAGTCATGGTACGTGGCGAGGTGTCAGAGTGGGCACCTGTGACCAGCGGGGTCCCGCAGGGGTCAGTCCTAGGACCAGTGCTGTTTCTGGTATTTGTGAACGACATGACGGAAGGAATAGACTCTGAGGTGTCCCTGTTTGCAGATGACGTGAAGTTGATGAGAAGAATACACTCGATCGAAGACCAGGCAGAACTACAAAGGGATCTGGACAGGCTGCAGACCTGGTCCAGCAATTGGCTCCTGGAGTTCAATCCCACCAAGTGCAAAGTCATGAAGATTGGGGAAGGGCAAAGAAGGCCACAGACGGAGTACAGTCTAGGGGGTCAGAGACTACAAACCTCACTCAAGGAAAAAGATCTTGGGGTGAGTATAACACCAGGCACATCTCCTGAAGCGCACATCAACCAAATAACTGCTGCAGCATATGGGCGCCTAGCAAACCTCAGAACAGCATTCCGACATCTTAATAAGGAATCATTCAGGACCCTGTACACCGTGTATGTTAGGCCCATATTGGAGTATGCGGTACCAGTTTGGAACCCACACCTAGCCAAGCACGTGAAGAAACTAGAGAAAGTGCAAAGGTTTGCAACAAGACTAGTCCCAGAGCTAAGAGGTATGTCCTACGAGGAGAGGTTAAGGGAAATCAACCTAACGACACTGGAGGACAGGAGAGATAGGGGGGACATGATAACGACATACAAAATACTGAGAGGAATTGACAAGGTGGACAAAGACAGGATGTTCCAGAGATTGGACACAGTAACAAGGGGACACAGTTGGAAGCTGAAGACACAGATTAATCACAGGGATGTTAGGAAGTATTTCTTCAGCCACAGAGTAGTCAGTAAGTGGAATAGTTTGGGAAGCGATGTAGTGGAGGCAGGATCCATACATAGCTTTAAGCAGAGGTATGATAAAGCTCACGGCTCAGGGAGAGTGACCTAGTAGCGATCAGTGAAGAGGCGGGGCCAGGAGCTCGGACTCGACCCCCGCAACCTCAACTAGGTGAGTACAACTAGGTGAGTACACACATACACACACACACACACACACACAAATACACTCACATACACACACACACATACACACACACACACAAACACACACACACGCACACACACACACACACACACACACACACACACACACACACACAAACACACACACACACACACACGCATACACACACACACACACACACACACACACACACACACACACACACACACACACACACACACACACACACACACACAGGGGAGGATGAACCAGCAAGATTGGACCTTGTGTTCACCCTGGGCAGTTCAGACATTGAGGACATCATGTATGAGAGTCCCCTAGGAGCTAGCGACCACGTGGTTCTGTGCTTTGAATATATAGTAGAGCTGCAAGTGGAGAGAGTAACAGGAGTTGAATAGGAAAAGCCTGACTATAAAAGAGAGGACTACATAGGGTTGAGGAACTTCCTGCAGGAGGTCCCATGGGACAGAGAACTGGCAGGAAAGCCAGTAAATGAAATGATGGAATATGTAACAACAAAATGCAAGGAGGCAGTGGAAAGGTTTATTCCCAAGGGAAACAGAAACAACGGGAAGACCAGAACGAGCCCCTGGTTTACCCGACGGTGTAAGGAGGCAAAAACAAAGTGCAATAGAGAATGGAAAAAGTACAGAAGGCAGAGAACACACGAAAATAGGGAGATCAGTCGCAGAGCCAGGAA
>NC_091299.1:55576879-55861879 GCF_038502225.1 Cherax quadricarinatus | reverse complement strand
ACAACAAGGAAATGAGTGAGCTACTCAAGTCCCAATATGACTCAGTTTTTAGCAAGCCGCTAACCAGACTGAGAGTCGAAGATCAAAATGAATTTTTTATGAGAGAGCCACAAAATTTGATTAACACAAGCCTATCCGATGTTATCCTGACGCCAAATGACTTCGAACAGGCGATAAATGACATGCCCATGCACTCTGCCCCAGGGCCAGACTCATGGAACTCTGTGTTCATCAAGAACTGCAAGAAGCCCCTATCACGAGCCTTTTCCATCCTATGGAGAGGGAGCATGGACACGGGGGTCGTCCCACAGTTACTAAAAACAACAGACATAGCCCCACTCCACAAAGGGGGCAGTAAAGCAACAGCAAAGAACTACAGACCAATAGCACTAACATCCCATATCATAAAAATCTTTGAAAGGGTCCTAAGAAGCAAGATCACCACGCATCTAGAAACCCATCAGTTACACAACCCAGGGCAACATGGGTTTAGAACAGGTCGCTCCTGTCTGTCTCAACTATTGGACCACTACGACAAGGTCCTAAATGCACTAGAAGACAAAAAGAATGCAGATGTAATATATACAGACTTTGCAAAAGCCTTCGACAAGTGTGACCATGGCGTAATAGCGCACAAAATGCGTGCTAAAGGAATAACAGGAAAAGTCGGTCGATGGATCTATAATTTCCTCACTAACAGAACACAGAGAGTAGTCGTCAACAGAGTAAAGTCCGAGGCAGCTACGGTGAAAAGCTCTGTTCCACAAGGCACAGTACTCGCTCCCATCTTGTTCCTCATCCTTATATCCGACATAGACAAGGATGTCAGCCACAGCACCATGTCTTCCTTTGCAGATGACACCCGAATCTGCATGACAGTTAGGCTGATGTGCTCGGCATGATACTCACCTAAGATCCTTTTCCCCTGAGTGAGGTTTTCAGCCTTTGATCCCCCTGACTTGTACTCCGTTTGCGGATTTCTTTATCCTTCCCAACGATTCATAACTTTTCACTTGGTGGTGTTAAACTCTAGGAGCCATTTGTCGGACTCGGCCTGCAGCTGTCCAGATTCCTTTATAGGCTTTCCTGATCCTAATCAGCCTGTATGTTTCTCATTAGCTTCTCGTCGTCTACAAACTGGGACACCTCTGTATCTATCCCTTCCATCAATTCATTCATATGTACATGAAACAGCAGCGGCTCTAGTGCTGACCCTTGTAGAATCCCTCTCGACACATGCGACCACTCTGTTTCCTAGTCACGTACCATCACTCGTTGTTACCTTCCTATCAGGTATTCTCTGATCCATTGCATTTTTCCTGCTACTCCTGCCTGCTCTTCTAGCTTTTGTACCAGTTTCTTTTGCCGTACTGTGTCGAAAGCCTTCCTGCATTTTAAGAAAATTTAGTCAACCTATTCCCCCACCTCCCCTCTCTCTTTCTTGTCTTACTTGTGTTACCTTCTCGTAGAACTCCAATATGTTTCTAACACAGAATTTCCAGTCCCTGAAGCCTTGTTGTTTGTCACATATGAGCCTATTCCTTTCTACATGTTCTACCACACTTCTCCATGGCTTTATGTGGTCTTCATATCAGTGACACTGGCGTCTAGTTAATGCTGCCTACCAATCTGCATTCTTAAAAACAGGGACTGCAGTTCCTGTTTTTCACACCTCTGGTAGTTGTCATGTTTCGATAGAATTGTTAAAGATTGGTGTTAGCGGCACGCACAATGTATCTGTTCCCCTTCCCAGGGCCTATGGAGAGATGTTGCTGGGTCCACCGCCTTCGAGGAATCTAGTTCACAAAGCATCTTCTTCACCTCGTCCTTGGTTGTATGAAGTGCGTCCAGCACTTGTTTGTGTTCTCTGCTTCCACTTTTTGCTGGAAGTCTTTCTAACTCCTGTAAGAATACTTCCTTAAATCTCGTGCAGTGCTCTTCACATACATCTTGATGATTCCTTGCTTCCTTCCTCAGCCTGATTACCTGGTCCATGACTGTTTGTTTACCTCTTGATATGACTGCATAACAATTTTGGGTTATATATGGCTTTTGATGCTATGTCATTTTCATATTGCCTCTGGACATCCCTCTCTATCCATGCATATTTGATTCTGGCTCTTTGACTTAACTTCTTGTATTCCTGAGTCCTTTGTCTTCTATACTTTTTTCAGTGGTTATGTACCCTTAACTTTAACCTCTCTATACCTCCTGATAAACCATAGTTTTTCCATTGTTTCTTTTGGCCCTGATTATGAACTTTTCTGCTTCACTGAACTTTGTAGTTAAATGCACCATCATTTCTCTTACTGTCAATCCCTTTAGTTCTCTTCTCCACTGCACCGTATACAGGAATTGCCTCATGCACGTGAAGCCTCCTGTTTTGAAGTTTCGCTTCTTACTTCCTATAATGCTTCAATCTCCATTGTAATCTCTACAAGGCATTAGAAACTCAGGACCTTGTGATCATATACACCGAGGGGCCTTTTTATGTAATATCCTCTATGTCTGCGCTACTCAATGTTAATACAAAATGATTCATCCACTCCTCTCACTACGGTTGTGTCCCTAACATATTGGTGCACGATGTTCTCCAGTATCACCTGCAAGATCTTAGTCCTCCACGTTTCTGGTCTCCAATAAGGCTCCAATTCTTCCCAGTCAGTCTTCTTCTGGATAAAGTCCCCCATTACAAATAACATTGCCCTGCCCATGTGGGCCCTTCTCAATACCTCAGTTATAATAATAATAATAATAATAATAATAATAATAATAATAATAATAATAAAATCTTTATTTCTACAAATACATATACATGGTATACAGCCCTAGTTGACGTGAATGACAAACTACTATATAGAATGCCACTTGTTATGCAGAGCATTTCTGGCAAATTAGGTCAGTTTTGTCCCAGGATATGACCCACACCAGTCAACTAACACCCAGGTACCCATTTTATACTGATGGGCGAATAAAGACAGCAGGTGTCTTATGGAAACACGTCCTAACGTTTTTCCAACTGCACTTGAGATTCGAACTCAGAACCTCAGTGTGTGAGCTGAATGCACTAGCGATCGAAGTAAGGGACACCAATGGTGTGTCAACTATTGCTTTGTTGTTCTTATCGTATTCTTGCTCTCACCAAGTTGGAACCCTCAATCTGAAGTGTCCCTATGTAGTGAATCTGCTTCCCCACTGTTCATTCCTCCTATCTTCTCACGACTCCACTGGTTTCTGATCAGTAGTGCAACTCTGACCCTTCTATTTCCTCTGTCTTTCCTCAGGATCTGATAGCCAGTCAGAAAGATTGCTCCTGTTATAATTTCTGTAAGCTTTGTCTCCATGAGTGCTATGATGTCTTTGGATGCCTCCATGATTCGTTCATGACACTTCTCGCTCTGATTTATTATTCCACCTGCTTTAGAGTACCATACTTTCAACCTAAGAACATGGGAAAGAAAGAACACTGTGGGAGGCCTACTGGCATATGCTAGACAGGTCCGAGTCACACCCACTTAAGAAGGAAGTTGTATCGCTGCAAGCCTACTGGCCTAAGCTAGTCAAGTTCACCTCACACCCACCTACCTTCACTCATGTACTTCCCTCACTCATGTACACTGAAGCTACACAGGGTTTTAACTTCAAACACTACTTGGTAGTTTGTTTCACTCATCCACAAATCTACTACCAAACCAGTGTTTTCCAATATCCTTTCTAAATCTAATTTTTTCCAACTTCAATCCATTGCCTTCCTGTTTTCAATTTATACACCTCAATCATATCCCTTCATCCCCTAATTCCAGACCTTTCTAGAGAGTGTAGGTTCAGTGCCCTCAGACTGTCCTCATAGGAAAAATTTCTGATATATTGGATCAACCTTGTCATCCATCACTGTACGTTTTTCAGCGCATTTATATCGGTAGCCAGAACTGCGCAGCCCAATGAGGCCCAACCAAAGATATATAGACTTTATGAACGAGGTGAGGACTCCTGTTATTTGTACTTCTTGATATGAAACCATGTGTGGAGAAATTTTCTCCAGGGGGGGGGTATTAGCTCCCTTCAGCACCTTTCAGCCCCTTTCAGCCATGAAGGGCCCAGCCCTCTCAGAAGGGGCAAACATCTTTTTTACTGCTACAGCAAGTAATTGATCCCAGATGCAGTACGAGTATGTGACATGGTCAAGCGACCGCTGCTCCTTGCAGGAGTCCAGTGTTGCAAAGTGAAGTTTAATAAAAGACAGTCCATCTCTTACCTTAGCAGGACAATTAAGGAAAATCCTGCTCCCACTTTATTACCATGGTAAAGATAGTGTACATTGCTGTCTATGCTTAAGACAGCAAGAATCAAGCATTCTGCTTTGCTTCATGGAGGAAGTTTGGCAAGGAAGCACAAAGTACTTGATCAGCTTTTCCTTAATGTTCTAGGGGCATTGAAGCCACGTAGGATGCTGTGAGGTCAGATTGTTTTCACCCTACTGGGAGTCACACTGATGCCAGGATAACCAACAAAGGACACTGATCCATGCGTAAGTGAGAACAAAGTGTCTCACAAAACATGATAAACACTTACAGAAAAGTGTGATCAGCTTCTTTAGTGATAAGATTGTGAACAATAAAGACAAACCTTGTGGAACATAGTGTACCAGTGTGCATATTTCTAGACTATGGAAGACGTGGACATCCAAGGACACTTCAGCTTCCATCAAGTCACTGATACCTGTCAAGGGTGTAAAGAACACCATAGCTCACACTACAAGAGCAAGGTAGGTTACAGATTTCTTGTATTATGGGGGACTGTGCAGTTTTTGTGTCACAACGAGTTTGTAATCAACCTATAGTCAGCAGTAAGGTGCGGACTTTTGAGCCCACACAAGTAAGTGTTGTCAGCAATCAGTGTCTGATATATGCTGTTATAACACTTCCTAGGGGTAATTTATAAACATACATAATGTACTTTCAGCCCGTTGTGAAGTGGACATGACACCTTCTCAAGACCTCGCGTGCAGGGGTGGCTGTGTGGGCGATAGCTGTCTTATTAGCTAAGTACCCCCTATAATTAAACTTTAACCTTAGCTGGTAAACCATTTCTCAACAATTTGGTCGCGCTCGAACCGGATAAAGGCCACATTGTGGTCCAAATATGTTGTATGACACTGTACAAATAACCTACGAGGCAAGGTCCTTCAAAAATGATGTAAAACTAGTGTTTTACAATATAAATCAGTATAAATGAGTCCTTCCAGGCTCATTACACAGAGAATGGGCAGCTAAAAGAAAATTGGTGCTCAATCAGCTTTCTCCCATTACCCAAAGAAAACGGAAGCTGGGTGACTCACCCAACAAGAAAACGGGGAATGGCACCCATCATCCACTTCTCTCAAGCTCGAGAAACGCTGACCACATCAACAAGACAGATGACCGTCAGTTTGTCTGAGAGTATATACACATAGTGTTTATAATGTATATAGACAGAAATTAAGAGAAAAAATTGTGTTTAAGTTTGTTTCTCATAGATTTAACTGTTATATTAAAGGAAACTATACGAAAATGTAAGCTTTCATACATATATTAACAGTGACATTTATATATACGTAAGAAATATACACGTGTGATTTACAGTTATACAGTGACATTTATAGTGTATAGTGAATGAAGTACATAACGTCGTTATTTACTGTGAACGTTGTAAGGCTGACACTGCAAACTCAATCCATAAACACCAGCCATATGTACTCTGTACCCTTCATGGTTATTGACCCTGAGGTTAAGCTTAGTGGGTCAGTAGTGTCTGACTCGATTATTGCTGACTTAAGCATAACAAAACTCAGCTGTTTATAGCAGTACAGTGTTTTTTAAACACTCTAAGTGTGGTGCTAGAATTTTCAGTATACCATTAAAATGGCTTGTTTGAAAACTCAGTTTCAGTCTTTACAGACTAAGATTACACAGTTAGAAAATCTAATTTCAGTCTATATAGGATTAACTCAAGATACAAACATAGATTTTGATGATCTTGAGGTAAAATTTGAATTACTTACACAAAGTCTGGAAATAATTAATTCAGACTATACACATTATGAAAATGAGTTTCTTGAATCAGACCCATCTGAGGATGAAATTAAAAATGTTTTGGATACTTTCAGTAATCAACAATTAAGGTGGACAGGAGTACAGGCTATCTGCTGCAAAACTCTGTCACAGAAACCTACTGTAACTAGTGGTCAAACATCTGTTACACCTGTAACAACAAGTGTTCCGTTACCAAGCTTGCCTACCTTGTCATTACCTATTTTCCAAGGTCATAATTATGAAGAATTCATTAGTGGTTTTCAATCCATAGTAAATTCACGAACTGACATAGATGAGATTGCTGAGTTCAGTTATCTTAAATGTCTTGTGAAGGGAAAACCCTGTGAACTGATTAAGTCATTTCCGGTGGTTGAAGGCAATTATCAAATAGCCTTACGTGTCTTAGCAGACAATTACTTTGATGCTGACAAGGCTAGAGTTAGACATGCAGTCTTAAGCTACCCAAACATTGTTTTTCAAATTTACAGGCATTTAGAATCACATTAGACAATAGTCTCAGATCTCTAGGTGCTAAATATGACCTAAGACAATGTGATTGGTTTATCAGTGGTATTGTACAGGATACGTTTTCACCACAAACTATTGAACGATTAAATATTATGTTCAATAAACGCTATTTCACTTGTGAGGAAATTAGCAATGGTTTACAAACAATAGTTTCATGCATGCAAGCAACGAGACAAGATGAAAAATCCACAAATCCAGTGGATAACAAACCTTCAACTCAGTATAAAAAGAGTATACCTACTCCCACTAAACCACAGAATGGGAAATCCCATATAGGCATTTATCAAGCTGTGAATACAACAGACAGTAAACAAACTGTCACACATAAACTTACTCCAAAATGTGTACTTTGTGATGGAACACATTGGGCACAGTATTGTAGTCAATACATATCAATGGAGGCACGTAAACAACGTGTTCATCAGCTGAAAAGGTGCATCAGGTGTTTAGGTGAACACAAGGGAGGAAAATGGTCACTGAAGAAGTATTTTAAATGCAAGGATATGCATCATATAGCATTATGCCCAAATACTTTTGCTGAACAGCAGAAGACTTCCACAGAATTAGGAAGTCAACAAACAACAGCATTAAATGTGAGAGATAAGTTTAAAGCAACTGCTCTCCCGATAGCTCGAGTTGAGTTATCTAATAAATTGCACAAAACCAATGTGCTAACACTATTTGATCAAGGCTCACAAAGGTCCTTCATAAGAAGAACAGTGTTGCAAAAACTGAATGAACAACCATATGCCAGAGTACAGTTAGATATAGCTGGGTTTTTCCACAATCCTGGTAAACAGACATATGACCTAGCCAGAATCACTGTTGGTCTAGGAAACAGGAAAAAGACAGTAGAAACTGTGGTAGTAGATGATTTGCCTAAGTCTGTGCAGATCCAGGGATTAAAAGAAACAGTTGCAGCACTGAAAGCAGCTAAGGTCAAGTTAACCTGTCCATTTGATTTAATCATTGGAAGTGATTATTATCACTGTTTTATGCAAAATATAGTAAGCAAACATGCTGTTCACTTGCTGAAAACAGCAGGAGGCCACATGATATGTGGTCCCATTCCCTCTCAAAGTGGGAAAGAAGCTGATATTGATTAAGTGGAAAATGTACTAGTTACGAGAATAACCGCTGATCATACCACAGCAAAAATTATCATTTCTGGCAGAAATGAATGAACCAGTTGATAAGTTGTGGGATTTAGATGCGATAGGTATTGATGTAAATAAACTAAGCCCACAAAAGTCTCAGACTTATAGCCAATATTTGGACACTGTCAAATATAAAGATGGACAGTATTGGGTTAGGTTACCATGGAAATTAAATCCACCACATCTGCCTAGCAATTATCGCATGGCTTTCGGACAAATGAAAGCACAAATACATGAGCTCAGGAAGAATCCAGAGCTACTGACTGTCTATGATAATATCATACAAGAACAGTTGGACAATAAATTCATTGAGGAAATAGTCGAAGATAAGTTGAAGACAAACGCTCATTATCTCCCGCACCATGGAGTCAGAAAAGATTCTGAAACCACTCCACTACGTGTTGTATATAATTGCAGCGCACGTGCAAATAAAGATGTAGCAAGTCTTAATGACTGTCTGATGACCGGACCCTCACTAACTGAGAAGCTTGGAGACGTGCTTATGAAATTTCGCACAAACCCATATGCCTACACGGCTGATATTTCCAAAGCTTTCTTAAGAGTAAGACTACAAGAAATAGATAGAGATTATACTCAATTCTTGTGGCCTGAAAATCCACGTGATCCTCAAAGTCCTGTGAAAACTTATCGTTTCAAATCAGCATTATTTCTTGTAACATCCTCTCCATTCTTACTAGAAGCTACTCTAAATACACATTTGAAGAAACCTGGAAGTCCCTTCAAAAAAATCTTAAAGAAAAGTTTCTATGTGGACAATCTTCAAGGTACTGTGAATAAAGAGGATGATTTGAAATCCTTATACAGAGAAGCTAACAAGGAGATGAAAGAAGCAAATATGCCTCTTAGGATGTGGAATACTAATTCTCAGAAATTAAGGGAACTTATCAAAGAAGATTTCCCTGAAGCTGAAATTCCTGATTGCAACAATATGTTGGGACTTAATTGGAACACACAGGAAGATACTTTGAGTCTCAAAATAATAAACAATAAATCATGCAGTACACTCAATAAACGTAGTTTGCTGTCAGAGGTATCACAATGTTTTGATCCTCTGGGACTCTTCTCACCAATTACCATAAAAGGTAAAATACTTATGCAAGATGCATGAAAACTCAAAATTGGATGGGATGGCAACTTGCCTCTAGAAATGAGTCAAGCAAGGGATGAAATATCCAAGGAGTTTAAACAACTTCATCATATTAAATTTCCCAGACAAGTAGGTCAAGAGGGAAACAAGTACACATTACATGTGTTCTGTGATGCGTCAACCAGAGGTTATGGCGCTGTAGCTTACATGAGTAATGCTGAAGGAAGTACACTAATTACTTCAAAGGCCAGGGTAGCACCCTTGAAGGTCAGAACAATACCACAACTGGAACTGACAGCACTTTATGTAGGTACAAAATCAGCTGTCTATCTCAACAAAGTGCTTGATCATCTCACTGTTGAAAAAACCGTGATCTGGAGTGATAATGAAGCAGTTCTCCAGTGGTTAAGAAATAATAAGAGTAAGTCGGTCTATGTACAGAACAGAGTAGCAGAAATAAAAGAGATGCAGAGAAATTATCTCTTTCTCCACGTCTCTACCCAAGAGAATCCAGCTGAGATGTTGTCACTTGGTGTCCCACTCAAGAAATTTGTGGATAATAAATTATGGCTCCACGGACCGAACTGGCTCTCTAATGAAAATAACTGGCCTCAGCAAAAAGGTCACATTATGCCAGAAGAAACAGTCTGCTTGATCACAGCAGAAACAAGTTGTGTAAATACTGCAGACACAACAGAAATAGTCATTGATGGGTCTAAATACTCAACTTTGGGTAAACTCTTAAGAGTTACAGCTCTTGTCTTTAAATTCATTAATGGAATAAAACCTAATTATGAATATCTTGAACCCATTAAATACTGGGTGAAACTAATTCAGAAAGATGTTTTCTCTACAGAATATAAATTTCTGGAAACACAAGATAAATCCCCAAAGAAACCTTTTATGATTAATTCTTTAGGGCTTTATCTCGATTAAGAAAAGATTATAAGATGACGAGGAAGAATTCATAATTCTTCACTACCTAAAGAAGCCATACATCCAGTATTGATCCCCAAGAATCATTGGCTAACAAAACTGATTGTGCAAAACGCCCACAGTAACGTGTTACATGGTGGGGTAGCTGACACACTTTGTCATATACGACAATCCTACTGGATACCTCAAGGTCGACAAAATGTGAAAAAACAAATAAAGGACTGTATTACTTGTCGTCACTATGATATGCGAATATGTCAGTATCCAGGTCCACCTCCATATCCCTCTGAAAGAGTTTGTCATGTCACTCCATTTGAGGTGACAGGTGTAGATTACACTGGACCAATAATTTTAACCAAAACAGTTGACAAAGTTCCCATCAAGGTGTACATCTGTTTGTTCACTTGTGCTACAACTAGAGCAGTACATCTAGAAGTAGCCACTGACATGTCTGCTGAAACCTTTATCAAGTTATTCAGAAGGTTTGCAGCCAGAAGGGCATGTCCCACACTGATGATTTCAGATAATGCAACAAACTTTGTTGCTTGCGTTGCTTATATAAGCAAGATCTTTGATCAACCAGAAGTACAACAGATGTTGAATCAACGTAGTTGTCGTTGGAGATACATTCCTCCTAAATCTCCATGGCACGGCGGATTTTATGAAAGAATGATCGGCATTGTAAAACGTTGTTTAAGGAAGACTCTTCATCGTCAGAGAATCGACTTAGAAGAATTCCGTACAGTTGTAACTGAAATAGAAAATAGTCAACAACAGACCTCTAACTTATGATAGCGATGATCTAGACAATTTAGAAGTGTTAAGTCCATCTCATTTACTCCATGGCAGAAGGCTCGAACCTGTTCCTCCCATGAATGATAAAGAAATCATAGAGGATCCTACTTATTTCGAACCTGAGCAGCGCAGACGTAAATTCAAACACCTTAATAAAGTAATTGAACGTTGGGAAAAAATTTGGCGAGAACACTATCTCACCTCATTGAGAGAACACTTCTATGAAGCTGGTGTTCCTGAAAATCATAAGTCTTTAAGACCTGGTGACATAGTGATTATTGACAATGATGGTCCGAGGTCCCAATGGCCACTTGGAAAAATTGTGACCATATATCCTGATGCAAATGAAATCATTAGGACAGTTGATGTTTTTAGCAAAAGTGTAGTGAATAAGCAGACAATAAATAAACTAGTGCCATTAGAATTACAGTGTTAAAAACAAAATCAGTGATTCTCCAGAAACCACAGAGACTAACGCTGTTCAGAAAAGACAAGCAGCAGTGGTGGCGAGTGAGAAAATCAAATTAAGGTTAAGTGATAAATAGTTCACCTGCAGCGAACCTTCGCCATCCCCCAGTGTGGAGAAATTTTCTCCAGGAGGGGGGTATTAGTCCCCTTCAGCCCCTTTCAGCCCCTTTCAGCCTTGATGGGCCCAGCCCTCTCAGAAGGGGCAAACATCTTGTTTACTGCTACAGCAAGTAATTGATAGCAGATGCAGTACGAGTATGTAACATGGTCAAGCGACCGCCGCTCCTTGCAAGAGTCCAGTGTTGCAAAGTGTAGTTTAATAAGAGACAGTCCATCTCTTACCTTAGCAGGACAATTAAGGAAAATCCTGCTCCCACTTTATTACCATGGTAAAGATAGTGTACATTGTTGTCTATGCTTAAGACAGCAAGAATCAAGCATTCTGCTTTTCTTCATGGAGGAAGTTTGGCAAGGAAGCAAAAAGTACTTTATCAGGTTTTCCTTTATGTTCTTGGGTCATTGCAGCGACATAGGACACTGTGAGGTCAGATTACTTTTCACCCTACTGGGAGTGACACTGACGCCAGGATAACCAACAAAGAACACTGATCCGTGCGTTAGTGTAAACAAAGTGTCTCACAAAACACGATAAACACTTAAGAGAAGTGTGATCAGCTTCTTTAGTGATAAGATTGTGAACAATAAAGACAAACCTTGTGGAACATAGTGTACCAGTGTGCGTATTCCTAGACCGTGGAAGACGTGGACATCCAAGGACACTTCAACTTCTATCAAGTCACCGATACCTGTCAAGGGTGTAAAGAACACCATAGCTCACGTTACAAGAGCAAGGTAGGTTACAGATTTCTTGTAGTACGGGGGACTGCACAGTTCTTGAGTCGCAAGGAGTTTGTAATCAACCTATAGTCGGCAGTTAGGTGCGGACTTTTGAGTCCACACAAGTAAGTGTTGTCAGCTATCAGTGTCTGATATATGTTTACATAACACCCCTTAGGGGTAATTTATAATCATACATTATATACTTTCAGCCCGTTGTGAAGTGGACAAGACAGCTTCTCAAGACCTCGCCTGCAGGGGCGGCTAAGTGGGCGATAGCTGTCTTATTAGCTAAGTACCCCCTTTATTTAAACTTTAACCTTAGCTGGTAAACCATTTCTCAACACCATGAATTCTATTCACTACATGAGAACACTTACCCGCTCCTGATTTGGCATTTTGTATTCAGTGATTAATTAAGATCTACATTATTTAAATTATAAGCATCATTGTTATTTTCCTTTCGAAGACCTAGAGCTTTGTATTTGTCTATATTCAACTGCATCTGCCATTCCTCCGACCTCTACATCAGTCTAGGTCTTTCTGTAGCACTCTAATGTCCTCGGCTTATTTTGGTGTCGTTGGCTATCTTGCTTGTGTCTCTATTTATTCCCTCATCCATGTCTTTTATGTATACTGTAAACAACAAAGCACCCAACACAAACTCCTAAGGAGCATCTCCGTTTATAAAAACTTTCTGTTACCTGTATGTCAACTACTCCTCTATCAAGGAAAAAATCCTCCTATTCAGTGTCCTTCATTTAATAGTCTTCGATGTGTAACTTTCAAAAGCCTTACTGAAGTTCTTATACACAATATCATACTCATTACCTCATACTCATTAATTATCTACCTCCTCAAATACTTTAATGAAAAACGTTAATGAATTCATAAGGCAGGAACGCCCCTCTGTAAAACCATGCTGAGATTCATTGATCAATTTATGTCTTTAGAGGTGGCTTCGAATTGCCTCGGCAATTATTAATTCCATCGATTTTCTCACAATGGAGGTTGGGTTAATTGGTCTAAAATTCCAATTTTAGGCCCGTGTCCTGCTTTGTAGATAGGTATCGCATATGCCGTATTTCACTTATCAGACACTATACTAGTTTATAACGATATGTTAGAAAGATTAGCCAATTGTTTGCTATGTTCTTCCTTATATTTCCTTGTAACCCTTGAGAACAGTTTATCAAGGCCCGCAGATTTGTTTGGTTTTATTTATCTGAGAACCATGTCACTTGTAACTTTGATCGTTCACAACTTATTTTCTTCTTGATCTACATACTTTTTTTTTATTTTTGGAATTTCTCTAGTTTCTTCTTTCATAAAAACTGATTGGACAGAAGTGATTCACCTTGTACACATTTCATTGTCACTGTCAGTGAGCTGAACTAAGCATCTTTCATATGAGCCTATCTTATCCCTAATCTTATTCTTATATACATGAAGGAAACATTTTGCGTTAGTCGTCGAATCGCTTGCAACTTTAACTTCATAATCTGTTTTGGCTTTTCTTATTTCTGTTTTATTTATCTTTTTAATTGAACATATTGATTTCTTAAGTACCCTTCTTCCCTTTTGATTCGCTTGCAATATCCTTTCTTTAGACCTGTGAGATGTTTTAATCTATTATTTATCAATTTAGGGCCATTTTTGTTTTATCTAAATTTCCCAATTTGGAACATAAATATCCTGCGTGTCTTGAACTATTCTTTGAAAAATGTCACACTCGCATCCACAACCACCTACTTGACCCTCAGTAAAATGACCAGTCAAATCATACTAGTTAATCCTACCCAGCTAATTTCTCAGTCCTATGAAATCTGCCAAGGGCAGTCAGGGACATTGACTTGGTTGTAGTTGTTAAGGTTTTTATTAATATATGGAAACTGAGTGATTTGTGATGACTTTTCCCAAGCTCATCGGTCAATATGTCTTTCCTGTGAGTCGCCGACCATGAGGATATTCTTACCTTTATTAGCAGAGGTGTTAATCGTATTTTGGGATGGGGGGGGGGAGGGTTGGTGCGTGTTCTGGGTATGGAAGGCTGGGCCGAATTTTGTGAGAAACTGCTGTGAGGGTGGTATTTGTGCTGTGGGTGGTTGTGTTTGGTGGTCCATCCTAGGATGAGAATTCATGCCTGTCGATGCCTGCCCTGTCTCTCCTTAAAGCCTCTGGCCTCTTTGTGTCCTTTCAGTTGCTTCCTTTCCTTTCCTGATCTGTCGAAGTCGATGTACACCTGGTGGTAATTTTGTGAGTCCTTTAATGGTGGTTTCTGCTGAAATATCTTGGTTTATTCCATTTCTGTCATGAATGTCAATCTGACAGATCCGATTTTTTCCCCTCTACTACCACCTGAGTCTCTGAAAATTTGTCATCTGGGACACGTCCTTTTCTCCTTCCCGAGTCTTCTTTCATCATGTGTCCTCTTTCCAGCCTCCTGAAGCTCATGAATAATAAGTGACCTCTCCTTTTCTCTTCCCATATCCTTTCCTTCCGTATCTCTGTATCTGATTTGATCGCCTTTGCTGTGTGTATGTGTGTGTGTGTGTGTGTGTGTGTGTGTGTGTGTGTGTGTGTGTGTGTGTGTGTGTGTGTGTGTGTGTGTGTGTATGTGTGTGTGTTACTATTGGGTGTATGTGTGTGAGTGTTACCATTGGGTGTATGTGTGTGTGTGTGTGTGTGTGTGTGTGTGTGTGTGTGTGTGTGTGTGTGTGTGTGTGTGTGTGTGTGTGTGTGTACTCACCTAGTTGTACTCACCTAGTTGAGGTTGCGGGGGTCGAGTCCGAGCTCCTGGCCCCGCCTCTTCACTGATCGCTACTAGGTCACTCTCCCTGAGCCGTGAGCTTTATCATACCTCTGCTTAAAGCTATGTATGGATCCTGCCTCCACAGTGTGTGTGTGTGTGTGTGTACTCACCTAATTGTGCTCACCTAATTGTGGTTACAGGGGTCGAGACTCAGCTCCTGGCCCCGCCTCTTCACTGATCGCTACTAGGTCCTCTCTCTCTCTGCTTCCTGAGCATTGTCATATCTGTTCTTAAAACTATGTATGGTTCCTACCTCCACTACGTCACTTGATAGGCTATTCTACTTCCTGACGACTCTATGACTCAAGAAATACTTCTTAACGTCCCTGTGACTCGTCTGAGTCTTCAGCTTCCAATTGTGACCCCTTGTTTCTTTGTCCCCTCTCTGGAACATCTTGTTTCTGTCCACCTTGTCTATTCCCCGCAGTTTCTTGTATGTCGTTATCATATCTCCCCTGACCCTTCTGTCCTCCAGTGTCGTCAGTCCGATTTCTCTCACCCTTTCATCGTACGACATTCCCCTAAGCTCTGGAACTAGCCTTGTTGCAAATCTTTGTACTTTCTCTAACTTCTTGACGTGTTTGACCAGGTGAGGGTTCCAGACTGGTACTGCATACTCCAGTATGGGCCTAACGTACACAGAGTACAGTGTCTTGAACGATTCCTTATTAAGGTATCGGAACGCTATTCTTAGGTTTGCCAGGCACCCGTATGCTGCAGCAGTCATCTGGTTGATGTGTGCCTCCGGTGACGTGCTCGGTGTTATGGTCACCCCAAGATCTTTCTCCCTGAGTGAGGTCTGCAGTCTTTATCCACCTAGCCTATACTCTGTCTACGATCTTCATTGCCCTTCGCCAATCATCATGGCTTTGCATTTGTCAGGGTCGAATTAGAGAAGCCAGTTTCTGGACAACGTGTCCAGCCTGTCCAGGTCTCCTTGCAGTCCTGCCTCATCCTCATCCGATTTAATTCTTCTCATCAACTTCACATCATCTGTAATTAGGGACACTTCAGAGTCTATCCCTTCCATCATGTCATTCACATATATCAAAAAGAGCACTGGTCCTAGAACTGACCCTTGTGGGACCCTGCTCGTCACAGGCGCCCACTGTGATACCTCTTCTCGTACCATGACTCATTGTTGCCTCCCTGTCAGGTATTCCCTGATCCATTGCAGTGCCCTCCCTGTTATATGCGCCTGATCCTCCAGCTTATGTACTAATCTCTTGTGAGGAACTTTGTCAAAGGTCTTCCTGCAGTCCAGGAAAATGCAATCGACCCACCCCTCTCTCTCGTGTCTTACTTCTGTTACCTTGTCATAAAACTCGAGGTTTGTGACACAGGATTTGCCTTCCATGAATAAATGCTGGTTTTCATTTATAATCTTGTTCTGTTCCAGGTGTTCCACAACTCTTCTCCTGATAATCTTCTCCATGACTTTGCATTCAGGTCTGTAGTTTAGTGCCTCGTTTCTGTCTCCTTTCTTAAAAATGGGGACTACATTTGCCGTCTTCCATACCTCAGGTAGTTGCCCAGTTTCAAGGGATGTGTTGAAGATTGTGGTTAGGGGCACACACAGCATCTCTGCTCCTTCTCTAAAGACCCACGGGGAGATGTTGTCCGGTCCCATCGCCTTTGAGGTATCAATGTCACTTAGCAGCTTCTTCACCTCCTCCTCGGTTGTTCGTATGTCATCCAACACTTGTTGGTATATTCCCTGTTGATGTTCCCTTCTGTGCTGTCTTCCCAGAGCCCTTCCTGTCTCTACTGTAAAAACTTTCTTAAATCTCCTGTTTAGCTCCTCACATACCTCCTGATCATTTCTTGTGAGTTCTCCACCTTCTGTCCTCAGTCTGATCACCTGGTCTTTGACTGTTGTCTTCCTCCTGATGTGGCTATACAACAGTTTCAGGTGGTCAGTCTTGACTTTCGATGCTATGTTATTTTCATACTGTCGCTGGGCCTCCCTCCTTACCTGTGCATACTCATTCCTGACTCTGCGACTAATCTCCCTATTTTCATGTGTTCTCTGCCTTCTGTACTTTTTTCATTCTCTGTTGCACTTAGTTTTTGCCTCCTTACATCTTCGGGTAAACCAGGGGCTCGTTCTGGTCTTCCCATTGTTTCTGTTGCCCTTGGGAATAAACCTTTCGATTACCTCCTTGTATTTTGTTGTTACATATTCCATCATTTCATTTACTGGCTTTCCTAACAGTTCTTTGCCCACAGAACCTCCTGCAGGAAATTCCTCAAACCTATGTAGTCCCCTCTTTTATAGTCTGGTTTTTCCCATTTAACTCCTGTTACTTTCTCCACTTGCAACTCTGCTATGTATTCAAAGCACAGAACCACGTGGTCACTAGCTCCTAGGGGGCTCTCATATGTGATGTCCTCAATGTCTGAACTGCCCAGGGTGAACAAAAGGTCCAATCTTGCTGGTTCGTCCTCCCCTCTCACTCTGGTAGTGTCCTTAACATGTTGGTGCATGATGTTTTCCATCACCACTTCCAACATCTTGGCTCTCCATGTTTCGGGGCCCCAATGTGGCTTCAGGTTTTCCCAGTCAATTTCCCTCTGGTTGAAATCACCCATAACCAGCAACTTTGCTCTGTTCGAGTGAGCTCTTCTTGCCATCTCAGCAAGTGTGCCCACCAATGCTCTGTTGCTCTCTTCATATTCCTCTCTTGGCTTCCTGCAGTTCTGTGGTGGATTATACATCACTGCAATGACCACCTTTTGCTCTGCAGACTGAAGAGTACCTACTATGAAGTCCCTTTCTCCAGTCTCGTCTATGCCTCCCATTTTCTCAAATTTCCATAGGTTTTTTACGAGCAGTGAAACCCCTCCTTCCCTTCTGCCCCTTCTATCTTTCCTCATGATCTGATATCCTGGTGGGAAGATTGCATCTGTTATTGTCTCAGTGAGTTTTGTTTCTGTAACTACTATGATGTCTGGGGACTTCTCATTGATTCTTTCTTGCCACTCCTCATATTTATTCGTTAATCCATCCTCATTTTTGTACCAAACCTTCAACTTCTGTTCTAATACTGAAACTGTGGTCCTGGGGGAATATTGGGGTTGGAAGAGCAGGAGCTCTGGTGGGGGCCTGTGGGCGGCTGCAGTGGGGGTGGAGGAAGAGTTCCCATAGGGGGTTGCTGTATGGGTAGGGTTCATGGTGTGGAGGGTGGGGTCAGAGGGATCGGTGTGATATTGTTGGTTTAGATTGGTCAGTTGCCTTGGGGGTGTCGTGGTTGGAGTCCTTCTGTGGGTGTTTCTTTGGGGTGTGCTTGCCCTTCCACTTGTGCCCGGGTTATTCTGCTCTTCTTTGTCATTTCCTCACATTCCTGCTTTCGTTTTTGCACTCTCTCAGTATCATCCTTTCCTCCTGTGTTCTGTTTCGATTGAGGAACACACTCTGGAACTCCTGTTTGCCTCTCAGCCGTGCTTTCTCCTGCAGGAACATGGTTTGAGTTGATTTTGCCTTGAAAATTACTTGAGAGGCCGTTTCCTTCTCTTTGTGAACCACCCAACTCTCCAAACATTTGCCACCTGGGTCATGTCTCCCTCGCCTATCACCTTTATGATACCTTCAGTTGCTTTTTTCTCGTCTTGTTTTCTTTAATCATAGGTTTCCCCTTCAGCTTCCTGGAGCCCATAGACAAAACCTGATCTTTCCCTTTCTTCCTCCCACTCTGACTCCCATCGCATCCTCTGAGGTGTTTTAGTTCCTTCCCATGGAGTGTTCCTTCCTTCAATCCCTTCCCTAGCTGTGGCCCCTATGCTCATTGGTTTGTCTTTCCTGCTCACCTGTTCCTGGCACCCACAAGTGTCTGGTAGAGTCCTTGCATATGTCCTAGTTCCTTCAATGTCTTCCGACCTCTCAAACTGTCCTAGTGTGCTCCTTGTCATTGTTTTGGCCCCGTGTGGGTTTGACAGGACCTTTGCATACATTTTAGCTCCCTTGCTCCCTCCAGACCCTTTGTTAGTGTCTGATGTAGATATTCTTGATGCTACTTCTGTACTATCTTTATCTCAAGGCTGTTTCAAAATTTTCAGCTCCTCTTCTAAGCTCTGTATCTTGGCTTCTGCTTCTGTGGCATGTTGCTCCCACATACTGCTCTCTGCAGCTAACCTCTCCTCCATCTTCCATGCAAGCTCATCTAACCTCCTTCCCCAGTCTTCCTCGCTTTTTTTGATCTCTGCTTCCCAATCCTCCCTCCCAGATTTGTCCGTCAGACCGTTATATCTTATCCTACTTCTTGGTTGCCCCATTGCACCACAGAAGGAAGGGGAAGAGATGGTTAGGGGGAGGGGAATAGATGGTTAGGGGGAGGGGGATGGATTGTTATGGGGAAGGGGGAGGATGGTTATTGGAGGGGGAGAGATGGTTGGGGGAGGGGGATAGAAGCTTTGGGGGTGGGGAAGGTGGCTAGGGGGAGGGGGAGAGGTGGTTAAGGGAAGGGGAGTATGTGTATGTGTCAAGTGTGTGTGTGTCTGTGTATGTGTGGGTTTGTGTGCGTGTGTGTGTGTGTGTGGGAGAGGGATGGGATTAAGAAGGAAGGGGGGGGGAGGGGGAGAGAAGGGTGAGGGTAGAGTGACCCCTTGAAACCGGGGAGCTTTAAGGTTGTGGGTGTGTGTGTGTGATGGGATTAGAAGGGGAGGGGAGGAGGGGGGAGGGGAAGAGAAGCATGAGGGTAGAGTGACTGCTTGAAACAGGGGTGCATTACCGTTGTGTGTGTTTGTGTGTGTGTGTGTACTCGCCTAGTAAAGGAGTGTGTGTGTGTGTATGTGTGTGTGAGTGTGTGTGTGTGTGTGTGTGTGTGTGTGTGTGTGTGTGTGTATATATATGTTTGTGTGTACTAACCTAGTTGACGTTGCAGGGGTTGAGTCCAAGCTCCTGGCCCCACCTCTTCACTGGTCGCTACAGCAGTTATTTGGTTGATGTGCGCTTCAGGAGATGTGCCTGGTGTTATAGTCACCCCAAGATCTTTTTCCTTGAGTGAGGTTTGTAGTCTTTGGCCCCCTAGACTGTAGTCCATCTGCAGTCTTCTTTGCCCTTCCCCAATCTTCATGACTTTGCACTTGGTGGGATTGAGCTCCAGGTGGCAATTGCTGGACCAGTTCTGCAGCCTGTCCAGATCCCTTTGTAGTTCTGCCTGGTCTTCGATCGAATGAATTCTTCTCATCAACTTCACGTCATCTGCAAACAGGGACACCTTGGAGTCTATTCCTTCCGTCATGTTCACAAATACCAGAAACAGCACTGGTCCTAGGACTGACCCCTGTGGGACCCCGCTCGTCACAGGTGCCCACTCTGACACCTCGCCACGTACCATGACTCGCTACTGTCTTCCTGACAAGTATTCCCTGATCCATTGTAGTGCCTTCCCTGTTATCCCTGCTTTGTCCTCCAGTTTTTGCACTAATCTCTTGTGTGGAACTGTGTCAAACGCCTTCTTGCAGTCCAAGAAAATGCAATCAACCCACCTCTCTCTCTCTCTTGTCTTACTGCTGTCACCATGTCATAGAACTCCAGTAGGTTTGTGACACAGGATTTCCTGTCCCTGAAACCATGTTGGCTGCTGTTGATGAGATCGTTCCTTTCTAGGTGTTCCACCACTCTTCTCCTGATAATCTTACAGTGTGTGTGTGTGTGTGTGTACTCGCCTAGTAAAGGTGTGTGTGTGTGTACTCGCCTAGTAAAGGTGTGCGTGTATGTGTGTGTGTGTGTGTGTGTGTGTGTGTGTGTGTGTGTGTGTGTGTGTGTGTGTGTGTGTGTGCGTATGTGTGTGTGTTCGTGTGTTTGGGGGAGGTGTGATGGGGAGATGCTGCTAATAAATGCCAGTAGAAATGCCAGTAATTCTAAAAAACTTACCAATAGCATTTCTAACACTTATCAATTCTACTTATAAAATACGGAAATTGGTACTAGGTAGGTGTGTGTGTGTGTGTGTGTGTGTGTGTGTGTGTGTGTGTACTCGCCTAGTAAAGGTGTGTGTGTGTGTATGTGTGTGTGTGTGTGTGTGTGTGTGTGTGTGTGTGTGTGTGTGTGTGTGTGTGTGTGTGTGTGTGTGTGTGTGTGTGTGAGGGAGAGATGGTTAGGGGGGTAGGGGAAGGGTTGTTGTGGTTGAAAGATCCGTTATACCTCTCTGTCGTGTAGGCCCAAATTTAGTCCCAGCTGTCCTTCCTTGTGTTGCTACTCTCTCCACTTATTGCACTTTCTGGATTTAAGTATCAGTTACTGCTGGTTATTATCCTATTCCTTGCTCACACTGAGAGAGGACCTCCTAGCTTACAGTTGGCAGGACCTAGCTAAGTACTCGACCCACAACACCACGCTTAGGCAAGTACATACAGCTGGCAGCGCTGAACTCGTTGACTCTTGACTCCTGGTTCCACTTCAGTTTCTTCTCTGTCTGAATTTTATCCCATTTACAATGCGTCAATCACAGCACAAGATTTGCACTTCACTACTGCCTTGGGGTCACCTTATCATTTATAATTTATGATGGCTGTGATATGATGGTGTGAGTGTGTGTGTGTGTGTGTGTGTGTGTGGTGTCTATGTGTGTGTGTGGTGTGTGTATGTGTGTGTACTCACCTATTTGTACTCACCTATTTGTGGTTGCAGGGGTCGAGTCCTAGCTCCTGGCCCCGCCTCTTCACCGGTTGCTACTAGACCCTCTCTCTCCCCGCTCCATGAGCTTTATCAAACCTCGTCTTAAAACTGTGTATGGTTCCTGCCTCCACTACGTCATTTTCTAGGCTATTCCACTGCCTTACAACTCTATGACTGAAGAAATACTTCCTCGGTAGTATAGTGGTGAGTATCCCCGCCTGTCACGCGGGAGACCGGGGTTCGATTCCCCGCCGGGGAGGACAATGTTTTGTGGCCCGGTGGTCTGGTGGCTAAAGCTCCCGCTTCACACACGGAGGGCCCGGGTTCGATTCCCGGCGGGTGGAAATTCCGACACGTTTCCTTACACCTATTGTCCTGTTCACCTAGCAGCAAATAGGTACCTGGGTGTTAGTCGACTGGTGTGGGTCGCATCCTGGGGGACAAGATTAAGGACCCCAATGGAAATAAGTTAGACAGTCCTCGATGACGCACTGACTTTCTTGGGTTATCCTGGGTGGCTAACCCTCCGGGGTTAAAAATCCGAACGAAATCTTATCTTATCTTATCTTACTATCTCTCTGACTCATTTGTGTCTTCAACTTCCAATTGTGGCCTCTTGTTTCTGTGTCCCCTCCCTGGAACATCCTGTCTTTGTCCACCTTGTCTATTCCAAGCAGTATTTTATATGTCGTTATCATGTCTCCCCTGACCCTCCTGTCCTCCAGTGTCGTCAGGCCGATTTCCCTTAATCTTTCTTCATAGGACATTCCCCTTAGCTCTGGAACTAACCTTGTCGCAAACCTTTGTACTTTCTCTAGTTTCTTGACGTGCTTTATCAAGTGCGGGTTCCAAACAGGTGCTGCATACTCCAGTATGGGCCTGACATACACGGTGTACAGTGTCTTGAATGATTCCTTACTAAGGTATCGGAATGCTGTTCTCAGGTTTGCCAGGCGCCCATATGCTGCAGCAGTTATCTGATTGATGTGTGCTTCCGGAGACATGCTCGGTGTTATACTCACCCCAAGATCTTTCTCCTTGAGTGAGGTTTGCAGTCTTTGGCCACCTAGCCTATACTCTGTCTGTGGTCTTCTGTGCCCTTCCCCTATCTTCATGACTTTGCATTTGGCAGGATTAAATTCGAGAAGCCATTTGCTGGACCAGGTGTCCAGTCTGTCCAGGTCTCTTTGAAGTCCTGCCTGGTCTTCATCAGATTTAATTCTCCTCATTAACTTCACATCATCTGCAAACAGGGACAATTCTGAATCCAACCCTTCCGTCATGTCGTTCACATATACCAAAAATAGCACTGGTCCTAGGACCGACCCCTGTGGGACCCCGCTCGTCACAGGTGCCCACTGTGATACATCATTACGTACAATGACTCGTTGTTGCCTCCCTGTCAGGTATTCTCTGATCCATTGCAGTGCCCTTCCTGTTATATGCGCCTGATGCTTTAGCTTCTGCACTAATCTCTTGTGAGGAACTGTGTCAAAGGCCTTCTTGCAGTCCAAGAAGATGCAATCAACCCACCCCTCTCTCTCTTGTCTTACTTCTGTTATTTTATCGTAAAACTCCAGAAGGTTTGTGACACAGGATTTGCCTTCCGTGAATCCGTGCTGGTTGGCATTTATACTCCTGTTCCGTTCCAGGTGCTCCACCACTCTCCTCCTGACAATCTTCTCCATAATTTTGCATACTATACACGTCAATGACACAGGTCTATAGTTTAGTGCCTCTTTTCTGTCTCCTTTTTTATAAATGGGAACTACATTTGCCGTCTTCCATACCTCAGGTAGTTGCCCAGTTTCCAGGGATGTGTTGAAGATTGTGGCAAGTGGCACGCACAACATATCTGCTCCCTCTCTAAGGACCCACGGGGAGATGTTGTCCGGTCCCATTGCCTTTGAGGTATCGATGTCCCATAGCAGTTTCTTCACCTCCTCCTCATCTGTATGTATGTCGTCCAACACTTGTTGGTGTATTCCTTGCTGGTGTCCCCATCTGGTCTGTCCCCCCAGAGTCCTTCCTGTCTCTACTGTAAATACTTCCTTAAATCTCGCGTTGAGCTCCTCACATACCTCTTGATCGTTTCTTGTGAGTTCTCCACCTTCTTTCCTCAGCCTTATCACCTGGTCCTTGACTGTTGTCTTCCTCCTAATGTGGCTATACAACAGTTTCGGGTCAGATTTGACTTTCGATGCTATGTCGTTTTCATACTGTCGCTGGGCCTCCCTCCTTATCTGTGCATACTCGTTTCTGGCTCTTCTACTAATCTCCTTGTTTTCCTGGGTCCTATGCCTCCTGTACCTTTTCCATTCTCTGTTGCACTTAGTTTTTGCCTCCCTACACCTTCGGGTAAACCAAGGACTCGTTTTGGTCTTCCTATTATTTCTGTTTCCCTTGGGAACAAAACTTTCCTCTGCCTCCTTGCACTTTGTTGCCACATATTCCATCATCTCGTTTACTGATTTTCCTACCATTTCTCTGTCCCACTGAACCTCCTGCAGGAAGTTTCTCATACCTGTGTAGTCCCCCCTTTTATAGTTTGGCCTGACCCCTTCAGTTCCTGTTACCTTCTCCACTTGTAACTCTACTATATAGTCAAAACTCAGCACCACATGATCGCTAGCTCCAAGGGGCCTCTCGTAAGTGATGTCCTCAATGTCCGAACTGCTCAGGGTGAACACAAGATCCAGTCTTGCTGGCTCATCCTCCCCTCTCTCTCTGGTTGTGTCCCTGACATGTTGATGCATGAGGTTTTCAAGTACCACATCCATCATCTTGGCTCTCCATGTTTCGGGACCCCCATGTGGCTCCAGGTTTTCCCAGTCGATCTCCCTGTGGTTGAAATCGCCCATTACCAGTAACTTTGCTCTGCTCGAGTGAGCTCTTCTTGCCACCTCAGCCAGTGTGTCCACCATCACCCTGTTGTTTTCTTCGTACTCCTCTCTTGGCCTCCTGCAGTTCTGTGGTGGGTTATACATCACTCCAATGACTACTTTATGTTCTCCGGACTGAATTGTACCTACAATGTAGTCTCTTTCTCCAATCATGTCCATGCCTTCCATTTCCTCAAATCCCCATCGGTGTTTTATGAGCAGTGCAACCCCTCCTCCCCCTCTACTCCTTCTATCTTTCCTCAGGATCTGATATCCTGTTGGGAAGATTGTGTCTGTTATTGTCTCAGCGAGTTTTGTTTCTGTGACTGCTATGATGTCTGGGGATTTTTCACTGATTCTTTCATTCCACTCCTCATGTTTATTCGTTATTCCATCCGCGTTTGTGTACCAAACCTTGTTTCTTTTCTATCATTGTGGTCATGCAAGAATATTGGGGTTGGGGGAGGGAGAGCCTTGGTGGGGGCCTATATGGGGCTGTGGTGTAGGTGGGGTTTGTGTTGATGGGGGTGGGGTCAGAATGCCCATAAGGGACAGCTGTTGGGGTGAGGTTTGTGATATGGGGGTTGGTGGTAGAGGGAACAGTGAGTGGGTTGTAGTATAGGTTGCTCAGTTGCGTTGGGAATGTCGCGGGTGGAGTCTTTTGGTGGGAGATTCTGTGGGGTGTGTTTGCCCTTCCTCCTGTGTCTGGGTCCTGCTCATTTTCATTGCTTCCCGTTCCTCCTTGCGTCTCTGTACCCTCTCTTTCAGTGTAGTCCTTTCTTCTTGTGTTCTGTCGCGGTCGAGGTATACTCTCTGGTACCCCTCTTTGTCCCTCAGTCTTGCTTTCTCTTGCAGAATCCTGGTTCGAACTGATTCTTCCTTGAAAGTTACTCTGACAGGCCGTATCCTTCCACTCGCAAACCACCCAATTCTCTGAAAATTTGTCACCTGGGTCATATTGCCCTCCCCTATTGTTTTCATAATGCCTTCAATCATTTTTTTCTCCTCCTGTTTTATTTCTTCAAAGTTGGCCCCCTTGGCTTCTTGGAGCCCATACACAAAAACTGACCTCGCCCTTTCCTCCTCCCACTGAGTCTCCATCTGTGTCCTCTGAGGCATTTTATTTCCTTCCATTGACATGTTCTTGCCTTCAGTCCCTGTCATATCTGAAACTTCTATTCTCAGTGAACTGTCTTTCCTGATCAGCTGTCCCTTGCTACTGCAGTTGGCTGTTAGAATCTCTGCATATAGCATACCTTCATTGTCCTCGGACCTGTCGTTTTGATCTTAGTGTGCTCGCGTTCGTTTCCCCTTTGGGCCCCTAACCCCACGTGGGTCTGATAGGGCCTTCTGCAGGCGGCATGTCTGCCTTGTTGCTACCATCCCCTTGTCTGCGCCTGACTTTGAATTTCCTGATGTCACATCTGAATTGTCATTTGTCTCTCTAATCTGTTTCACGCTTTGCAGTTTCTCTTCTAAGCACTGTATCCCTAGCTTCTGCTGCTAAGACCTGTACTTCCCACTTCCTGCACTCTTCAGCTATCCGCTCCTCCATTTTCTTACCAAGCTCTACTATCTTCCTTCCCCACTCTTCCTCCCTTTTTGGAGCTCTAACTCCCAGTCTTTCCTCCTGGTTCGTCTACCAGATCTCTGGTTTTCCGTCCTCTAAGGCCACCCATATTACCACAGACAGAAGGCTAGGGAGGAGGGGTGTAGGGAGGGGGAGAGAAAGATAGAGAAAGAGGGAGGGAGAGGAGGAGAGAAAGGAAAGTAGAAAGAGGGGAGAGAGAGGAGGGAGTATGGGGGGTGAGGGAGAGAGAGAGAGAGAGAGAGAGAGGGAGAGAGAGAGAGGGAGAGAGAGAGAGAGAGAGGGAGAGAGAGAGAGAGAGAGGGAGAGAGAGAGAGGGAGAGAGAGAGAGGAGAGAGAGAGAGAGAGAGAGAGAGGGAGAGAGAGAGAGGGAGAGAGAGAGGGGAGAGAGAGGGGAGGGAGAGAGAGGAGAGAGGGAGGAGGGGAGAGAGGGAGGGAGGGAGAGGAGGAGGGAGGGAGAGAGGAGAGAGAGGGAGGAGGGAGAAAGGAGGGAGAGGGAGAGGAGAGGGAGAGAGGGAGGAGGGAGGGAGAGGGAGGGAGAGAGAGAGAGGGGGACAGGGAGCGAGGAGAGAGAGAGAGGGAGAGACGGAGAGAGGAGGGGAGGAGAGAGAGAGAGAGAGAGGGAGAGAGGGAGAGAGAGAGAGAAAGAGAGAGAGAGAGAGAGAGAGAGAGAGGGAGAGAGAGAGAGGGAGAGAGAGAGAGAGAGAGAGAGAGAGGGAGAGAGAGAGAGAGAGAGAGAGAGAGAGAGAGAGAGAGAGAGAGAGAGAGAGAGAGAGAGAGAGAGAGAGAGAGAGAGTGGGTGAGGGGAACGGGAGGGAAAGAGGCTAGAGAGAGAGAGAGAGAGAGAGAGAGAGAGAGAGAGAGAGAGAGAGAGAGAGAGAGAGAGAGAGAGAGAGAGAGAGAGAGAGAGAGAGAGGGAGAGAGAGAGGGAGAGAGAGAGAGAGAGAGAGGGAGAGAGAGAGAGAGAGAGAGAGAGAGAGAGAGAGAGAGAGAGAGGGAGAGAGAGAGAGGGAGAGAGAGAGAGGGGGAGAGAGAGAGGGGGAGAGAGGAGAGGAGGGAGGCAGAGGAGAGAGGAGGAGGGAGAGGGAGGAGAGGGAGAGGAGGAGAGGGAGAGGAGGGGAGAGGGAGATGGAGGAGAGGGAGGAGAGGAGAGAGGAGGGAGAGGAGAGGAGAGGGGAGAAAGAGGGAGGGAGAGAGGAGAGGGAGGAGAGGGAGAGGAGAGAGGGGAGAGGGAGAGAGGGAGAGGAGAGAGAGAGAGGGGGAGGGAGGGAGAGGAGGAGAGAGAGAGGGGAGAGAGGGAGGAGGGAGGGAGAGGAGAGGGAGGGAGAGAGGGAGAGAGAGAGAGAGAGAGAGAGAGAGAGAGAGAGGGAGAGAGAGAGAGGAGAGAGAGAGAGGGAGAGAGAGAGAGAGAGAGAGAGAGAGAGAGAGAGAGAGAGAGAGAGAGAGAGAGGGAGAGAGAGAGAGAGAGAGAGAGAGAGAGGAGAGAGAGAGAGAGAGAGAGAGAGAGAGAGAGAGAGAGAGAGAGAGAGAGAGAGAGAGAGAGAGAGAGAGAGAGAGAGAGGAGTGGAGGAGGGTGAGGGGGGACGGGAGGGAAAGAGGCATGAGAGGGAGAAAGAAATGCGAGGGAGGGAAAGGTAAGAGGGGGTGAAAGGTCTATGGGGGAGGCGGTCAAATTCCAAGTATCAGCTGTGTACTCACCTAGTTGTGGTTTCAGGGTCGAGACCCAGCTCCCTGGCCCTGGAGTGTATGTTGTGTGCGTGTGTGTGTGTGTGAGCACGTCAGTTGTTTATATGTCCCAGAAAATACAATTCACTTCTGTGTATCGGTAATACTAATGAGATACCATTAACACTGAGAGTAGTTCTAATAATTATAATACTAGCGTGTGTTAGCAAGTCATGATAATCGCTCTGGAGCAGGGTTTAGATAGCGAGTTACCAGTGACCGCAGGGCCTGGCTATCACTCAGACTTCCCCCCAACCACAAAACAGGTGATTTGTACGTTACTGGTCAGAGGGGACGTCCATCCAGGTGCCTGATGTACGATGCTTGCTGTACGATGCTTGCTGTACGATGACTCGTGCACCTCGCCCTTCCTCCACTGGCTTCTTCGCTATTCTTATCTCGTTGCCCTTTTGAGTCCTCATTTACCACACTTATCACTTGTATACTGCTACTTTTATAATTTACACTTCACTTTTGGTAAGTACACTACTTATTTGTGATGACACCAACCTGTTATGGCGGCGGCTGCTACCTCAGGCCTACTGCTGCCACCACCTCTGCTTATATTTACGTATTGAATGTATATATATATATATCCCCTTTCTGGCTAGCTTGTTCACGCTGTGTGCTACATCACATTTTGTCGTTAGCCACCCTCTTAATTCTATTTGGTCTTTTTCTTAGTCACTCGCTTTGTACTTTGTATATGTGTAACAATGTGGCAACAGGTGCCAACTAGGCCTCAACGAACTGGCACTTTGAAATTTTGTTGTATAATTTCAGGCTTTCCCTCGCCTTTACTTTATTTATTTTTGCTAATATATTGGTTATCACTTGTAGGGTTGTTCACTGACGTTGTCACTAACACTGTTTGCTTCTAGCTGCTAAAACACGCCCTAAAAGCACTAAGATTCTCGGAGCCTGGCGCTTGTGACCCACTACACTGGCGCGTGTGTGTGTGTGTGTGTGTGTGTGTGTGTGTGGTGTCTATGTGTGTGTGTGGTGTGTGTATGTGTGTGTGTGTGTATGTGTGTGTGTGTCTATGTGTGAAGGCTTACTCAGCCCTGTAAAAACTTCAGTCAGTATTACCAAGGCTGGCTCCTCCTCAGGAAAATTAATGAATAGAAAAAGAAATAATAACAGACAACGATAAACACTTTATTATTTAGAAACGGAAAATGAAAAACAATAAAACATGAATGGGTATCCTAATTAAAAGAAAAATGAAAAATAAAATGAAAAAAATTACATTTGAACTCAACGCTAATACAGTGGTCCCCAGCTTTTCGTAGTTCCTGGCAATATTAAAATTCGCCAGTCATAGAGGTATTTTCGTATAAACATGGACTCGCTTTTCATAGGTTGACTCGCGAGTCGTAGTTCGTCCGGGACGTGTACCCATGGCGTGAGCCAGGGCGGCAGACAGTCTGGCATTGTTTACCAGTGAGCGAAGGTCCCCTCACGTGCTCCAGCGAAATATTTTATAATATTCCATTTATTTTAGTGCTTGCAAGTACTAAATAAGCTACCATGGCTCCAAAGAAAGCTCCTAGTGCCAAGCCTGTGGTAAAGAAGGTGAGAAATACGATTGAATTTAAGAAAACCATCATTGAACAATATGAAAGTGGTACAAGTGTGGCCGAACTGTCCAGGATGTATAAGAAACCCTACACAACCTTATGTTCCATAGTGGCCAAGAAAAATGAAATAAAGGATGCTGTTGTTGCAAAGGGAGTAACTATGCTGACAAAAATGAGATCACCAGTACTGGAAGAGGTTGAAAAGTTATTATTGGTGTGGATAAATGAGAAACAATTAGCAGGAAATACTCTTATGACTTCGTTTATTTGTGAAAAGGCTAGGCAGTTGCATGAAGATTTGGTAAAGAAATTGCCTGCAAATAGTGGTGAAGTGAGTGAATTTAAGGCCAGCAAAGGCTGGTTTGAGAGATTTAAGAACCGTACTGGCATACACAGTGTGGTAAGGCATGGTGAGGCTGCCAGTTCGGACCACAAGGCGGCTGAAAAATATGTGCATGAATTCCAGGAGTACATAGAGGCTGAAGGACTGAAACCTGAACAAGTGTTCAATTGTGACGTAATAGGCCTCTTTTGGAAGAAAATGCCAAAGAGGACCTTCATTACACAAGAGGAAAAGGCAATGCCAGGACACAAGCCTATGAAAGACAGGCTGATGCTAATGTTCTGTGCTAATGCTAGTGGGGATTTCAAAGTGAAGCTGGTACTAGTGTACCATTCTGAAAATCCCAGAGTGTTCAGGAAAAACAATGTTATGAAGAGTAAATTGTGTATGTTTTGGAAATTTAATAGTAAGGCATGGGTCACGAGGGAAATTTTCGTCGAGTGGTTCAATGAAGTGTTTGGCCCTAGTGTGAAGGAGTATCTCCTGGAAAAGAAATTGCATCTCAAGTGCCTGCTAGTAATGGACAATGCACCTGCTCATCCTCCAAACTTGGATGACCTAATTTTCGAGGAGTTTGGGTTCATCACAGTAAAGTTCTTGCCCCCGAATACCACTCCTCTCCACCAACCCATGGACCAGCAGGTTATTGCAAACTTTAAAAAACTCTACACAAAAGCAATGTTTCACAGGTGCTTGACTGTGACCACAGACACTCACTTGACCCTAAGGGAATTTTGGAGAGAACACTTCAGCATCCTCCACTGCATAACCCTTATAGGTATGGCTTGGAAGGGAGTGACTACCAGGACTTTGAACTCTGCCTGGAGAAAATTGTGGCCAGATTGTGTCGACAAGAGGGATTTTGAAGAATTTGGGACTGACCCTAATGAGCCTATGTCTGTTGTAAAATCAATTGTGGCACTGGGGAGTTCCATGGAGTTGGATGTGAGTTTGGAGGATGTGGAAGAATTGGTGGAAGACCACAATGAAGAGCTCACCACTGAGGAGCTGCAAGAGCTTCAGCAGGAAGAGCAACACATCGCAGCTCAGAATCTTGCTGCAGAGGAGGAGGAAGAGAGATGGAAGAAGGTGCCTTCTTCAGAAATTAAAGAGATTTTTACTATGTGGGGCAAGATGGAAAGCTTTATGGAGAAACATCACCCTAACAAGGTTGTTGCAAGCCAGGTTGGCAACATGTACATGACAAAGTCTTGGGCCATTTAGGGAAGTGTTAAAGAGACGCTAGAAACAGAGCTCTCTCCACAGTTATTTTGTGAGACAAGACTCCAGTGACTCTCAAGGTGGTCCTAGTGGCATTAAGAAACAGAGAAGAGAAGCAACCCCAGAAAAGCAAATGGTACCTGAGGTGTTGATGGAAGGGGATTCCCCTTCCAAACTATAAACAATCCACTCTCTCTCCTCCTCCAGTCTCCCATACACCAAGAAAAATCTCCAATAAAGGTAAGTGTTATGCTGTTAATGTTTCATTCATCATTTTCCATTGTATTGTTTATGTACTACATGCATATTTCATGTTAAAAATTTTTTTGTTTTAATACTTCTGGGTGTCAGGAACGGATTAATTGTATTTACATTATTTCTTATGGGGAAAATTGATTCGTAAATCGTAAATTTCGTTTATAGTAACGGCTCCAGGAACGGATTAATTACGAACGAGGGACCACTGTGTAGGTATATCGTGGTAATGGGGTGTCAGGTGACACTGAGCGTTGTTGAAATCGTAGCCATTGCTGATGTGGGGGGGGGGGTTGCAGGTGTTGGTGACCACCACTGGCTCGTTCTTCACAGAGTATAGCCGTGTGTAATTACTTCAGATGACAGGAAAACATGTTCGTTACCACTTCTATGATGAGGGGTTAGGTCCTGTGTTGGTTTACATAGCAGGTAAGTAGACTAAACATGGGACGTCTCAGGACGTTAGTCTGTCTCTTTCTATTCTTCTCGTTGGTTGGCAGGTGACCCTCTCTGTCATTCCAAGCTGTAAAGTGAGACAGATTACCCACTGCTTAGGAAATCACTCTCCATGATAAGTACAATACCTAAAAGATGTGGTGATTATTAAAACATTTAATAGATAAAGACTGAAAGGATTAAGTTAATTATTGGTTTGTTAACTGCTCATTACTCTGTAATTTGTCTATGATTGTAATCATGTGATAATGTGTTTATCATTCATTACCTTTGAAACTTGTCATGATTGTGACCAGCTCTACCTGGAGCTCATTACCTTCGTAAATTCTCATGATTAATGTGTTTGATTCATTACCTTCGCAATTATTTATGTGTGACCAGCTCTACCTGGAGCTCATTACCTTTGTAACTTGGTCATGATTATGACCAGATCTAGTTCATTACCTTTGTAACTTGCTCAGCTATCAAAACTTTGGAGTCCAGTCCCTGGACCAATTATGTACCTCTGTAATCTTTTGACTACCGCCCACAGGATGGGTATGGGGTGCATAATAAACATATTAAACTAACTAACTGGTCAAAAGTGAAGCTTTCAACCAATAAGTCCACTAAAATATGATCAGGCGTGTACTTACAGTAGTGTTGGGAGCTGTGAGTCGAGTGATTTACTGTTTGACCGGAGCCCCACACGTCACCTTTCGGGGGTGGAGGGAAGAGGGAGGGGAAGGGATAACGGGAGCTAGAGTGACCCTACCTTAACAAGCAGCCAGCAATCAAACTATCACTTTCGGGGAGGGGGAAAAAGGGGGGGGGGGAATAGTGGGAGCTGGACTTACCCTACCTTAACAAGTAGCCGGCAATGAAACTATTGTTACTATACACTCCCTCGCTACTCCTATCTATTGAACTTTTCCCTCACACTATGTGTTTAATAATTATGGATACCGGAAAATACAGCAGCCCTTGCTTCTAACTGCAGATTTACAAGCTTTCATCACAAATTCTCCAAATTATTAAAGAAATATCTCATAGACATGTGAGAAGTTATTATTATTATTATTATTATTATTATTATTAAAGATTCGCCGGTATTCTCCCGGCCCGGGCCTTTTTTGCAAGTGGTGGCCCGGCCTTGGCTCCCTCTTTAGGGAGTGTCTGAGACCTAAGTCTGCCATCCCCGCCCCAAGGGGGTTAATAGGAATGACAGTCTTGTGAGCTGCAAGCTCTGGCTCAGGCACCTTCTCTACCCTAAAAGGGCTAGGCATGGTGTCGATGCACGTGAGAACAGAGAGCACCGAGTGGTAGTGTATGAACTAATTACCTAACCACAGTCCAGGTTAAACTTAGTTATTATTATTATTATTATTATTATTATTATTATTATTATTATTATTATTATTATTATTATTATTATTATTATTATTATTATTTCCTAGATAATATATTTTTCAATTGTTACTAATAATAGAGTTTGAGTTCGGAGGAACACTGTGTCCACTCTGCCTCCTGCATTACTTTATCATTACTACAGACTAATTATTTGTCTGGTGACATGAATCTGATCCTATTTAATACTAGGCTACTTTATGTGATGTTATATAATACTTTACAACACATATGTGATCACGTAACATAAGGTAAGCAAATGCTGCCTGTATCTTCCAGGCAGATACAGCAGAAGTCACTGAACTCAGATCACTTTGTATATAATCAACGCTCATCGAATACTTACACTCACTTGATATTATTGGTGGTGTTATCAGTGTATATCTCTGGCACTCTTGTAGGCGGTGGTTACCTTGCAGCTTTGTCTATACAACTTTAATAGCTGACAGTGTGGGTGGACGTCTACTCTCATCGCCTCCGTGATTCTATGTACTTTATCTACTCCTTTGTTGTTGAGACATGGAAGTATATTTAACTTATTGTTCGTCTTTGTGGTATCTGTTAGGTAAAATAACACAATTACGACTAATGGAACATTTTATTGTGGCAATGAATCGCTCTCCAGGAACTTTGTCAAGCGAAAACTGTATAGCCATGATAAAATGTCGCATTAGTCGCATTTGAGTTCTTTTATTTAACATATTGTTGGTAATTCTAGCAATATTAACACAACTTGTGGTATCTGTTAACATAAACCAGTTGGTTTTATTAATTGTTTAATCATTAACGAACCATTGGTTATAAGAGATACTCGTATATGTAATAAATTATTGTCTAGATTATAATTTTCTTTTTCAATTTCATACAACTGTAATCTGAGGAAAGTCAACTTAATTATAAGCATTGAAATTCCTAATATATATATTCCCTTGCCTATGATTTTAATAAATTTACATTACCAATAAGATACTTCTATCATTATCCTCCTGACATATTCTAAATGATTAAAATCATAACCATAATTTTTTAAAGGGGTTGACAGGTCAGCTAACGGAAGGTCTCTGTCAGATGACCAAAAGCTCGAGCTGCGGGTCATCATATAACTAAGACCCGCGTCAGGAAACACTTGTCCTGTTTCCTGAGAAACATTACCTAACCTGGGAGGCCTGGTCATGGACCGGGCCGCGGGGGCGTTGATCCCCGGAATAACCTCCAGGTAACCTCCAGGTAACCTCCAGGTAACCTCCAGGTAACCTCCAGGTAACCTCCAGGTAACCTCCAGGTAATCTATCCTCCTGATATGATGAACTGTAGCTTCTTATGTTATAATTTCTGCTTACTCTTTCATATATTTTGGTGACTCTTTTTGTAATATCAGCACACATGTCAGACTGAGGAAAAAGCAGCCCTGATCAATCAAACAGTTAGTGTTGGCACATGATAGAAGAGTACATTAATTACGACAAAACTTACTGTGTTGATGTAATTTAGGTATATTGATTTAATTCAAAATGACACTGGATATTTGCAAGATTTATTTCTTCAATAAAAGCATGAGCAAGAATGCATTACACAAACAGTTTATGATATTTATATGAAAGCTTAACATAATTTTTTTGAATGAGGCCAAAAAAATTATTATAACAAAATTTTTTAACACATTTTAAAGAAAAATCCCGTTATGAAGCGTGAGAGGTTTCCAGTGTATTACTGCCTCTTGGTATGTAAACAGTAAATATGAAGCGTGAGAGGTTTCCAGTGTGTTACTGCCTCTTGGTATGTAAACAGTAAACATGAAGCGTGAGAGGTTTCCAGTGTGTTACTGCCTCTTGGTATGTAAACAGTAAACATGAAGCGTGAGAGGTTTCCAGTGTGTTACTGCCTCTTGGTATGTAAACAGTAAACATGAAGCGTGAGAGGTTTCCAGTGTGTTACTGCCTCTTGGTATGTAAACAGTAAACATGAAGCGTGAGAGGTTTCCAGTGTGTTACTGCCTCTTGGTATGTAAACAGTAAATATGAAGCGTGAGAGGTTTCCAGTGTGTTACTGCCTCTTGGTATGTAAACAGTAAACATGAAGCGTGAGAGGTTTCCAGTGTATTACTGCCTCTTGGTATGTAAACAGTAAATATGAAGCGTGAGAGGTTTCCAGTGTGTTACTGCCTCTTGGTATGTAAACAGTAAACATGAAGCGTGAGAGGTTTCCAGTGTATTACTGCCTCTTGGTATGTAAACAGTAAATATGAAGCGTGAGAGGTTTCCAGTGTATTACTGCCTCTTGGTATATGAACAGTAAACATATAATGATCAATAAAGCAACAAGGAAGACATATCTCCAGAGGATCAAGACATTCCCATCATTTTCATATATATTATTCCACTGATTAAGGACACTTCCCTGGAGAGTGTCACAGACTGTCTCACACGACTGTTCACACATCTGAAGAAAGAAGACATTCACGATTAGTAAGTTTTACAGAAATATTTTGATAAAAATAATATTGACTGATTTGTCACCGAAACATCTAATATTATCTTCAGGTTTTGAAATCTTCACGCAGTATAGAAATACACACAGAAAGATTAATACTAACACAGAAAAAAAAACACAGACACGCAAACACACACAGACACACACACACACACACTCACATATACATATGCACACACACACATACACATACACACACATACAAACGCCCACACACACAAACAAATACAAACCCCCCACACACACAAACACACACAAACACACATACACACACACACACACACACACACACACACACACACACACACAAACACACACACACACACACACACACACACACACACACACACACACACACACACACACACACACACACACACACACACACACATACACACGTTTCGATGGAAGGAACTAAAACACCTAAGAGGATACAAAGGGAGACACAGTGGGAGGAGGAGATGGAGAGGTCAGTGTTTGTCTACGGGCTCTGAGAAGTCGAAGGGAAAACCTGTGATGAAAAAAACCAGAAGACAGTGATCGAAGGTATCATGAAAGCAATAGGTGAGGGAGACATGATCCAGGTGACAATTTTTTCGGAGAATTGGGTGGTTTTCGAGTGGAAGCAAACGGCTTGCCAAAGTAATTTTCAAGGCAGAATCAGCTCGAACCAGGATCCTGCAGGAGAAAGTATGACTGAGGGACAATCCAGAGTAAAGGAGAGTGTACCTCGATTGCAACAGAACACAAGAAGAAAGGAGGATTCTGAGAGAGAGGGTACAAAGATGTAAGGAGAAACGAGATGCACTGATGAAGATGAGCAGAACCCAGACTCAGGTGAAAGGGCAAACACACCTTACAGAAATACCCAAAGAAGAACTCAGACCACGACAACCCCAAAGCAACTGACCAATCTCAACCAAAACCCCACACACTGTTCCCTCTGCCCACACCCCCACATCACAAACCCCCCTTTCTACAGCAGCCCCCTATGGGCACTCTGCCTCCAACCCCCATCACAAACCCTACCCAAGCTGCAACAACACCAATGCAACTGAACAATCTAAGCCAAATCCCACACACTATTTCCTCTCCCCCCACCCCCACATCATAAACCCCACCCCTACAGCAGCTCCCCACGGGCACTCTGCCCTTACCCCCATCACAAACCCCACCCACACTGCAAACCCCGATAGGCCCCCTCCAGGGCTCGTGCTCCCCCAACCCCAATATTTTCCCAGGACCACCATGATAGATAAGAAGTTGAAGGTGTGGTACACGAACGCAGATAGATTAGCATATAAATACGAGGAGTGGCATGAAAGAATCAATGAGAAGTCCCAGACATCATAGCAGTCACAGAAACGAGACTCACCGAGACAATAACAGATGCAGTCCTCCCACCGGGATATCAGATCCTGAGGAAAGATAAAAGGAGCAGAGGGGGAGGAGGAGTTGCACTACTCATAAAAAACGATGGGGTTTTGATGAAATGGAAGGCATGGGCGACACTGGAGAAAGGGACTACAAAGTAGCTACAATTCAGTCTGGGGAACTTAAGGTAGTCATTGCTGTGATATATAACCCACCACAGAACTGCCGGAGGCTAAGAGAGGAATGTGAATAGAACAACAGGGCAATGGTAGACACACTGGCTGAGGCGGCACGAAGAGCTCAATCGTGCAGAGCAAAGTTACTGGTTATGGGTGATTTCAACCATAGGAAGATCGACTGGGAAAACCTGGAGCCTCACCGGGGTTCTGACGCATGGAGAGCCAAGATGATGGTACTGGAAAACCGCATGCATCGACATGTCAGGGTCAATACCAGAGAGGGAGGGGAGGATGAACAAGCAAGACTGGACCTTATGTTCACCCTGAGCAGTTCAGACATTGAGGACATCACATATGATAGGCCACTTGGAGCTAGTGATCACGTGGTTCTGAGTTCGGATTACATAGCAGAGCTGCAAATGGAGAGGGTAACAGGAGTCGATTGGGAAAGGCAAACTATAAAAGGGGGGACTACTCAGGTATGAGAAACTTCTTGTGGGAGGTTCAGTGGGACAGAGAACTGGTAGGAAAGTCAGTAAACAAAATGATGGAATATGTAACAACAAAATGCAAGGAGGCAGAGGAAAGGTTCGTTCCAAAGGGCAACAGAATTAATGGGAAGACCAAAGTGAGTCTTTGGTTTACCCAAAGGTGTAGGGAGGCAAAAACTAAGTGCATTAGAGAATGGAAGAGGTACAAAAGGCAAAGGACCCAGGAAAATAATGAGATCAGTCGAAGAGCCAGAAACGGGTATGCACAGATAAGGAGGGAGGCCCAGCAACAGTATGAAAACGACATAGCATCAAAAGTCAATTCGGATCCAAAACTGCTGTAGAGCCACATTAGGAGAAAGACACCAGTCAAAGACCAGGTGATCAGGCTGAGGAAAGAAGGTGGGGAACTCACACGAAATTATCAAGAGGCATGTGAGGAGCTCAAAAAGAGATTTAACGAAGTATTCACAGTGGAGACAGGAAGGACTCTGGGAAGACAGGCCAGAGGGGGACACCAACAGGGAATACACCAACAAGTGCTGGATGACATACACACAACTGAGGAGGAGGTGAAGAAGCTGCTAAGTGACCATGAAACCTCAAAGGCAATGGGACCGGACAGCATCTCCCCGTGGGTCCTTAGAGAGGGAGCAGAAATGTTGTGTGTCCCATTAACCACAATCGTCAACACATCCCTTGAAACTGGGCAACTACCTGAGGTATGGAAGACGGCATATGTAGTTCCCATTTTTAAAAAAAGGAGACAGAAAAGAGGTGCTAAACTACAGACCAGTGTCACTGACGTATATAGTATGCAAAGTCATGGAGAAGGTTAACAGGAGGAGAGTGGTGGAGCACCTGGAACGGAACAAAAGCACAAATGACAACCAGCACGGTTTCATGGAAGGCAAATCCTGTGTCACAAACCTTCTGGAGTTTTATGATAAAGTAACAGAAGTAAGAGACTAGAGAGAGGGGTGGATTGATTGCATCTTCTTGGACTGCAAGAAGTCCTTCGACACAGTTCCTCACAAGAGATTAGTGCAGAAACTAGAGGATCAGGCGCATATAACGGGAAGGGCACTTGAATGGATCAGAGAATACCTAACAGGAAGGCAACAATGAGTCATGGTACGTGATGAGATATAACAGTGGGCACCTGTGACGAGCAGGGTCCTACAGGGGTTGGTCCTAGGGCCAGTGCTATTTTTGGTATATGTGAATGGCATGATGGAAGAGATAGACTCAGAGGTGTCCCTGTTCGCAGATGATGTATTATTAATGAGGAGAATTAAATCAGATGAGGATTAGGCAGGCCTTCAAAGAGACCTGGACAGGCTGGACACGTGGTCCAGCAACTGGCTTCTCGAATTCAATCCTGCCAAATACAAAGTCATGAAGATCGGAGAAGGGTAAAGAAGACTGCAGACAGTGTATAGGCTAGGTGGCCAACGAATGCAAACCTCGCTCAAGGAGAAAGATCTTGGCGTGAGTATAACACCGAACACGTCTCCGGAAGCACACATCAGCCAGATAACTGCTGCAGCATATGGGCGCCTGGAAACCTGAGATTAGCGTTCCAATACCTAAGTAAGGAATCTTGCAAGACACTGTACACCGTGTACGTCAGGCCCTTACTGGGGTATGCAGCACTTGTTTCGAACCCACACCGGGTCATGCACGTTAAGAAATTAGAGAAAGTGCAAAGGTTTGCTACAAGGTTAGTTCCAGAGCTAAGAGGAATGTCCTATGAAGAAAGGTTGAGGGAAATCGCCCTGACGACGCTGGAGGACAGTAGGGATAGAGGAGACATGATAAGGACATTCAAAATACTGCGTGGGTTAGACGAGGTGGACAGGGACAAGATGTTCCAGGGATGGGTCACAGAAACAAGGGGGTCACTCTTGGAAGTTGAAGACTCATATGAGCCACAGGGATGTTAGCAAGCATTTCTTCAGTCATAGAGTGGTCAGGAAGTAGAACAGTCTGGCGAGCGATGTAGTGGAGGCAGGAACCATACATAGCTTTAAGACGAGGTATGATAAAGCTCATGGAGCAGGGAGAGAGAGGACCTAGTAGCGTTCAGTGAAAAGGCGGGGCCAGGAGCTAAATCTCGACCCTTGCAACTACAATTACGCGAGTACACACACACACACACACACACACACACACACACACACACACACACACACACACACACACACACACACACACACACACACACACACAATCCACACTCACAACCCCTGCCCCTCACTTTGCAGTAGAATCCCACAGCACCCAGCCAGGTACCCCACTCCCCCAACACCCACAGACCCCCAGAGCAGTGTTGGAGAGGAAACTGAAGGTATGGAGCACCAACGCTGATGGAATAACGAATAAATGGGAGGAGTGGCACAAACAGTTGATAGGGGCAGCACCAGGCATCATATCTCTCACAGAAACCAAACTCACGGGTATGATAACAAATAGTATCTTTCCAACCGGGTATCAGATCCTGAGGAAAGACAGAGTAAACAGAGGAGGGTGGAGAAAGGGCCCTGCTCATCAAAAACCAATGGAATTTTGAGGAGCTGAGAGAGGAGACAGAGGAGAAGTAAGAGACTACATAATAGGAACACTTCAGTCTGGAAGTCCCAAGGTGGTAATTGCAGTCATGTACATCCTACCGCAGAATAGCTGGAGACCAAGATAAGAATATGATAAGAGTAACAAAGCTGGGTGAAGTGGCCAGAAGGGCCCATGTAGGCAGTGCAAAGCTACTGGTTGTAACTTCAATCACAAAGAAACTGACTGGGAAAACCTGGAGCGATATTGGGGCCCAGAAATTTGGAGGGCTAAGATGATGGATGTGGTACTGGAAAACCACATGCATCAACACGTTAGGGAGACTACCAGAGAGAGAGAGAGAGAGAGAGGAGAAGACGAACGAGCAAGGCTGGACCTAGTATTCACCTTAAGCAGTGCAGATATTGAGGACATCACTTACGAAAGGCCCATCGGAGTTAGCGATCACGTGGTTCTGAACTTTGAATACATAGTAGAGTTACAAGTGGAGAAGGAAGTAGGAAGGGCAGGGCGAACGAAACCAAGCTACAAGAGAGGGGACTACACAGGAATGAGGAACTTCCTGTATGAAGTTCGGTGGGACAGAGAACTCTCAGGGAAATAAGTAAATGAGATGATTATATACATAAAAACAATTTTCAGGGCAGCAGATGAGAGATTTGTACCCAAGTGCAACAAACATAACGAGAAGGCCCGGAAGTGTAGAGAGGCCAAAACCAAATGCTATAGAGAATGGAAGAAATTTAGGAGGCATAAGAACCAGGAGAATAAGGAGAGTAGTCGAGTCAAAAATGAATGTGAACAGGTAAAGAGAGAGGCCTAGCGACAATACGAAAATGTCATAGCAGCTAAAGCCAAGTTTGACCCAAAGCTGTTGTACAGCCACATCAGGTGAAAAACAACATTAAAAGACCAGGTAATCAGGCAGAAGATTGAAGGAGGGAAGCTCACAAGAAATGACTGTGAAGTATGTGAGGAGCTCAACATGAGATTTAAAGAAGTATTCACAGTTGAAACAGAAATGACTGAAGAAACAAAGAGTGGTGGGGTACTCCATCAAGTGCTGGTCACAATACGCACAACCGAGGAGGAGGTGAATAGGCTGCTAAGCGAACTAGATAGCTCAAAAACGATGAAACCAAATAACTTCTCTCCATTAGTCCTGAGAAAGGGAGCAGAGGTGCTCTGTGCACCAGTAACAACAATCTTTAACACATCTATCGATACAGGGCGACTACCTGAGATGTGGAAGGCAGCAAATGTTGTCCCAATTTCTTAAAAAGGAGACAGACATGTAGCATTAAACTACAGACCAGTATTAGTACCGTCCATAAAATGTAAAGTCATGGAGAACATTATTAGGAGAAGAGTAGTGGAGCACCTAGAAAGGAATGAGGTTATCTGCGACAACCAGCACGGATTCAAGGACAGGAAATCCTGTGTCACAAACCTCCTGGAGTTTTATGACAAGGTGACAGCAGTAAGAGAAGAGAAAAGGGGTGGGAAGATTGCATTTTCTTGGACTGTAAGAAGGTTTTCGACACAGTTCCACACAATAAATTAGTGCAAAAGCTGAAGGACCAGGCAGATATAACAGGAAAGGCACTGCAAAGGAATAAACTTAGAACTGTCTCTGTTTGCAGACAATGCCAAGTTAATGAGGACAATTCAGTCGGAGGAGGACCAGGCAAGACTACAAAGGGATCTTGACAGGATACAGGCCTGGTCTAGCACGTGACTGCAGGAGTTCAACCCAGCCAAGCGGTAGGTCATGAAGTTCGGGAAAGGTCAAAGAAGACCCCAGACAGAATACAGCCTAGGGGGCCAAAGACTACATCCCTCACTCAAGAAAAAAGATCTTGCGGTGAATATAATACCGAACATGCCTCCTGAGGCGCACATCAACCAAATAACTGCTGCAGTATATGGGCGACTAGCAAACCTAAAATACGCCAGGACTCAGAAATAAAACGAGGTAGAAATACAGTTATTACATAACAATGCCATTTACATCACTTCTACTCTTCTTGGAACTTTGATTTGGGAAAATCTGAAAAAAAAATTTAGAAATTTTTAAAAATAAAATAATGATATTCATCCTGAACCTGGATACCAGAGAATATGTTAACTAGGATGACCGATAGATACTGTAAGTACTATTGTCTAAAATATGTTGCTTCAAATGATCTGAAAGTTAAAAATCAAAACTAGTAGTGTACTCAGGAAAGGAAATACAATTTTGCATTGTGCACTATAAACGCTTATTAAACAGTGTTAAAGTATTGGAATGGGCTACCTGATCAAGCCAAAGCCAGATTTAGCATAAATTATTTTAAGAATGAATTTAAGGAATACACAATGAATGAAGATGCTAGAGGTGGAGGAGAGGTATTTCATGTTATTAAAATATTGATAACGTAACCTTCATATTATATACTAATTTTTATTAATAATGTTTATTATGGTAGAGGATAAGGCATCTAGATACGAAAATGTTATGTAAATGGGAGATTTTAACTTTAGGTAAATTGATTGGAACAATGTGACAAGAAATCTTGAGTCTAGTGACTTTCTTGATACAGTTCAGGATTGCTTTTTAAAACAGTTTGTGACAGAACCAACTAGAGGAAACAATCTGCTTGACTTGGTTCTTGCCAACAAAGATTCACTAATTAATAATCTTGAGGTTAATGATGAGTTTGGGGAAAGTGATCACAAATCACTTAGTTTCAATATATCATAGAATTACCCAGATAACTGCAATCACATCTCTGTCCCAGATTTTCGCTTGGCCGATTTCAAGGGACTGATAAATTATCTAGGTGGGCTAAATTGGGATGACCTGACTATGGGTCAGGGAGGTGATCTTGGTTGCCAATATGACGTTTTTCAGAGCATAGTTCTAGCTGCCCAGACAACTTCTGTTCTGAGTAGGGAAATTAGATCAAACAAAAATGATCCCAAATGGATAAACAATAGATTAAAACATCTCATTGGTCAAAAGAGAGACATATATAGGCGTGTCAAAAAAAGGGAATGGACAGCAAACAAAATCAATATATTCAATTAAAGAGACAAATAAAAGGGAATAAGAAAAGCAAAAAGGGATTATGAGACTAAAGTTGCAAGGGATTCGAAGACTAACTCAAAAGGGTTCTTACAGGTATACAGAAGTAAGATTAGGGACTAGATAGGCCCACTTAAGAGTAACTAAGATCAGATAACTGACAGTGATAAGTATATGTGTGATATTTTCAATACTTACTTCCTCTCAGGTTTTACCCGGGAAAATACTAGTGAAATTCCTGAAATAACAGATTATGTAGAACAGGACGATTATAAACTATGTACGATTGCTGTAACTAGTGACATGGTCCTCAGACAAATAGGGAAATTAAAACCTAACGAATCCCCAGGCCATGATGAACTGTTTGCAAGGGTGTTAAAGGAATGTAAACAGGAACTTAGCATACCTTTGGCTAATCTTTTCAACATATTACTACAAACTGGCATAGTGCCTGATAAGTGGAAAATGGCAAATGTAATACCTATTTACAAGGCAGGTGACAGGTCCTTAGGTTCGAACTATAGACCTCCATAGTGGGAAAATTTATTGAATCAATAATTGCCGAAGCAGTTCGTAGCCATCTTGATAGACATAAATTGATTAATGAGTCTCAACACGGTTTTACAAAGGGACGTTCCTGTCTTATGAACTTACTAACTTTTTTCACCAAGGTGTTTGAGGAGATAGATTATGGCAATGCATATGATATTGTGTATATGGACTTCAGTAAGGCTTTCGATAGGGTTAAACATCAGAGGCTATTGAGGAAACTTAAAGCACACGGAATAGGAGGAGAATTTTTTTCCTGGGTAGAGGCATGGCTGACAAATAGGCAGCAGAGAGTTTGCATAAATGGGGAGAAATCAGAATGGGGGCACGTCACAAGCTGTGTTCCGCAAGGGTCAGTGATGGGCCTGTTATTGTTCATAATTTACATAAACGACATAGATGAGGGAATAAATAGCGACATAAGCAAATTTGCTAATGACACCAAAATAGGCCGGCCAATTCATTCTAATGAGGACACTAGAGCACTGCAAGATGATTTGAATAAACTGATGCAATGGTCGAAGAAGTGGCAGATGCAGTTTAATATAGACAAATGCAAAGTTCTAAATGATGGACAGGAAAATAACCATGCCACATATAAACTAAATAATGTAGATCTTAATACTACTGATTGCGAAAAGGATTTAGGAGTTCTGGTTAGTAGTAATCTAATACCAAGTCAACAGTGCATTAGTGCTGACAGAATCCTTGGCTTCATATCTAAAAGTATAAATAATAGAAGTCCTCAGGTTGCTCTTCAACTCTATATATCCTAGGTTAGGCCTCATTTAGACTATGCTGCTCAGTTCTGGTCACCGTATTACAGAATGGATATAAATTCACTGGAAAACGTACAGAGGAAGATGACAAAGTTGATCCCATGTATCCCTATGAGGATAGACGGAGGGCTCTGAATCTGCACTCTTTCGAAAGGCGCAGAATTAGGGGGGATATGATCGAGGTGTATAAATGGAAAACAGGAATAAATAAAGGGGATGTAGATAACGTGCTGAAAATTTCCAGCCAAGACAGGACTCGCAGCAATAGGTTCAAGTTGGAAAAATTCAGATTCATGAAGGATATAGGAAAGCACTGGTTTGGTAATAGAGTTGTGGATGAGTGGAACAAACTCCCGAATACAGTTATAGCGGCTAAAACGTTGTGTAGTTTAAAAATATTTTAGATAAATACATGAGTGGTTGTGGGTGGGTGTGAGTTGGACCTGACTAGCTTGTACTACTAGGTCTGATGCCTTGCTCCTTCCTTAAGTGGAAGTGACCTCACTATGGGGAGAAGACATGGACCTGCTTGGCATGGGCCAGTAGGCCTGTTGCAGTGTTCCTTCTTATGTTCTTATGTTCTTATACACAGTACATATGTCTAACCAGGTAAGTTGTTACTATGAAACTGTGTAACATATGGATCCAACTGGTAAACAGTTCCATTGTTTGACTTTGTTGGGCTATCGAAGTGTAATGTCTACAGAAGGTACTGCCAAAGACGTAAAAATTTAGACTTTAGTCGATACCTAAATAAAAACTTACATACCCATGTTAGGAGACACAGGAAAATATTAATTTACGAAGGAAGTGGACCGATAAGACAGGGAAACTCCTCGGCCAGATGACCATACGCTTCAGCAGCAAGTCATCATATAATTAAGACCCTCGTCAGGAAACACTTGTCCTGTTTCCTGTCGAATCTTACTAAACCAACCTAGCATTCTCTGTTTTCTCACGAATGAACGGCCACCGCTACCTTCCATAAGAGGTTCAAAAACATTTGTTTACAATGAGGTTTAAAATAAGAAGGTAATGTAACATACTGGTGCAGGTGGTAAGTGATGGCGTCCATGGTCGGGAGTGGTAGATGAGTTGGTCAGTGTTGTGATTACACAGCAGCATAGCTGACACATAGCCTGACTGAAGCCTGTACCCGGTGTTACATTTCACGCGGCAACCACTGTAGGTAACACAACTTATTAACTGCATTCTGTCAATGCTTTAGAGAATAATTCTGTAATAATAACATTTGCAAATATTTTAAAATATATTTGGTAGTTTTTCTATCAAGTCAAAGAACAATTGCGTATAAAATACTTATCAAAGTAAAAGGTAAAATTAAAAATCAATAGTGAATTATTTTACAAAATCTCAAAACATTGATCAAATTGTGTTATAGCGACAAGAATGAGAGCAAAACACAGTTTATAGAGCACTCATTCATTAGGACGTGCCATCCTGTGTGGAGGCCAACTCACAGAGAAACATTTTCCCAACAAAAGTTTTTCAGTAAATTACTGTTTTTTTTTTTTAATCTGAAACGTCTAAGAGAAAACCAGTTAACTTCGTTAAAACTGGAACACTGCTACTCGCAGATTTTAATACAGAGATAATACACATTTTCCTGAGCTATTAAAATGTAAATTTACACATATTGGTTATCAGTATTTTTTTTCCTTGAAGAGTTTCTGTGCTATAACTAGAGAATGTTCGTTTCTTTTTTATATATTTTTAACACAAATCAGTTTTACAGGCTATCAGATGATATCGTATTTCAACTTATTTCAAAACCCAGCCCTATTTAATATACACTACCACCCCGCAAGATCTTCTTTAACTATTAAAGCACATCATTCAACAAGGCAAATTTATATGAAATATTGTGAATTTATAAACCATGTATAAATGTAATTCGGTTACAGAAAATGTAATTTTTAATCCAGCTTTATTCTCGATTAATTTTGGCTAATTAACTAGATATTTTTGGGTTTCAAATTGGGAACATATGTAAAACTGTTAGTGTGTAAATCATTTACTGTTTCCTGTGTCAACAAACACAGTTATACTTGATGCTAATACTGACTACAGTCTAACAGTTACTTGAAGCAGGTTTGTATAGTTGTCAGTGAATATGAGGACTATACCAGCTAACTACACACATTTCTAGAATTGTTTTGGTCGCTCCGCTTTCTGTGAATGGTATCCCCCAATTCTTACCAACTCATCCTTATCAATCTCAATGCACGCAAAAGAAATTACCATCACTTGGGCTAATTCATCATTAAATCTTCTTTAAAGCTTAATACACTTTAAAGGTGGTCATAAAATGGTTTCTCAAGTAATTGCTGGGAAAATAATTCCAAAGAATATTTTAATATAATTAGCTAGCTGAAAACTACACAACCTAGAATAGTGTTTCTCGATCAGGGTGACTATTCACGCAGGTTGACCATAGATAGGACCATGTAGTACTTGGCTGGCACTTGGTGATCCCAGTGTTACCTCAGCCAGTGTATAAACTACCTTCATTCCTTCTTACTGCCTAACCTTGCAAAAAAATAAAATGAAATTAGAAGTGTGTCATCAATGCAGATCAGATTTTGCCACCGCAGTGGCTATTTCATTGTGCACTTTATTTCAGTTTTGTGGCGCATGAGCATATGGATATACAAAAGGCCTAGGAATTCGGCCCCAAATGGATTAACAAGAGTGCATCTGAATTTATATCTGCAGTTCATTTTTCTGTTTCAATCAAATTTAGGAAATTTTCTTAATACATCTGGAATCATATTTGCTTCAATAAGATATCTTGACATGTCACATAGATTATTGTACTGTTTGTCTCTATATTTCTCAATAAGCGGACAATTAAGCACATAGTGTTCAAGATTGTGACCATAGGGCTGGCCACATACATTGCATTTGGTTTAATCATCATCTGTGTGTCTGCCAAACTTCCAGAATTACTTGTAACCAAGCCTAAGCCTGGCCACTACACATCAGTCAGTCCGTTAACATTGCAAATTGCTCCATAAACGTACTTATCTACGTTCAAGTTATCATAGTGAGTTACAGATCAATTCAGGCTTCTGAATGCATTTCTATTACACTCATTTTCACTATTTACTTATCTTCTAATATTATTCCTAATGCTCGACACAGATACATCAAAGTTATATTCTACATTCTCCTTCAGGGTAATTTTCTTGGCTAACGTATCAACTTCATAATGAAGGAGTAACCCAGTGTGTGATGGAATCCATAACAACTGTCCCTTTTCCGGGACTTTCGAGTATCTATATCAAGCTTCTCCAATGAGCATGTTGTTAAAGTCTTTATGTGAGTCCAGAGCCTTCAGTAATGACATACAGTCAGTAAAATTTGTATACTCAAGCTCTGTCATAAATTAGCTTTAGCGTCATTAGAATGGCAAACAATGTAGATTACAGTGTAGAAGCCCAGTTGTTAATTCTTATGCCTTACTCAAAGTTCCTATTGTAGTTGACTAGGTAAGTGGCAACAACAGCAGATGCAAACCTGCTAGTAGACTCATCCTTATATTCTTCATTGTATACAACTTGTGATAAATTATTACTTCTAGTTAGGCGAGAAATGTTTTCTCTGAGCAGTTGCTTTTACAAGTGATTTAAGGAAGGGATTACTAGAGATGAACTTCTTGGGAGGGCTTGCAGGTATGTGGTATGGAGGTATGGAGGGGTGAAATGATATTGTTTTCTACAGTGATACAGTTCGTGCAAGTTGTGAAACTTAATATAAGTGCATGTTTGCACAACCCCTTTAGATCTATGTGCATTTACTTCTGGACATTGAATAAGATTCATGGTAACAGTGTCTGGTTCATTTCTTAACATTTTAATGCCAAATCTCAATAATCCTATCACTGGTACTAGAGACACCAAGCTCTTTCTTCATATTAAGATCCTTGGTAGATTTAGTAAAGTTAAGAATAATTCTGAGGGTTTTATTTTGCATTAACTCCAAGGATCAGAGAGAATTTTCCCAAGTTCTTATCAACATGGGCCTAATTCGCTACTTAATACCGAGTTACACTACTTGCGACATTTTGGCTAAAAGTAAGCATTCCTGCTACTTTTCTGTCACTATTGGTTTCTAATATTAAGACATGAATATACACTCGCTATAAACATAGGAATTCCTTATTTATTTGTACTAGCTGTGAAATATTTAATATCCAGCCAAATTACGTAACTAGTCCGCACGCTTTCTCTTACAATGTGACAACGTTAGGGAATCCTTGATCAGTGAAGTTTTTAAGATTCATCTCCGATAAAATCTATTTTTTTGCGATAAATACGCATCTAGGGACCATTATGCTATGTTTTTTCACCATGTAAATTAATTAAATTGTTCTTTTATGAAAACAATGTTGGGTGAATTTGAAAAGACGAACATTATCAGAACGAAAAAGCGGATAATTGGGCTCTTCTTCGTGAAAAGGAACATCTTATAATCTGAATATCAAAAATACATACAGTACCAACAGGATGGTAAGTAAGAAACATATGCAACAGTTAGACATCTTTATTCCAAAACGTTTCGCCTACACAATAGGTTTCTTCAGTCGAATACAGAAAAGTTAGCAGAAGCAGTAAAGATGCTAGGATGATGTAATTAGTCCATCAACCTTGACGATTACATCGTCTTCACATCTCTACTGCTCCTGCCAACTCTTCTATACTCAACTGAAGATGCCTACTGTGTAGGCGAAACGTTTCGGAATAAAAATACTGTTGCATATGCGTCTTACTCACCATTTTATAAGCTTTGAAGAATTTTGTTCCCTGAAATTGTGCTGCTTAAAGTTAGTTTGAATTATAATACAATGTTTCTTCCACATGAAAGAGAAGATTTTGGTTATGATTCTTCTTCTTCTTCCCTTGTGGCCACTTAGAGAAAGGCCAATGTTGAACCAGAAGATTTGTTTACCATGGAAATTAGATGTCATAATTTTTAGTGAGGGCATTTCAAGAGCCTAAGGCTCACTTTCCAAATGATGCTGATACTCTGAAGAAACTAATGAACCTATCCAATGTTGTATACCTAAGTCAAACACTGCCTTCAGTCTCTAATCTTCTATTATATTTATTTGTAGATGAATGGTTCAGAGAACCGACACGATGATTTATTTGGTTATCTTTCTGAAGAAAAAAGTGAAATCGAGGGTCGGTAGCATCGTGTCCTAAATAGTAAGAGGATACAAAATTTGAAGGAGACACCAAGAGTTGGATCATCGTTTTGGACTAAAGAAATCACCGCATAATATGCTGCTGGACATCTCGTGTTGAAAGGAGCTCCAGAATTAGCATTAAAATGCATACAGTCCACCAGCGAGTAACGTCCTCGCTGAACAGTCTCGTTTTAAGTTACAGCAATGGACATAGGAACAGTTATAACTGTTCCTATGTCCACTATTATTCCTCGCATCAAGATAGAGTCAAACTGTCTGTTTTCTCATCAATGTTTTTGAGAGCTTTACGAATTTGTAGTCCTGAGTTCATAGATGAGGAAATATCCAAAATTGATGAAATAGGTAATGATTTAAAATACCCAAGAAATGTAATTGATAAATCTTTTAAAGTTGCTAGAAACACTTTTTATAATCCAAAAAGGGGCAACCAGCCTTATTCAACTAAAAATATGTTGGTTCTCCCTTACCATGAAAACTTGGTTGATATGCCTTCTCTTCTTAAGACTTTTAATATTAAAGTTGTATTCAAAAATCTTGATACAGTAAAAAAACTTTTGATAAAGAATTCCCCCCAAAATGCTGATGGATGTGTCTATAAGATTCCTTGTAAAATTTGCGATAAAGTTTATTACGGTCAAACTGGTAAAAATCTCGAACTAAGATTAAAACAACATAAATATAGCATTAGAACTGGACAAGATTCCAATGCTCTATTTATTCATGTAAGAGATTTTAACCATCCAATTGATTTTCAAAAAGTTGAGAAAGTAGTATCAAGCAAGTCCATGATCGACAGGAATATAATTGAATCTTGTTTCATAAAAAGCAGTTTTGACAATAATATGAATATTTCCTTTGGTTTATATAAATTAGATCCATTTATAATTAATAGAATTTGGGAAGAATTTAATAATACACTGGACAAATAAATAGCTTGGGGGTGAGTTGTGCAAAGGACCTATCCAAGTTGGCTCGCCGCGCGTCACGTGTTTAACCGTTGTGGGATCTGATAGTGAGGTGCTGGCCGGACCCCTTATATAGCTTCCTTGGATGTTTCACTTTCATAGTTCCTTGATAATGTGAGTAGTCACGAAAGCGCTTGGAATTTCTCTATTCTTTCAGAGTAGTTGTTTTGCATATATATATATATATATATATATATATATATATATATATATATATATATATATATATATATATATATATATATATATATATATATATATATATATAAATATATTATATGTAGTAGGTTGGTAGACAGCAACCACCCAGGGAAGTACTACCGTCCTGCCAGATGACTGTGAAACAAAAACCTGTAACTGTTTTGCATGATGGTAGGATTGCTGGTTTCTTTTTCTGTCTCATAAACACGCTAGATAACAGGTATATCTTGCTACTCCTACTTACACTTTGGTCACACTTCACAGACACGCACATGCATATATATATATACATACATCTAGGTTTTTCCCCGTTTTCTAAATAGCTCTTGTTCTTCTTTATTTCTTCTATTATCCATGGGGAAGTGGAAAAGAATCTTTCCTCCGTAAGCCATGCGTGTCGTATGAGGCGACTAAAATGCCGGGAGCAATGGGCTAGTAACCCCTTCTCCTGTAGACATTTACTAAAAAAGAGAAGAAGAAAAACTTTATAAAACTGGGATGCTTAAATGTGCGTGGATGTAGTGCGGATGATAAGAAACAGATGATTGCTGATGTTATGAATGAAAAGAAGTTGGATGTCCTGGCCCTAAGCGAAACAAAGCTGAAGGGGGTAGGGGAGTTTCGGTGGGGGGAAATAAATGGGATTAAATCTGGAGTATCTGAGAGAGTTAGAGCAAAGGAAGGGGTAGCAGTAATGTTAAATGATCAGTTATGGAATGTGTAAATTCAAGAATTATGTGGATTAAAGTAAAGGTTGGATGTGAGAAGTGGGTCATAATAAGCGTGTATGCACCTGGAGAAGAGAGGAATGCAGAGGAGAGAGAGAGATTTTGGGAGATGTTAAGTGAATGTATAGGAGCCTTTGAACCAAGTGAGAGAGTAATTGTGGTAGGGGACCTGAATGCTAAAGTAGGAGAAACTTTTAGAGAGGGTGTGGTAGGTAAGTTTGGGGTGCCAGGTGTAAATGATAATGGGAGCCCTTTGATTGAACTTTGTATAGAAAGGGGTTTAGTTATAGGTAATACATATTTTAAGAAAAAGAGGATAAATAAGTATACAAGATATGATGTAGGGCGAAATGACAGTAGTTTGTTGGATTATGTATTGGTAGATAAAAGACTGTTGAGTAGACTTCAGGATGTACATGTTTATAGAGGGGCCACAGATATATCAGATCACTTTCTAGTTGTAGCTACACTGAGAGTAAAAGGTAGATGGGATACAAGGAGAATAAAAGCATCAGGGAAGAGAGAGGTGAAGGTTTATAAACTAAAAGAGGAGGCAGTTAGGGTAAGATATAAACAGCTATTGGAGGATAGATGGGCTAATGAGAGCATAGGTAATGGGGTCGAAGAGGTATGGGGTAGGTTTAAAAATGTAGTGTTAGAGTGTACAGCAGAAGTTTGTGGTTAGAGGAAAGTGGGTGCAGGAGGAAAGAGGAGCGATTGGTGGAATGATGATGTAAAGAGAGTAGTAAGGGAGAAAAAGTTAGCATATGAGAAGTTTTTACAAAGTAGAAGTGATGCAAGGAGGGAAGAGTATATTGAGAAAAAGAGAGAGGTTAAGAGAGTGGTGAAGCTATGTAAAAAGAGAGCAAATGAGAGAGTGGGTGAGATGTTATCAACAAATTTTGTTGAAAATAAGAAAAAGTTTTGGAGTGAGATTAACAAGTTAAGAAAGCCAAGAGAACAAATGGATTTGTCAGTTAAAAATAGGAGAGGAGAGTTATTAAATGGAGAGTTAGAGGTATTGGGAAGATGGAGGGAATATTTTGAGGAATTGTTAAATGTTAATGAAAATAGGGAAGCTGTGATTTCGTGTATAGGGCAAGGAGGAATAACATCTTGTAGGAGTGAGGAAGAGCCAGTTGTGAGTGTGGGGGAAGTTCGTGAGGCAGTAGGTAAAATGAAAGGGGGTAAGGCAGCCGGGATTGATGGGATAAAGATAGAAATGTTAAAAGCAGGTGGGGATATAGTTTTGGAGTGGTTGGTGCAATTATTTAATTAATGTAAAGAAGAGGGTAAGGTACCTAGGGATTGGCAGAGAGCATGCATAGTTCCTTTGTATAAAGGCAAAGGGGATAAAAGAGAGTGCAAAAATTATAGGGGGATAACTCTGTTGAGTATACCTGGTAAAGTGTATGGTAGAGTTATAATTGAAAGAATTAAGAGTAAGACGGAGAATAGGATAGCAGATCGTCATCGTCAGTGGTCAGTCGTCACGTGAGGTCACAGACCCTGAGCTGCTTTGGGGATTAGCGTGGACGGTTACAAAGCATGGCTTGCTTCTGCAGTGTTTTAAAAACTGAGGTTGGAGAGTTGAAGGAGGAGATCTTGCTTCTCCAGGAGGAGATTAGGAGGCTGAAGGTCCACCTCAATGGGTCTGGGAGAGAGTGTGAGGTGGCTGGAGTTGTGGGGAATGAGACTTCTAGCAGTGAGGTGCAGTCTGTCTCTCGCTGTAAGGAGGCTGTAGTTGGGGAGGTAGCAACGGCTACCAGCAGTGAGGTGCAGCCCAGCACCTGCTACAAGTGGCGAGTTGTTCACAGTAATGGGAGGCGCATCAGAATAAGGAAAGTTAAGAGTGAAGATCTGAAGGTAGGAAATCGCTTCTCTGTTCTCCAGGATGAATGTACTTCAGTGGCCAGTGAAGGTAAGGGTACTACTGCCCCTGCTAATGAAGGTAAGCGCATTCTTGTGGTTGGTGACTCTCAGGTAAGATATATTGACCGTGCTTTTTGTAATAGGAATACGAAGATGAGAGATAGAGTGTGCTTCCCTGGAGCTGGTGTTGGGGACATTGTCAACAGGCTGGATAATATCATGTCAGGTAATGGGAACAAGCCCATTATCTGTCTCAGTGCTGGTGGAAATGATATTGGGAAGGGTAGGAGAGAAGAGCTGCTAGATAAGTACAGGTCAGCTATAGATTTCATTAAGTCTAAGGGAGGGATCCCAATCATATGTAGCATCTTGCCTAGAAGGGGAGTAGGAAATGAATGGTTGTCTAGGGCAATTGGTGTAAATTGCTGGCTAGACAGATACTGCAAGGAACTTGCAATCCCATTCATTGACAACTGGAACAACTTTTATGGCAAACATGATATGTATGCAAGGGATGGGGTACATCTCTCTGGGTCAGGGGTGGTAGCACTTGCAGACTCGATTGAGAAGGCCATTGGTGAAATGCCTATGATTTTAAACTGATGGAAGATAGAGGTATGGGTGTGTGTGGGAAACAAGCAGGTTGCAACACTAGGGTTGGAAACAGTAAATGTATAAAAGGCATTCAGCATGAAGTTATAAATAAAGACAATAGAACAGGTCAGCAAACAAAGGGGGACAGCAGAGGGCAGCAAGGGACTAGCTCCCTTAAGGTTTACTATACTAATAGCAGGAGTGTTAGAAATAAGATAGATGAGCTAAGATTAATTGCAAGTGCAGGAAACATAGATATTATTGCTATAACAGAGACCTGGCTCAATCTGAAAGATAGAGAGATGCCCTCTGAATGTCACATACAAGGCTATAAATTATTCCACACTGACAGGGTCAACAGGAAAGGTGGTGGAGTAGCGATGTATGTCAGAGACAATTTAAATTGTTGTGTTAGACAAGATATTAAATTAGAAGCGTCAGCCACTGAATCTGTTTGGTTACAGCTTCTCGAGGGCCGAGAAAAACTAATTTTGGGTGTGATTTACAGGGCCCCAAATCTTGATAGGGAGTGCAGTAAACTTCTATGGGACGAAATTCGTAAGGCATCTACATACGAAAATGTTGTGCTAATGGGAGATTTCAACTATAGACAGATTGACTGGAGCAATTTGACAGGAAATTTAGAGTCGGGTGACTTTCTTGATACGATCCAGGATTGTTTTTTAAAACAGTTTGTGACAGAGCCAACTAGGGGAAATAACCTCCTTGACTTGGTTCTTGCCAGTAGGGAAACACTAATTAATAATCTTGAGGTTAATGATGAGCTTGGGGAGAGTGATCACAAATCACTCAGTTTTAATATATCATGGAATTCCCCTAATAATGGCAATCAAGTCTCCGTCCCTGACTTTCGCTTGGCTGATTTCATAGGACTGAAAAATTACTTAGGTGGGCTGAACTGGAATGACCTGACTAAGGGTCAGGTAGGTGGTGATGGTTGCCGATATGATGCTTTCCAGGGCATAGTTCTAGCTGCTCAGTCAAATTATGTTCCAAATAGGGAAATCAGATCAAACAAAAATGATCCTAAATGGATGAACAATAGATTAAAATATCTGATTGGTCAAAAGAGAGGCATATATAGGCAAATCAAAAGAGGAGAGGGGCAATTAAGAAATCGATATATTCAGTTAAAGAGAGAAATAAAAAAGGGAATTAGAAAAGCAAAAAGAGATTATGAGGTTAAAGTTGCAAAAGAATCGAAGACTAACCCAAAAGGATTCTTTCAGGTATACAGAAGTAAGATCAGGGACAAGATAGGCCCACTCAAAAGTTCCTCGGGTCAGCTCACTGACAGTGATAAGGAAATGTGTAGAATTTTTAACACATACTTCCTCTCAGTTTTTACACAGGAGGATACCAGCGATATTCCAGTAATGATAAATTATGTAGAACAGGACGATAATAAACTGTGCACTATTAGGGTCACAAGTGACATGGTCCTTAGGCAAATAGGTAAATTAAAACCTAACAAATCCCCAGGCCCTGATGAACTGTATGCAAGGGTTCTAAAGGAATGTAAAGAGGAGCTTAGCACACCTTTGGCTAATCTTTTCAACATATCACTACAAACTGGCATGGTGCCAGATAAGTGGAAAATGGCAAATGTGATACCTATTTTCAAAACAGGTGACAGGTCCTTAGCTTCGAACTATAGACCAATAAGCCTAACCTCCATAGTGGGAAAATTTATGGAATCAATAATTGCCGAGGCAGTTCGTAGCCATCTTGAAAAGCATAAATTAATCAACGAATCTCAGCATGGTTTTACAAAGGGGCGTTCCTGCCTTACGAATTTATTAACTTTTTTCACTAAGGTATTTGAGGAGGTAGATCATGGTAATGAATATGATATTGTGTATATGGACTTCAGTAAGGCTTTTGACAGGGTCCCACATCAGAGACTATTGAGGAAAATTAAAGCACATGGAATAGGAGGAGAAATTTTTTCCTGGATAGAGGCATGGTTGACAAATAGGCAGCAGAGAGTTTGCATAAATGGGGAGAAATCAGAGTGGGGAAGCGTCACGAGCGGTGTTCCATAGGGGTCAGTGTTGGGCCCCCTGCTGTTCACAATCTACATAAACGACATAGATGAGGGCATAAAGAGCGACATCGGCAAGTTTGCCGATGACACCAAAATAGGCCGTCGAATTCATTCTGACGAGGACATTCGAGCACTCCAGGAAGATTTGAATAGACTGATGCAGTGGTCGGAGAAGTGGCAGATGCAGTTTAATATAGACAAATGCAAAGTTCTAAATGTTGGACAGGACAATAACCATGCCACATATAAACTAAATAATGTAGATCTTAATATTACGGATTGCGAAAAAGATTTAGGAGTTCTGGTTAGCAGTAATCTGAAACCAAGACAACAGTGCATAAGTGTTCGCAATAAAGCTAATAGAATCCTTGGCTTCATATCAAGAAGCATAAATAATAGGAGTCCTCAGGTTGTTCTTCAACTCTATACATCCTTGGTTAGGCCTCATTTAGATTATGCTGCACAGTTTTGGTCACCGTATTACAGAATGGATATAAATTCTCTGGAAAATGTACAAAGGAGGATGACAAAGATGATCCCATGTATCAGAAACCTTCCCTATGAGGATAGACTAAGGGCCCTGAAACTGCACTCTCTAGAAAGACGTAGAATTAGGGGGGATATGATTGAGGTGTATAAATGGAAGACAGGAATAAATAAAGGGGATGTAAATAGTGTGCTGAAAATATCTAGCCTAGACAGGACTCGCAGCAATGGTTTTAAGTTGGAAAAATTCAGATTCAGGAAGGATATAGGAAAGTACTGGTTTGGTAATAGAGTTGTGGATGAGTGGAACAAACTCCCAAGTACCGTTATAGAGGCCAGAACGTTGTGTAGCTTTAAAAATAGGTTGGATAAATACATGAGTAGATGTGGGTGGGTGTGAGTTAGACCTGATAGCTTGTGCTAACAGGTCGGTTGCCGTGTTCCTCCTTTAAGTCAATGTGACCTGACCTGACTAGGTTGGGTGCATTGGCTTAAGCCGGTAGGAGACTTGGACCTGCCTCGCATGGGCCAGTAGGCCTTCTGCAGTGTTCCTTCGTTCTTATGTTCTTATGTTCTTAGATGAACAAGGAGGCTTTAGGACAGGTAGAGGGTGTGTGGACCAGGTGTTTACAGTGAAACATATAAGTGAACAGTATTTAGATAAGGCTAAAGAGGTTTTTGTGGCATTTATGGATTTGGAAAAGGCGTATGACAGGGTGGATAGGGGGCAATGTGGCAGATGTTGCAAGTGTATGGTGTAGGAGGTAGGTTACTGAAAGCAGTGAAGAGTTTTTACGAGGATAGTGAGGCTCAAGTTAGAGTATGTAGGAAAGAGGGAAATTTTTTCCCAGTAAAAGTAGGCCTTAGACAAGGATGTGTGATGTCACCGTGGTTGTTTAATATATTTATAGATGGGGTTGTAAGAGAAGTAAATGCGAGGGTCTTGGCAAGAGGCGTGGAGTTAAAAGATAAAGAATCACACACAAAGTGGGAGTTGTCACAGCTGCTCTTTGCTGATGACACTGTGCTCTTGGGAGATTCTGAAGAGAAGTTGCAGAGATTGGTGGATATTACAACCCAGGATTTCAAAGGCCTGTTATCCCAGGTGTAATGGGAGCAAAAGAAACACAGCAGAAAAAGTTTAGACTTATATTATCCTTCACCAATTTAGAACAGCAATATGTACACTATGTACAGTAATAAGTATAGTGCACGTCACGGTAAGCAAGGCAGAAATAGAAGCCACAAGATAGCAGACCGTGCTTCAACCAGCTCTAGAATGGGAATGACGTAGACGCTCTCCCTCCGGCTGGCACTTCATTCTCCAATGTTGTCGATCTCTGCTCACGCCAGACTGTTGAAAAGAGAGACGGGACCGCTCGGACAAGGAGCGGTTCGTTTCGAAGGTATCAGCCAACCTGGCCGCCTCCAATGCAGTGGTTAAGTCACGATCCTGCAGAAAGACACGAACCTCTGGTCCCACAGACTCCAGCAGGTTATCAATCAGAATAAGCTGCACCAGCTCCTCAAAGTTAGAGACACCACTCGCTTTATACCAGCTGGTAAAAGCTTTGGTTTGCTGTCTCACAAAGTCCACCAGGGATTGACCAAGCTGCCGCCTGTTCAATTTGAAGGTCTTACGATATTTAGCTGGGATACATGTATATGCTCCCAACACTGTGGTCTTCACTACTTGATAATCAGAAAATTCAGCGTCAGTTAATACCGACGTAAATTCCTGTGCCTTACCCAATAATGCTGTATGAACCAACGCTGCCCAGTGCTGTTCCGGCCACCTCAAGGCTCGAGCCTGATTTTCGAAGCTTTCGAAAAATTGCTCTGGTTCGGCCTCATTGAAGCGGGGAACAAGCTGTACTGCTTTTTGTAAACTGAAATCGTTTACAGAATGCGAAAACTGCCTCCTTTCTCTTTCCCTATCAAATTCTTCCCTTGCGAATGCTCTCTGTTCCCTAGTTTGCTCCAGCGTGATTTTTGCCAGCTCAAGTGCCAACGACGCTGATTCACCTCGAGACAACCCAGCTGCACTATACTGACCATTTTGCTCCGTAGGTGTATCATCTTCCTCATGCGAGAACATAAGAGTTTTTGCCCCAGCTCCCGTAGAGGGAGGAGTTTGATGTGCCATCTCTTCTTCAATAAGTTTGTCAGCAATAAGTGAACGCAGTTGCGCAGCTGTAAGAGTGCGTTTATAGGGAATGCCAATGGAACGAGCAATTTGCCAACAACGCTGTAGGGACAATTTAGGTAGGTTATGCAAAGTATATGCCGACACCAGGCGTCTGACTCGTCTAGGTGGCATAAGTTATTCGCTATGCACAGTACGAATACCCCAACGTAACACGTTAATTTGCAGAACACGCTTAGCTATGCACAGTACGATTGCAGAATACGCATACAAGCAAAGCCGACTGCACACAAGATTGACCGTAGCGAAGCGAGCACACTGAACAAGCTAGTAGCGAGCTGTTGAACGATCACACAATAGCAAGGCTGATCATAAGCAACTGACACGCAAAATTTGTAAAGCGAAGCGAGACAGCAAGCTACACAATGTTCCTGCTACAAGCTTCACCCTAAGCTCAACCGTTTCTCTAAGTCCAGCTCCAGCTCTCGGACAGGCTACCCATATTACAACCCAGGATTTCAAAGGCCTGTTATCCCAGGTGTAATGGGAGCAAAAGAAACACAGCAGAAAAAGTTTAGACTTATATTATCCTTCACCAATTTAGAACAGCAATATGTACACTATGTACAGTAATAAGTATAGTGCACGTCACGGTAAGCAAGGCAGAAATAGAAGCCACAAGATAGCAGACCGTGCTTCAACCAGCTCTAGAATGGGAATGACGTAGACGCTCTCCCTCCGGCTGGCACTTCATTCTCCAATGTTGTCGATCTCTGCTCACGCCAGACTGTTGAAAAGAGAGACGGGACCGCTCGGACAAGGAGCGGTTCGTTTCGAAGGTATCAGCCAACCTGGCCGCCTCCAATGCAGTGGTTAAGTCACGATCCTGCAGAAAGACACGAACCTCTGGTCCCACAGACTCCAGCAGGTTATCAATCAGAATAAGCTGCACCAGCTCCTCAAAGTTAGAGACACCACTCGCTTTATACCAGCTTTGGTAAAAGCTTTGGTTTGCTGTCTCACAAAGTCCACCAGGGATTGACCAAGCTGCCGCCTGTTCAATTTGAAGGTCTTACGATATTTAGCTGGGATACATGTATATGCTATTACTGTACATAGTGTACATATTGCTGTTCTAAATTGGTGAAGGATAATATAAGTCTAAACTTTTTCTGCTGTGTTTCTTTTGCTCCCATTACACCTGGGATAACAGGCCTTTGAAATCCTGGGTTGTAATAGTGGATGAATTTGGTAGGGTGTGCAAAAGAAGAAAATTAAAGGTGAATACAGGAAAGAGTAAGGTTATGAGGATAACAAAAAGAATAGGTCATGAAAGATTGGATATCAGATTGGAGGGAGAGAGTATGGAGGAGGTGAACATATTCAGATATTTGGGAGTGGACGTGTCAGCGGATGGGTCTATGAAAGATGAGGTGAATCATAGAATTGATGAGGGAAAAAGAGTGAGTGGTGCACTTAGGAGTCTGTGGAGACAAAGAACTTTGTCCTTGGAGGCAAAGAGGGGAATGTATGAGAGTATAGTTTTACCAACGCTCTTATATGGGTGTGAAGCGTGGGTGATGAATGTTGCAGCGAGGAGAAGGCTGGAGGCAGTGGAGATGTCATGTCTGAGGGCAATGTGTGGTGTGAATATAATGCAAAGAATTCGTAGTTTGGAAGTTAGGAGGAGGTGCAGGATTACCAAAACTGTTGTCCAGAGGGCTGAGGAAGGGTTGTTGAGGTGGTTCGGACATGTAGAGAGAATGGAGCGAAACAGAATGACTTCAAGAGTGTATCAGTCTGTAGTGGAAGGAAGGCGGGGTAGGGGTCGGCCTAGGAAAGGTTGGAGGGAGGGGGTAAAGGAGGTTTTGTGTGCGAGGGGCTTGGACTTCCAGCAGGCATGCGTGAGCGTGTTTGATAGGAGTGAATGGAGACAAATGGTTTTTAATACTTGACGTGCTGTTGGAGTGTGAGCAAAGTAACATTTATGAAGGGATTCAGGGAAACCGGCAGGCCGGACTTGAGTCCTGGAGATGGGAAGTACAGTGCCTGCACTCTGAAGGAGGGGTGTTAATGTTGCAGTTTAAAAACTGTAGTATAAAGCACCCTTCTGGCAAGACAGTGATGGAGTGAATGATGGTGAAAGTTTTTCTTTTTCGGGCCACCCTGCCTTGGTGGGAATCGGCCAGTGTGATAATAAAATAAAATATATATATATTACTTAAAAAATACACATTCTAGCTGAATATGAGGGTTAAGGTATGATTTGTTTTGCTCAAAATAAGTTTTCTTTTGGTTTTAAGTTGTGAAAGTAACATATAAATTTTATTAAACAAAGTAGTTTCTCTTCCGGTCAGAATTAAGTAACAGTGTATAATTTATAAGTCGTAACATACGCCAGACAGTCGTATGAGGTATCGCAAGTCCACTCGTCGTGCCAACCCAGAACTTGCCATCCCTCATGTGACTGTCTGGTGTTACGTTTAGTCATGAGGTCATACTGGTTGGCTACGTGGTTTTGAAACATGTTAACTCTTCATGATGTACTTTCATGTCTACTTTCAAGACCATTTTAAAAAAAATTGTACACAAAGTTTAAATGAAGCTACCAACTCTCTGTCTTATTTTCTTACGGTACTCGCTTATAAGCTGGTCAGCATAGTTTAGTAAGGACTTACTTCAGTGTGGTTGTTTGAGTTACTTACCTGACTAAGCAACGTACTTGAGCGTTGGCAATAGTTGGCCTTTCAGTGCAAGCTGAAAAAATAATGATAAATTTATTAAGTTTAATATAGCTGATATTGAATATATTTATATAAAATTTGTTAATTAATGGCAAAACATTTTTGAAATTGTGATGATCGAATTCTTAATTGTAAGTGTACATTATGACTGACTGGAATACAGAAAATGACGAAATACCTGCATGTTTGAGGTATTTTGAATGAAAGAAAATTTGGTAACCTTATAAATAGTGAATAAACATCAAAATAATATGAATAAAAAAATGAAATGCAGAGAAAGACTTAATCTTACAAAATATTTCGTTAAGTGTAAAATTTACGTTATGAAGTTAACGCCTGATCAAAAATGAAGGTTCACTCCGTATTTCCAGCTTTTGTACAAGATTATCAGCATGTTGCACCAGTCACTAAAAGAACAGTACGCTGAGAATATGATTATCGAAAAGAGATGTAAGTATAGTTAATTGAGAGTGAAATCGAAAGGTGCAGTATTAAACTTCATTGAGGAATATAGCAAATGGTGGATGAGAGAAGTTGGTAATAGCCAGGGTGTATTAGTAACTATGAAAGAGGTGGGTAATAATCAGTGTTTATATTAGCTGGACGCCAAGGTATTGGTCCAGTGTGGTGAGGATGGTAAAGCACTATGCGTACCTTGTCCCAAGGTTCGTAGGTTCGAATTTCCTTCGGCCAGAGATCAGTGTTTGTGTATATTTCGCCTGCTCTTGCGAATTACTTTCATATATATATATATATATATATATATATATATATATATACATATATATATATATATATATATATATATATATATATATATATATATATATATATATAATTTTCTTCTCCTACCATCCATTATATTTTATATTCAATGGGAACATTTATTAATAGACAGAATGCATCGACAAAAAAAAAAAAACATGAATACGTTGGTACAATATATCAATGACTATGAATCTCCTCCAGCTCCTCCCATGACTGATGCGAACCCAGTACACAGAAGCATTTCCTCTCTGGATGGCAACGCTGTGACGCATGTAACGTGAAAGTGGCTGCCCTCAGGTCTCTGGTGGTGTCGATAAGTTTGGAACTCAGTTCTTTAAGGAAACATGTAGCGTTTTTTTCCCATGATCCCAAGGTCTCTTATCCCACTAGGACAATTTCGTATTGTTGGCCTATGTCTCTGTACTTGGTGGTCTTATACTCCTCCTTGTGATCAGCAGCTCCTCCTTGTTGCCCGACACTGTGATGGCTGTAAGTGTCAGCGAACTTCAACATGCACATATAGTCCCATGCTAAGAACTTGCCATTCTTCCAAGGATAGATGGTGATCCCATTGGGGTGGTTTGCTGGGTTGTGAGTATTGTTGGTTGCAAGTGATCGAGCCTCTCTCTCGTCAGCGCATCCAGTTGTAGCAAGGCTTCTCTTTATAACGTCATTGACTTCACTGTGCCTTGCATGCCCACTTTGGAGCAGTAAAGATCATGTAGACCATATATTGTGACCCCTAAATGGGTCACAATGTATATAATGTATATTACCTGTTCATGTAATTTTATATTGCTTATATTTGCGATATTAGCTAAATCGCAAATATATTGCTTTATATTATTATTTGACTTAGCTATATTATTAGGTAGGATGTAAGATTTATATATTGTTCAGTGCTCATAGTTCAAGTGTTAAGTACCTCACAGCATTGTCTAACTACTGTAGTTTTTACTTCACTTGTTTTGCTGCCAGCTTCTGTGTTGCTAGGTAGCAGAAGTGTATGGAGAGTCACGTGATCAGGGTGGGGTGACCACATCTTTCCTGGACAGAGCCTACCTGGCCTGCACTAGCTCTTGTCTGTTGAACATTCTCCTAACAAGACGTCCCCAATTAAAATTAAAAAATTTTCAGACCACAATCCACTCACCTACATAAACACAATGTAGAGTAAAAATGCTAGGATCATGGGGTGGGCTCTCAGAATCCAGTCATACTCTACTAGTGTACAACATATCAGTGGTCATTGTAATGTAATTGCTGACACTCTGTCACGTCCTTAATTATCATTGTTATGTTTAAATAAATGTAATTTTATTCCCAAATACCTTTTGTTACTTGATACGTCAAATTTAGTAATGTAACGTAATCTATCAAGCCCATGTTAACTATGTATACTCATGTCTAATTATTCTATTTATATATTCACAGTAGTGTTGATATATGTTGGTGTGAGAAGGAGACAGTTAGAGACAAGCTGAGTGCTGAGTGTGTACAGTGTTGTGTGGGTGATGCTAGTTACTGAGTGGCGGAACAGTCCTGCCGCAGCTTCCCCCTCTCTACACACCTTAGTTGCTGCACTCAAGCTTTCTCATACGCAGATGTCCATACTGCCTCGCATTCCTCTACCACTATTTAAGAGTGGAATGCCATCTGTCTATCGCACAAGACTGATATTGTAATATACAGTCTCCACTACTATGATCGAGCCTCAACGTGTCATGCTTGTCTACGTTATCCTGTCTCTACACTGATGTACATAACCACGAGTATGCGGAGATACGATACTGTGTACTGCCCTAGTACGAGGGGCATAACTTATAGTGAAATAGACACTGTAAAATGTAAGAAGTGCTTGGCACAAGAATGACTGATTTTTTTTATATTAAATTGTTTATTAAAGTGACATGAGTTATCACAAACAATGTGAACGACACTAATGCAACTCCTAGTGCAACCGTTTGTCGTGCTGGGGGGGGGAAGGGTATTGCGACCCCTGAATGGGTCACAATGTATATAATGTATATTACCTGTTCATATAATTTTACATTGCTTATATTTGCAATATTAGCTAAATCATAAATATATGGCTTTATATTATTATTTGACTTAGTTATATTATTAGGTAGGATGTAACATATATTATTCAGTGCTCATAGTTCGAGTGTTAAGTACCTCACAGTAGTTTTCACTTCACTTGTTTTGCTGCCAGCTTCTGTGTTGCTGGGCAGCAGCAGTCCACGGAGAGTCACGTGATCAGGGTGGGATGACCACACCTCGCCTGGAGAGAGCCTACCTGGCCTGCACTAGCTCTTGTCTGTTGGACATTCTTCTAACAAGACGTCCATCTCCAGCTCTCTATTGCGGGCCCTTGTTGGAAGATCGTCTCTGTCGCTTTCTTGTTGTTGGTTCTGTGTAACTCTTTCGACGTTGTACTGAGGTTGTGTGTCACATAGACGCTCTGAGGAACTCAGGTCCTGAGCTGTAGCTTCTAACCTAATTTGTACTGGTATCTGTGTACTGTCACAGTTGGGGATTCTCTTATGCTGAACTTTGATTCAGTATTATGGGAGTTTTGTGACTTTTGTGGAGGAGCTGCAAATGGTCCCTACTTAGTGTCATTATATTATCTCCTTGTTCCTGATTCTGTGTCGCTATTGCTTGTTATATTGCTGTTCGGCTTATCAGTCGTTTTATTGTTCAAGCAAGCTCTTCTGGTTTCCAGATTGGTCAAGAAGATAATTTATGTGAGGACTTTTAGTCAGTCACTGGTTAAGCCTAGTCGAGTCTTTAAACATAGCGAACTACTTAGAGCACTTACCCACATACACGCAAACTTACTTGTATATAGTTGTATTGTGTTATAAAATGTTAACAATGTACCAGACGGTACTTAAAAGCCATAAAGATGTGATATGTGCCTTCAGTACAATACTACTGTACACAGAAGAAGTGTAGGAACTTGTATCCTATATTATATTCAATTGATTACTTTAATTTACTTTCATAATATACGTCTAGACAACTTTATTATTAATAAACTTATTAAATTTTAATTTATTTAGTTAGTAGCCTACCAGTTGTAATTCTGAAGCACTATTGAATCTTACTAAATTCTAATGGATAATTGGACCAGGGTACTGACTACTTGTTACAAAAACCCAGTAACAGGCTGGATGCTAGAATGGCAGTCCTTTCTAGTATTCACTGAAGATCTCTATCATTATTATATATCGCGTGTTTTGTAACACCATATTTGTCAGCTTGTGCATCGCTGCAAATATATGTATATTCCGTGTGAACCGGGGCAGAGAGGCTGAGAGCCCAAGGCAGAGTCTCAGGATCGAGGCGTGCTCCCATTGCTGAAATGGGAACTGTTTGGAGGAAGTCTCCAAATTGATGTGCGCTCACAGCTTGGAGATGGGTAGTTTCCTTCTCTGTTGTTACAGCCCTAACAATGTTGGCAAGCACCTTTTCAGTGATGGGGCCTTGCAACTTGACTCTAGGCCAGTGCTGCACTAGATGTTGGTACTGGAGCAGCAAGAGTCTCCCATTCAGTGATGGTACCAGTGTAGCTAGGGTCATGTATTCCTGCTGAGTCACTGAGGGAGGTACCATCTCTGAAACTGTGCTGGGGACCCTCATCTTAGGACAAAAGAATAAACTTTCTTCGGGGAAAACACGAGGTTCTTCCTGAAGCTGTTTGAATATTTTTTTCTCCTACAACCCGCTATATTTTTTATTCCATGGATACTTTATTTAAAGACAAAATACAGTGACAAAATACAATATGGAGCAGATCAACGTAGATAGCAACACAGAGCTACTTTTCGAATTTTTGTCTGGCTCCCCAGCAGTGGGCCACGTGCCCAGAATGCTGCAGGTATTTCCCCTCTGGATTGCAACACTGAGTCTCTGAGAGAGGAAGCTGGCTGCCCTGTGGTTCTTTGTTTCTATGATGAGTTTTTCACCCAGCTCGTTTAGGAACCTTAGAGCACACTTGCCCCACGCTCCAAGGGTCTCCGAGCCCATTGGGATGAAGTTATATCTAGGGGAAATGCCTTCATATTTGCAGGTCTTCTGGGTCTCCCTGTGGCTGGCAGCTCTACCACCTTCATCTACGAAATATGGCAAGTAGGTGTTTGCCATTGAGGCAGTGCAGGTGTAGTCACAGGCAATCTGCTTACCATCCTTCTAGGGGTAGCATAGTGGCTCCATCAGGATGCTTTTGACTTCCGTCAGACTCCCACACTTGGGGTTCGTGTTGGGCTGGGCAATGGGCTGTGGCGACGTTTCTATTTATGATGTTGTTGACCTCCTCAATCATGTCTAGCATACTTCCCTTCTGATACGTGACACAAGAGACCATGAAAACCGAATTGATCAGCCATCGCCCTTCCAAAAATACACTTATGTTCGGTGAGTATAGGGGCGGCTAGGGGAAGTGCTTCACTAATCTGAATGGCCTGTGAGTCGAGCCGAGTGCCCAGAGAGCAATTCGGAACAGCTAGAAAGAAATCTCTTGAGTGTGGTGCCTTCGCCGCTAGGAGACGAGCTTTGTCTTTTCCTGAAGCATTAGTGAGCATTGTGTTGGTGATTTTTTTCATGATCGGTTTGTCGCAGTGGGATTGTTTGTGCCCTATGGGAGGAGCTGGCCTACTGGAGGAGTCTGCAAGGATGTCCCATTGCATCGCTGCATCAATAAACCCGGGGTCTTGAGCTCCTACCGCGTCTCTTAAGCATTCAGGGACAATCTTCTTGATAATAACACTGGAAGCCAAACACGAAGACAGAAATGCAGTTAAAGCTACCTGCTTTGCTTTGCGAACCCCTATACATCCCAGTCGCACTGGGAGGATTGCCTGATCACATTGCTCATCTTCAAGTGACAGATTCAGCGCCTTCTTAAAGGTTATTCTCAGGAGTGCGTCATATTTGTTAAGTGTTGGGTTGTCAAAACTGGGTGTGTACCTCAAAAAGTAAGTGAGTCTTGGCATAGTAAGACACCTTTTGAGGAGATACAAGACATCATGGGCATCAAGATTGCTTATTCACTCCTCCATTCTCTTCAGATCATTCAGTTTGTCCTTGATGACCGTGTCGATGGCCTGGTGACCCAATGGTGCTCCCAAGACGGTGCTCTTCGCCCTCAAAACTTCCTTTACCCCCTCCCTTCAACCATTTCGAGGACGACCCCCAAGTCATTCTACTTTGTTCTATTCTCTATAAATGACCAATCCACCTCTGCAACCCCTCTTCAACCCTCTGACTAATACTTTTAGTAGCTCCACACCTTCTCCTAATTTCAACACTCCGAATTCTCTGCATAATATTTACACCCCACATTGCCCTTAGACAGAACATCTCCTCTCCCTCCAGCCCCCTCCTCGCTGCAGCATTTACAACCCAAGCTTCACACCCATATAAAAGTGTTGGTACCAGTATACTTTCGTACATTCTCTTTTTGCGTTCTTAGATAACGTTTTGTATTCTCTCCACAGATACCTTAATGCACCACTCACTTTTTTTCCTTCATCCCTTGTACAGATAACCTCATCCTTCATAAACCCATCCGCTGACAAGTCAATTCCCAAATATAGTATATGCAAACACTCACTTCTTCCATACTCCCTCCCTCCAATGTGATATCCAATTTTTCTTTATCTAAACCGTTTGGTACCCTAATCACCTTACTCTTATCTATGTTCACTTTCAACTTTCTACCTTACACACCCTCCCAGACTCGTCCACTAACCTTCGCAACTTTTGTTTAGAATCTCCCATAGGCACAGTATCATCAACGAAAAGTAACTGTGTCAACTCCCATTTTATATTTGATTCCCCATAATTTAATCAAACCCCTCTCCCCAATACCCTAGCATTTACTTCTTTTACAACCCCGTCTATTAATATGTTAAACAACCATGGTGACAAAGATATATATAAATATATAAATGTAGATATATATATATATATATATATATATATATATATATATATATATATATATATATATATATATATATATATATATATATATATATATATATATGTATATATATATATATATATATATATATATATATATATATATATATATATATATATATATATATATATATATATATATATATATATATATATATGCAATAAGATCACAGTAAACAGGTGATATCAGGATATGCAAAACAACCACTGTGAAAGGATAGTGAAATTCCAAGTGCTTTTGTGAACTCTCACGTTATCAAGGAACTATAAAGACAATAAAGACCTCTACATGGATTTTTTTTAAACAAGACCGCATAACACAATCCTCCCTAATACAGCTAAATGGTTTAGATACGTTGATGGTATTTTGTGTCTTATGCCTTAGAATGTAGATATAAACCTTTTCCTTGTTAAATTAAATAACTTAGCCATTCTATAAACTTTACTGTTGAGTCTGAGGAAAATAACTCATTGCCTTTTCTAGAAGTTGTTATTATTAAGGGTAATAATAAATTCAAATTTAAAATTTACAGAAAACCTACAAATAACTGTTCCTAAGTACACTATTATTCTTCACATCAAGACAGAGTTATACTGCCGTTTTTTTCATCAGTGTTTTTGAGAGCTTTATGTATTTGTAGTTCAGAGTTCATAGATGAAGAAATATCCAAAATTTATGAAATAGCTAATGATCTGAAATACCCAAGAAACGTAATTGATAAATCTTTTAAAATTGCTAGAAATACATTTTACAATCCAAAAAGGGACAACCAACCTTATTCAACTAAAAATATGTTGGTTCTCCCTTATCATGAAGACTTTTAATATCAAAGTTTTATTCAAAAATCTTGATACCGTAAAATAAACTTTTGATAAAGAATTCCCCTCAAAATGCTGACGGATGTGTCTAAAAGATTCCTCGTAAAATTTGCGATAAAGTTTATTACGGTCAAACTGGTAAAAGTCTCGAACTAAGAATAAAACAACATAAATATAGCATTAGAACTGGACAAGATTCCAATGCTCTATTAATTAATGTGAGAGATTTTAACCATCCAATTGATTTTCAAAACGTTGAGAAAGTCGTATATATATATATATATATATATATATATATATATATATATATATATATATATATATATATATATATATATATATATATATATATATATATATATATATATTTTTCAACAAGTTGGTCGCCTCCCACCGAGGCAGGGTGACCCAAAAAAGAAAGAAAATCCCCAAAAAGAAAATACTTTCATCATCATTCAACACTTTCACCACACTCACACATTATCACTAGTTTTGCAGAGGTGCTCAGAATACAACAGTTTAGAAGCATATACGTATAAAGATACACAACATATCCCTCCAAACTGCCAATATCCCAAACCCCTCCTTTAAAGTGCAGGCATTGTACTTCCCATTTCCAGGACTCAAATCCGACTGTAAGAAAATAACCGGTTTCCCTGAATCCCTTCACTAAATATTACCCTGCTCACACTCCAACAGATCGTCAGGTCCCAAGTATCATTCGTCTCCATTCACTCCTATCTAACACGCTCATGCACGCTTGCTGGAAGTCCAAGCCCCTCGCCCACAAAACCTCCTTTACCCCCTCTTTCCAACCCTTTCGAGGACGACCCCTATCCCTCTTTCCTTCCCCTATAGATTTATATGCTTTCCATGCCATTCTACTTTGATCCATTCTCTCTAAATGACCAAACCACCTCAACAACCCCTCTTCTGCCCTCTGACTAATGCTTTTATTAACTCCACACCTTCTCCTAATTTCCACACTCCGAATTTTCTGCATAATATTTACACCACACATTGCCCTTAGACAGGACATCTCCACTGCCTCCAACCGTCTCCTCGCTGCTGCATTTACCACCCAAGCTTCACATCCATATAAGAGTGTTGGCACTACTATTCTTTCATACATTCCCTTCTTTGCCTCCATAGATAACGTTTTTTGACTCCACATATACCTCAACGCACCACTCACCTTTTTTCCCTCATCAATTCTATGATTAACCTCATCCTTCATAAATCCATCCGCCGACACGTCAACTCCCAAGTATCTGAAAACATTCACTTCTTCCATACTCCTCCTCCCCAATTTGATATCCAATTTTTCTTTATCTAAATCATTTGATACCCTCATCACCTTACTCTTTTCTATGTTCACTTTCAACTTTCTACCTTTACACACATTCTCAAACTCATCCACTAACCTTTGCAATTTTTCTTTAGAATCTCCCATAAGCACAGTATCATCAGCAAAAAGTAACTGTGTCAATTCCCATTTTGAATTTGATTCCCCATAATTTAATCCCACCCCTCTCCCGAACACCCTAGCATTTACTTCTTTTACTACCCCATCTATATATATATTAAACAACCATGGTGACATTACACATCCCTGTCTAAGACTTACTTTTACCGGGAAGTAGTCTCCCTCTCTTCTACACACCCTAACCTGAGCCTCACTATCCTCATAAAAGCTCTTTACAGCATTTAGTAACTTACCACCTATTCCATAAACTTGCAACATCTGCCACATTGCTCCTCTATCTTTTCTACATCCATAAATGCAATAAAAACTTCCCTACCTTTATCTAAATACTGTTCACATATATGCTTCAATGTAAACACTTGATCTACACATCCCCTACCCACTCTGAAGCCTCCTTGCTCATCCGCAATTCTACATTCTGTCTTACCTCTAATTCTTTCAATTATAACTCTACCGTATACTTTTCCTGGTATACTCAGTAAACTTATTCCTCTATAATTTTTACAATCTCTTTTGTCCCCTTTCCCTTTATATAAAGGAAATATACACGCTCTCCACCAATCCCTAGGTACCTTCCCCTCTTTCATACATTTATTAAACAAAAGTACCAACCACTCCAACACTATATATCCCCCCCTGCTTTTAACATTTCTGTCATGATCCCATCAGTTCCAGCTGCTTTACCCCCTTTCATTCTACGTAATGCCTCACGTACCTCCACCACACTTACATTCTGCTCTTCTTCACTCCTAAAAGATGGTATACCTCCCTGGCCAGTGCATGAAATTACCGCCTCCCTTTCTTCCTCAACATTTAAAAGTTCCTCAAAATATTCTCGCCATCTACCTAATACCTCCCTCTCCCCATCTACTAACTCCCCTACTCTGTTTTTAACTGACAAATCCATACTTTCCCTAGGCTTTCTTAACTTGTTTAACTCACTCCAAAATTTTTTCTTATTTTCATTAAAATTTCTTGACAGTGCCTCTCCCACTCTTTCATCTGCTCTCCTTTTGCACTGTCTCACCACTCTCTTCACCTTTCTTTTACTCTCCGTATACTCTGCTCTTCTTATAACACTTCTGCTTTGTAAAAACCTCTCGTAAGCTACCATTTTCTCTTTTACCACACCCTTTACTTTATCATTCCACCAATCACTCCTCTTTCCTCCTGCCCCCACCCTCCTATAACCACAAACTTCTGCCCCACATTCTAATACTGCATTTTTAAAACTATTCCAACCCTCTTCAACCCCCCCCCCCCCCCACTACTCATCTTTGCACTAGCCCACCTTTCTGCCAATAGTCGCTTATATCTCGCCCGAACTTCCTCCTCCCTTAGTTTATACACTTTCACCTCCCTCTTACTTGTTGTTGCCACCTTCCTCTTTTCCCATCTACCTCTTACTCTAACTGTAGCTACAACTAAATAATGATCTGATATATCAGTTGCCCCTCTATAAACATGTACATCCTGGAGCCTACCCATCAACCTTTTATCCACCAATACATAATCTAACAAACTACTTTCATCACGTGCTACATCATACCTTGTATATTTATTTATACTCTTTTTCATAAAATATGTATTACTTATTACCAAATTTCTTTCTACACATAGCTCAATTAAAGGCTCCCCATTTACATTTACCCCTGGCACCCCAAATTTACCTACTACTCCCTCCATAACATTTTTACCCACTTTAGCATTGAAATCCCCAACCACCATTACTCTCACACTTGATTCAAAACTCCCCACGCATTCACTCAACATTTCCCAGAATCTCTCTCTCTCCTCTACACTTCTCTCTTCTCCAGGTGCATACACGCTTACTATAACCCACTTTTCACATCCAATCTTTATTTTACTCCACATAATCCTTGAATTTATGCATTTGTAGTCCCTCTTTTCCTGCCATAGCTTATCCTTCAACATTATTGCTACTCCTTCTTTAGCTCTAACTCTATTTGAAACCCCTGACCTAATCCCATTTATTCCTCTCCATTGAAACTCTCCCACCCCTTTCAGCTTTGTTTCACTTAAAGCCAGGACATCCAGTTTCTTCTCATTCATAACATCCACAATCATCTCTTTCTTATCATTTGCACAACATCCACGCACATTCAGACTTCCCACTTTGACAATTTTCTTCTTCTTATTCTTTTTAGTAATCTTTACAGGAAAAGGGGTTACTAGCCCATTGTTCCCGGCATTTTAGCTGACTTTTACAACACGCATGGCATACGGAGGAAAGATTCTTATTCCACTTCCCCATGGATATAAAAGGAAAAGTAATAAGACCAAGAACTATTAAGATAAAATCCAAGAAAACTCAGATGAGTGTGTATAAATAAACATGTACATGTATGTGTAGTGTGACCTAAGTGTAAGTAGAAGTAGCAAGACGTACCTGTAATCTTGCATATTTATGAGACAGACAAAAGATACAAGCAATCCTACCATCATGTAAAACAATTACAGGCTTTCGTTTTACACTCACTTGGCAGGATGGTAGTACCTCCCTGCGTGGTTGCTGTCTACCAACCTACTACCTATATATATATATATATATATATATATATATATATATATATATATATATATATATATATATATATATATATATATATATGTACATTTATATATATATATATATATGTATATATATATATATAAATGTACATATATATATATATGTATATATATATATATATATATATATATATATATATATATATATATATATATATATATATATATATTTATGTATATATATATATATCTATATATATATATATATATATATTTATATATATATATATACATATATATATATATATATATATATATATATATATATATATATATATATATATATATATATATATATATATATGTATATATATATATATATATATTTATATATATATATATATATATATATATATATATATATATATATATATATATATATATATATATATAAATATATATATATATATATTAAGAATATAGGGAGGTACCACCTCTAGAACTGTCATAGGGACCCTCATCCTCAGAGAAAAGAATAAACTTGCTTCAGGGAAAACTGTTTGAGAATTTTCTCCTACCAGCCCCTATATTTCAAGTATGTTTTATTTAAAGACAAAATACATTGGCCAAACATTCACAAAAATACAACAGAAAGTAAAACAACATAGGTAACTCAGAGCTACATCTCGAATACTTCGTCCAGCTCCCCTGCGGTGGGCCGCGTGCCCAGAGTCTCTGAAAGAGAAAGCTGGTCGCCCTGTGGTCCTTGGTTTCTATGATGAGCTTCTCACCCAGCTCTTTGAGGAACTTTAGAGCACAGTTGCCCCATGCTCCAAGGGTCTCCGATCCTATTGTACTTGGGGTTCCCGTTGAGCTGGACAACGGGCTGTGGCGAGGCTTCTCTTTATGATGTCATTGACCTCCTCATGTCTGGCATACTTCCCTTCTGCTGTGTATGTGTGTGTGTGTGTGTGTGTGTGTGTGTGTGTGTGTGTGTGTGTGTGTGTGTGTGTGTGTGTGTGTGTGTGTATGTATATATATATATGTCGTGCTGAGCATCAAGAAACTTTGTTAAATATCTTCTTGAAAACTGATGCTCAGTTCAAGTAGAGCCCCAGCGCTCCACTTGTATTTATTCCATAATTTTGTGTTGTCCCAGGAGTCACATTTGCTCTTAATCTCTGACTGTGTTATAACAAGGGTGGTTTAGAAAGACACGTAAGCAAACACTATGACATATTTATTAGAAAACGTCATAGTGTTTGCTTACGTGTCTTTCTAAACCAACTTGTCAGTATTTAGTACCAAGGTTTATACCATAACAAGGGTAAACTTCCTGATAATGCCTCACTGTACGTTGTCCTTGAGAACCATTCGCTCTCTATTCATTTCTATATGTTATCTCTTTAGCCCACTTGCTGTCACTCTGCTACTGTGTGCAGTCCCTGAGACCCACTTGCTGTTAATCTCCAAATGTATTTTGTCTCAGGTGTAAACTTGTTCATATTTCTATTTCATACTTGTCCCGAGCCTTTAAATCTTCCGTGTGAGGTGCATATCTAGGCCACATTCATTAACTCTGGTTAGGTTATTAATAATACATTATTTCATTTCCTGACTCTTCTGTGTGTATTCCCTATATGTTCTGTGGTCATTCATCCATGTCATGGGCATGGCATTTCATCACTTACCTTTATACAGGGGGTTTCCCAAGGAATACGAGCCCAAACTTGGCGAGTAAATGTGTTGTGAATTTGCACTGAAGGCTCGACGTTCCCTGAAAAATTTTGACTAATTGAATACACTCTAAGATTATAAAAAGTAGGTCTTTTAATTGAAAAAGAGGTAAATTCGAGTGAAAAAAATAAATTAAAGTCTGTAGTACGAAGGCTGCTTTCGTCCGAAACAGAAATGATTATTTTCTAACCATCCACTCAATTCTAGTATAACATGAGACACCTTAGTTACATTGCTTCATGAAATAAGAGAATAGAGCATGGAAACTTTTTGAGATAGTAGGAAGTATAAAAATATTCTTTCTGTTTCTAAAAACTAGCATTATTATTATTATTACTACTGCTACTTGAACTTCTACAAATCCTGTAACTACCTAAGATAAAGATGTCATTGTTACTGCTTATTATGGGTTTAAAACTTTTTTCATAGATGCAGTAAATACATTTTTCCTAAACATTATGCTTAGGGTTAGGTATCTGGAGTTCATGGTTTTGTTCTGATAGAAAAAGCTTCTGTTGTTATTTCCCAAATGTGGCATCATGAGGCCTCCTGCTTAAATAACCATCATTATCTATGGCATTTTATATTAGGTTTTTATATTAATGAACGTGTTAATTATTGTTAGTGTTCACAGGTAAAATTAAACACCACAAATTGACTTGCATAATTGTTTCTTATTAAAAGAAGAGAAAGTCTTCACCTGCTCAAGTTCGAGAATTTATTTTACTCATGGGAATAACGTCAGAGTAACTTGTTCCAGAGCACATGATAATAAGCAGTTTGTCAGATTTCTGAGTGATTGAGTAGGTCCATTACTTTGCCTGAAGTTACGAAATTGGAATTTTATTAAAATAATGTGCGCTAAGTAAAGATGCCCCGGAGCTGTACAAAAGAGGAAAATAGAAATGTAGTTGGAACAAATATCAAACTTTACCCTTCAGGTTTTTATGTGCAGCCTTTCCTTACCTTGGTATTTCTTCTGCTGCATCTACTTCCCCAGTTACCTTAACAGGTGTCTATAAAACGGTTCCACCAGACATCGCGACATATATTATTACAGATGGGTGATATAGTTACTAAGTAACACCGTTTGTAAAAAGAAATGAATCAAATTTATTGTGAATGCTAGTGCATTCACAAATAATATATTTGAAAAGTATTATTCGCAGTCAAGACTTTAATTATTACATGTACCGCCTGCCTTCTCTGTTTGAATGTTAAACTCTGTTTTATTCGAGGTGAATCAGGCAAACTGTGAATTCGACTAGCTATTAAGAGTACATAGTATACATAATAATGAAATAGCATGTTACACCTTTTGAAGGTAAGAGTAATGTACCAACAAACAGAGGCGCAACTTTCCCAACAAATTTGGTTAGCAGTTTCTAGGTCTACCTGGATATTATCAGTGTTTGTGCCCAAACTTTTCTTCACTGTGTGTTGACCTTATGTTGGACTCACAGAAGCCCTATAGAAAACACGTACTGATTAAAATGCTATAATTCAGTGTACCCTGACAGTGATAGTGCCCAGACAGCCAAGCTTGTGGCGGTAAGGTACATTTACATGAATATCCTGCAACCATCCACAAAATATTCATATAAATTCTTTATAAGATCTTTCTAATATAAACACCACTAGTATGAACCCTGATTTATAGGGGATATAATAAATATAGCTATATAAAAAGTCTTAGAATTGAAGAGAAGTGAAGAATCAGCCATCTCTCACACTGAACCAGTGGCAACATAGGACACAGTAAAAGACGCATCTATTCTGGTAAAGATGTACGATAATCACAGAAAGATCGTTCACTCACATATAAGGGTATAGGTAAAGGGGGGTCATAAAGCAATGAATAATGACAAGCAGATTTGAAACAGGTGAGAGGGTTATAACCCCTACTGGGTTCAACCAATAAGAAGCTTGGGAATCTTAAAATAAAGATTGCATTTGTGAGCCTGGCCAGTTGTTGCATTCTCACTTCCCTCGACAAAATAAACTATACATAATAAACCACTTAGGTCATGCACACCCAACTGATTAATAATTTCAAATGTATTACTGTTGCACTTCTTACATGGATGAGAGCAGCACAACTTTTATATTAGGAAAACATGTTTTATTCACAAAACAAAACTTAGCAGATAATAATAAAATAACATGAAATATTCGATGTTTCAAATAGTGACATTTAACCTTAACAAATTTCTGTACTATTTTTACTCTATTAGTCACAATGTTGATATGCCTTTTTAACTTAAAATTCTCTGGGTATTAGAAGTTCACATTCCAGAAATTTTCATAACACTAGCAGCAGCGATGTTAAAAGAGGATTGAATTCCCTTCTATTGTTGCATCGCTCTTTCAACTGTTGTTTCAACTCAGAAGAGTCCGGCTACTAACACATGATGCTTCCAGAATGTAGTGGCTTAACTTCTTGCCATGTGATAAATGATATTTGTACCGTACCTCTCCATGGCTCTCATTCCATGTAGGAATTGCAACAGTAATTCATTTGAAATTATTCATCATATATTCCACGTTAAAAATAAGTCATTGACAGAGTCCACCAGGGTTCCTTAGCACTGTACGGGAGCGAAGTGATCCGGTGGTAGTTATATAATATGTCTATAATAATCATCCAGAGCTTGAGATTAAACGTTTTTCCCAGCGTCTTTGAGGAACTTCTGAATTTCGTTCGAAGATGAAAACTGGAGTTGAGAAACGACTCCTACACTAAAACCAGCAAGGAGCACAAAAAAAGATTTCTGTTATTATTGCCGTAAGCTTGGCCACATCAAGGCCACCTGCCCCAGGTTACGTAAAGCTGCTTCAAGTGCTAAGTTAACTAGACCACAACCTCTGAGGAAAATAACTATGCTTATTGACTGTTGCATGCAAAGAGTATATACCCTTTATTCGCAGCATGTGAACACACTCATTAAAAGCTACCTCCCAACCAGCGAACCAGGTAGCTAAGGGTTTGATGATTTCGTGGCCCCGTCGTCAAATCAGCACCTAGGTTCAACCAATCATATTGTGGAATTGGCAATTGTGGAGGTGACATGGATACCACTCACATTCTCACCCTTGTCATTTTCATCCAACTGCTGGTTGAACATGGTTGTCCATTCTGTCTCCAGGCTGTGTCTTTGCCTTTTGATTAACCGTGTTGTACACATACATTTCCAACTGTATATAGTGTACATACTTGCAAATACTTACAATCGGACTTGGTGAAGGAAAATATAATTCAAAGTCATTCAGCTGTGTTTGTTTTGCTCCTTGGTCCCCTTTACACCCAGAATAACAGGCCTTAATGTTCCTGGGTTAAAATATTCACGAAGCAAATCAGCTGTCTATTAATGCCTGTATGACACCTTTTCAAAATTATAGTCAAATCTCCTTTAAGGAGCAGGAATGACCCACTGAAGTATCCACTTTCAGGAATACCGAAGATTATTGCTCCCTTTTTCAATTTCTGAGCAATCATCTTTAAACTCCTCAGTGTTGTTAGAAGCTTATATGGAAGCTGTATTTTCTGTTCTTTTGCATAGAATATTCATGCAAAGCCAGTATTACACTAGGTGTTTAACTGTATATTTACCTGGGGGGTTCGTCGTGAAAGATGTTTTATTGTTGGTTGGAAACAATGTTCTAAATTCTAGATGTCCCGAACCAATTGTAACCAAGGAAATCTTCTCCGATGTTGGTCATAGCTTGGGCAACGCGCAAAGAAAAGTCTGAAGAGAATGCTGACTTTACCTTGGAGGACTTCAATCCAGGGATAAACAATTTATTTTTCGAGGAAAACTGGTCAGGGCTTCGGAAATCTTGTCTGTCAACCAGCCTTCCTATTCCGAGGTTGCAAGAATGCCAGACGTTCTTGTTTCCATGCCCGAGGAACTGTTCTTCTGAGAAGAGCTGCAAAGGAACTCCTCTCTAGCATTCACTTTTAAAAATCCTGATAAGGAGGTAGCGGGAGCGTTAAAATCAGATAGGTTTGTCATTGGGAAGATAATACAGCATTTTGATTGGCCAGGAGTAAGGCGAAGGGGCGAAATTACATCCGAACCTATCGTGAGTGTCAGCAAGTGGGTAAAGCCGGACACTACATTAAGCCCGCACCACTTCGTCCCATACATGCTGATGGAGAACGACTTGCAGACCTAATTAACAATTGTGTGGGACCCTTACCGTTATGGATAAAACTTTTAGGTATCCTGAAGAAGTACCTATCTGTATTATTAATACTGAAGCCCTCATTACGTTTATATCCCACTTTGGCATTCCACGACCTTTTCGAAGTGACCAGGCACTAATGTCAGAGCAAAAGCATTCAGAGAAGCTTTGAACCGGCTAGGAATTAACCGAAAACTATCCACAGTCTATTATTCTCAATCCCAAGGTGAAGGTGGCTTACAAAGTGTTTCATCAAACCTTAAAAACTCTGATGCGGAAGCATTTATGCATTTTCCTACTGAGTGGGATGAATTGCTTCCTTTGTTACTGTTTGCACTGCGAGAAACTGCGCGGGAATCAACAGGGTACAGTCCCTTGCAACCAATTTTTGGGGCATAATATGACAGGTCTACTACACGTCATCAAGAATGGATGGTTGAGAGAAGCCTGAAAGACGCCCTATGATCCTACATTAAGAATGCATGTGGCCCGTCAGCTGGCTAAAACCAACCTATGAATCGCTGAAAACAATGTGAAACAGAGGTATGACAAATCTTCTAAATTTCGCTCCTTTAATTTAGGAGATAAGGTGTTGGTCTAGGAACCTGTGCCTGGCCCAGTTGACGACCCTGATTCCCTGTACACGACCACCACAGCGACCACCCTCCCTCTCCCAGGACCACCCCAGAGACCACCCCAGAGACCACCCTCTTTCCCTCTCCCAGGACCACCCCAGCTACAACCCTCCCTCCCATCCTCTAGAATCCTCGTCCTATAAAGTCGAGACATACTGAGGACCAATTAGTAACACTAACGTCTACAAACCTATCCCGATATGTGGAAAAAGACACTTATGTACAGTTCAGGACATTTATTAGAGGAAACGTTTCGCCACGAGTGGCTTCTTCAGTCCTAATGGACAAGGTCGGCTTCATGACTACTGTGTGGCTCACTGTTAGTAAGATCAGCTTCACGACCACTGTGTGACTCATTGTTAGTAAGATCAGCTTGACGACCACTGTGTGGCTCATTGTTAGTAAGATCAGCTTTGGCAACATTGTGTGGTTCACTGTTAGTAAGATCAGCTTTACGATCATTGTGTGGTTCATTGTTAGTAAGATCAGCTTCACGGCCGCTGTGTGGCTCATTGTTAGTTAGTACTCACCTAATTGTACTCACCTAACTGTGGTTGCAGGGGTCGAGACTCAGCTCCTGGCCCCGCCTCTTCACAGGTCCTCCCTCTCCCTGCTTCATGAGCTTTATGATACCTAGTCTTAAAACTATGTATAGTTCCTGCCTCCACTACATCACTTGCCAGACTATTCCACTTCCTAACTACTCTATAACTGAAGAAATACTTCCCAACATCCATTTCACTTATCTGAGTCATAAGCTTCCAATTGTGACCCCTTGTTTCTGTGTCCCATCTCTGGAACAGCCTGTCTCTGTCGGCCTTGTCTATTCCACCCTCCTGTCCTCCAGTGTCGTCAGACCGACTTCCCTTAACCTTTCTTTATAGGACATTCCCATTAGCTCTGGAACTAGCCTTGTTGCAAACCTATGCATTTTCTCTAATTTCTTGATGTGTTTGACCAGGTGTGGGTTCCAAACTGGTGCTGCGTACTCCAGTATGGGACTGACGTATAGAGTGTATAAAGTTTTGAACGATTCCTTACAGGGGTACCGGAACGCTATTCTCAGGTTTGCCAAGCGCCCATATGCCACAGCAGTTATCTGGTTAATGTGTGCTTCTGGCGATGTACTTGGCATTATACTCTCTCCTAGGTCTTTCTCCTTGAGTGAGGTTTGCAACCTTTGGCCTCCTAGCCTATACTCTGCGGTTTTCTTTGCCCTTCTCCGATCTTCATGACTTTGCATTTGGCGGGGTTAAATTCTAAGAGCCAGCTTCTGTACCATGTATCCAGCCTGTCCAGGTCTCTTTGTAGACCTGTCTGGTCCGAGACTGATTCAATTCTCCTCATTAACTTCACATCACATGCAAACAGGGACACTTTTGAGTCTATCCCTTCCGTCATGTCGTTCACATATACCAAGAAGAGCACTGGTCCCAGGACTGACCCCTGTGGGACCCCGCTTTTCACCGGCGTCCACTGTGATGCCTCATCACGGACCATGACTCGCTGTCGCCTCCCTGTTAGGTATTCTCTGATTCATTTCAGTACCCTTCCTCTTATACGTTACTCTTCCTCTAGCTTCTGTACTAATCTCTTGTGTGGAACTGTGTCGAAGGCCTTCTTGCAGTCCAAGAAAATGCAATCAACTCACCCCTCACTCTCATTTCTTACTTCAGTTACCGTGTCATAAAACTAGTAGGTTTGTGCCACACGATTTGCCTTCCATGAATCTGTGCTGCCTGTCGTTTATAATCTTGTTCCGCACCAGTTGCTCCACCACTCTCCTCCTGATAATCTTTTCCAAGACTTTGCATACTATACACGTCAGTGACACTGGTCTATAATTTAGTGCTTCATTTCTGTCTCCTTTCTTAAAGATGGGGACTACATTTGCCTTCTTCCATACTTCAGGTAGTTGCTCAGTTTCAAGGGAAGTGTTGAAGATTTTGGTTAGTGGCACACGTAGTGTCTCTGCTGCCTCTTTAACTGTGCATACTCGTTTCTGGCTCGACGACTAATCTCTTTATTTTCCTGAGTCCTTTGTCTTCTGTACTTTTTCTATTCTCTGGAGCACTTAGTTTTTGCCTCCCTACACCTTCGGGTAAACCTAGGGCTTGTTCTGTCCTTCCCATTATTTCTGTTACCCTTGGGAACAAACATTTCCTCTGTCTCCTTGCATTTTGCTGTTACAAAGTCCATCATTTCTTTTACTGATTTTCCTACCAACTCCTGTTCCCACTGAACCTCCTACAGGAAGGTCCTCATTCCTGTGTAGTCCCCCCTTTTATAGTTTAGCTTTTCCCTTTCTACTCCTGTTACCCTCTCCACTTTTAGCTCCACGATGTATTCAAAGCTCATAACCACGTGGTCACTAGCTCAAAGGGGCCTTTCATATGTAATGCGCTCAATGTCTGAGCTACTCAGGGTGAACACAAGGTCCAGTCTTGCTGGTTCATCCTCTCCTCTCTCTCTGGTAGTGTCCATAACATGTTGGTGCATGAGATTTGCCAGCACCACATTCATCATCTTGACTCTCTGTGTTTCGGGACCCTTATATGGCTCCAGGTTTTCCCAATCAATCTCCCTGTGATTGAAGTCGCCCATGACCAGTAACTTCGCTCTACTCGAGTGAGCCCTTCTTGCCACCTCAGCTAGTGTTTCCACCATTGCTCTGATGCACTCATAATGTTCCCCTCTTGGCCTCCTGCAGTTCTGTGGTGGGTTATACATCTCTGGAATGACTACCTTGTGTTCCCCTGACTGAACTGTACCTACCATGTAATTCCTTTCTCCAATCTCGTCCATTCCTTCCATTTCTTGATAACCCCACCGGTTTTTAATTAGTAGTGCAACCCTTCCTCCCCCTCTGCTCCTTCTATCATTCCTCAGGATCTGATATCTGGGTGGGAAGATTGCATCTGCTATTATCCCAGTGAGCTTTCTTTCTGTAACCGCTACGATGTCTGGGGACAACTCCTTGATTCTTTCGTGCCACTCCTCACATTTATTCATTATTCCAACCGCATTCGAGTACCAAATCTTCAACTTATTTTCAGTAACTGTGGTCAGGGGAGAGAGGTTGGTTAGGGGGAGCAGGTGCCCTGGCAGGGGCCTAAAGGGGGTTGCTGTGGGGGTGGGGTCTGTGGTGTGGGGTGTGGGGGAAGAGGGCCTATGGGGGCTTTCAGGGGGGTAGGGGTGATGGTGAGGGGGATGGGGGAGAGGGCCTATGTGGGGTAGCAATGGGGGTGGGGGTTGTGGTGAGGGGGATAGGGATAGAGGGTACAGTGTGTTGGTTGCTGTGGGTTACTGTGAGGGTGGGGTTTGTGGTGAGGGGGATGGGAGGAGAGGGTACGTTGTGAAGGTTACTGTGGGTTTCTGTGGGGGTGGAGTTTGAGCTGAGGGGGATGTATGGGTTAATGAGGGTTACTGTGGGGGTGGGGTTTGTGCAGAAGGGGATGTGTGGATTACTGTGGGTTTCTGTGGGGGTGGGGTTTGTGCTGAGGGGGATGGGAGCAGAGGGTACAGTGAGTGGGTTTTGGGTTAGGTCATTTGATTGCTTTGGGATTGCCATGGTTGTGTTCCTTCTGTGGGTGGAACTGGAGGGAGTTCTGTTTGTTCTTCCACCGGGGCCTGATTTCTCCTGCTCTTCACCTTCCTTGCCTCCCATTCCTCCTTGCGACGTTGCACCCTCTCTTTCAGTATCATTCTTTCTTCTTCTGTTCTGTCTGGGTCGAGGTACACACTCCAGAACTCCTGATTGTTCCTTAGGTGCGATTTCTCCTGCTCATTGTTAGTAACATCGGCTTCACAACCACTGTGAGGCTCATAGTTAGTAAAATCAGCTTCCTGACTATTGTGTGGTTGATTGTTAGTAAGATCAGCTTCACGATCACTGTGTGTTTATTGTTAATAAGATCAGCTTCACGAACACTGTGCGGCTCATTGTTAGTAAGATCACCTTTACGACCACTGTGTATCTCATTGTTAGCAAGATCAGCTTTACGACCACTGTGTGGCTCATTGTTAGTAAGATCAGCTTCACGACCACTGTGTGGTTCATTGTTAGTAACATCAGCTTCACAACCACTGTGTGGCTCATTGTTAGTAAGACCAGCTACATGACCACTGTGTGGCTCATTGTTACTAATATCATCTTCACGACCACTGTGTGGCTTATATTTTGTAAGATCAGCTTCACGACCACTGTGTGGCTCATTGTTAGTAAGGTCAGCTTCAAGACTACTGTGTGGGTCATTATTGGAAAGATCAGCTTCACGTCCACTGTGTGACTCATTCCTAGTAAGATCAGCTTCACGACCACTGTGTGGTTCATTGTTACTAAGATCAGCTTCACGACCACTGTGTGGCTCATTGTTAGTAAGACCAGCTTTACGACCACTGTGTGGTTCATTATTAATAAGGTCAGCTTCACGACCGTTATGTTTCTCATTTTTAGTAAGATCAGCATCAAGACCATTGTGTGGCTCATTGAGAGTAAGCTCAGCTCCATGACCACTGTGTGGCTCATTGTTACTAAGATCAGCTTCACGACCACTGTGTGGCTCATTGTTTGTAAGATCAGCTTTACGACCACTATGTGGCTCACTGTTAGTAAAGTCACCTTTAAGACTATTGTGTGGCTCATTGTTAGCAAGATCAGCTTCACGACCACTGTGTGGCTCATTGTTAGTAAGATCAGCTTTACGACCACTGTGTGGTTCATTATTAATATGGTCAGCTTCACGACCATTGCGTGGCTCATTGATAGTAAAATCAGCTTCACAACTAATATGTGGCTCATTGAGAGTAAGATCAGCTTCACGACCACTGTGTGGCTCATTGTTAGTAATGTCAGCTTCAAGAGCAATGTGTGGCTCATTGTAAGTGAGGTCAGCTTCACGACAACTGTGTAGCTCATTGTTACTAAGATCATCTTTACGACCACTGTGTGGCTCATTGTTAGTAAGATCAGCTTCACGACCACTGTATGGCTCATTGTTAGTGATATCAGCTTTACGACCACTGTGTGGTTCATTGTCAGTAAGATCAGCTTCACGACCACTGTGTGGTTCATTGTTAGTAAGATCAGCTTCCAGACTACTGTGTGGCTCATTATTAGTAAGATCAGCTTCACGACCACTGTATGGCTCATTGTTAGTAAGATCAGCTTTACGACCACTGTGTGGTTCATTGTTAGTAAGATCAGCTTCATGACTACTGTGTGGCTTATTGTTAGTAAGGTCAGCTTCATGACTACTGTGTGGCTCATTGTTAGTAAGATCAGCTTCACGACCATTGTGTGGCTCATTGTTAGTAAGATCAGCTTCACGACCACTGTGTGGCTCATTGTTAGTAAGATCAGCTTTACGACCACTGTGTGGTTCATTATTAATAAGGTCAGCTTCACAAACATTGTGTGGTTCATTGTTAGTAAAATCAGCTTCACGACCATTGTGTGGCTCATTGTTAGCAAGATCAGCTTCACGACCACTGTGTGGTTTATTGTTACTAAGATCAGCTTCACGACCACTGTGTGGCTCATTGTTAGTAAGATCAGCTTTACGACCACTGTGTGGTTCATTATTAATAAGGTCAGCTTCACGACCATTGTGTGGCTCATTGATAGTAAAATCAGCTTCACAACTAATATGTGACTCATTGAGAGTAAGATCAGCTTCACGACCACTGTGTGGCTCATTGTTAGTAATGTCAGCTTCAAGAGCAATGTGTGGCTCATTGTTAGTGAGGTCAGCTTCACGACAACTGTGTAGCTCATTGTTACTAAGATCATCTTCACGACCACTGCTGTGTGGCTCATTGTTAGTAAGATCAGCTTCACGACCACTGTATGGCTCATTGTTAGTGAGATCAGCTTTTCGACCACTGTGTGGTTCATTGTCAGTAAGATCAGCTTCGAGACCACTGTGTGGTTCATTGTTAATAAGATCAGCTTCCAGACTACTGTGTGGCTCATTATTAGTAAGATCAGCTTTACGACCACTGTGTGGTTCATTGTTAGTAAGATCAGCTTCATGACTACTGTGTGGCTTATTGTTAGTAAGGTCAGCTTCATGACTACTGTGTGGTTCATTATTAGTAAGATCAGCTTCACGACCACTGTGTGATTCATTGTTATTAAGATCAGCTTCATGACTACTGTGTGGCTTATTGTTAGTAAGGTCAGCTTCATGACTACTGTGTGGCTCATTATTAGTAAGATCAGCTTTACGACCACTGTGTGATTCATTGTTATTAAGATCAGCTTCATGACTACTGTGTGGCTTATTGTTAGTAAGGTCAGCTTCATGACTACTGTGTGGCTCATTATTAGTAAGATCAGCTTCACGACCACTGTATGGCTCATTGTTAGTAAGATCAGCTTTACGACCACTGTGTGGTTCATTGTTAATAAGATCAGCTTCACGACCACTGTGTGGTTCACTGTTAGTAAGATCAGCTTCACGACCACTGTATGGCTTATTGTTAGTAAGGTCAGCTTCATGACTACTGTGTGGCTCATTGTTAGTAAGATCAGCTTCATGACCAATGTGTGGCTCATTGAGAGTAAAATCAGCTTCACGGCCACTGTGTGGCTCATTGTTAGTAAGATCAACTTTCCAAACATTGTGTGGCTCATTGGTAATAAGATCGGATTCATGAGGACTGTACGGCTCCTTGTTAGTAAGGTCAGCTTCACGACCACTGTGTGACTCATTGTTAGTAAGATCAGGTTCACGCCCATTGTGCGGCTCATAGTTAGTGAGGTCAGCTTCACGAACCCTGTACTCACCTATTTGTACTCACCTATTTGTGGTTGCAGAGGTCGAGTGATAGCTCCTGGCCCCGCCTCTTCGCTGATTGCTACTAGGTCCTCTCTCTCCCTGCCCGATGAGCTTTATCATACCTCGCCTTAAAACTATGTATGGTTCATGCCTCCACTACGTCACTTTCTAGGCTATTCCACGGCCTGACTACTCTATGACTGAAGAAATACTTCCTGTGTGGCTCATTGTTAGTAAGGTCAGCTTCAAGACCACTGTGTGGCTCATTGTTAGTGTGGTCAGCTTCCCGACCACTGTGTGGCTCATTGTTTGTAAGATCAGGTTCCGAAACATTGTGTGGCTCATTGTTAGTAAGGTCAGCTTTAAGACTACTGTGTTTCTCATTTTTAATAAGATCAGCTTCACGATCATTGTGTGGGCTCATTGATAGTAAGATCAGCTTTACTTCCCCTCTGTGGCTCATTGTTATTAAGGCCAGCTTCAAGACCACTGTGTGGCTCATTGTTAGTATGGTCAGCTTCACGATCACTGTGTGGCTCATTGTTTGTAATATTAGCTTCTCGACAACTGTGTGGCTCATTGTTAGTATGATCAGCTTGCATGAACATTGTTTGGCTCATTGGTAATAAGATCAGCTTCTCGAACCCTGTGTGACTCATTGTTATTAAGGTCAACTTCAAGACTATGTGGGTCATCGTTAGTAAGATCAGCACTGCGACCATTGTGTGGCTCATTGATAGTAAGATCAGCTTCACGCCCAATGCGTTGTTCATTGTTAGTAAGGCCAGCTTCAAGACCACTGTGTGGCTCATTATTAGTAAGATCAGCTTCAAGACCACTGTATGGCTCATTGTTAGTAAGATCAGCTTAAAAATCACACTGTGTTGCTCATTTTTAGTAAGATCAGCTTGAAAACCACTGTATGGCTTATTGTTAGTAAGATCAGCTTCAAGACTACTGTTTGGGTCATTGTAAGTAACATCAGCTTCTACACCCTTGTATTGCTTATTGTTAGTAAGATCAGCTTCAAGACCACTGTGTGGCTCATTGTTAGTAGGTTAAGCTTCAAAACTACAGTATGGTTCATTGTTCGTCAGATCACCTTCAAGACCACTGTATGGCTCATTTATTAGTCTGATCAGCTTCTAAGCTACTCTTTGGCTCATTATTGCTAAGACCAACATTGGAACCATTCTATGGCTCAAGGTCAACATCATGACAAATGTATAGGTCATTATTATTAAGAACAGTATCAAGACCGCTGCATGGCTCATTATTAGTTAGACCAACATCAGGACCACTGTATGACTCATTGTTAGTAAGATCAGCTTATCAACCACTGTATTCTTAATTGTCAGTATGATCAGCCTCAAGACCACAGTATGGCTCATTGTTAGTTAGACTAGGTTCAAGACCAATGTATGGCTCATTGTTAGTAAGATCAGCTTCAAGACCACTGTATGGCTCATTGTTAGTGAGATCAGCTTCAAGACCACTGTGTGGCTCAGTGTCAGTAAGATCAGCTTAAAAACTACTGTATGGTTCAATGTTAATAAGATCAGCTTCTAGACCACTGTATGACTTATTGTTAGTAAGATCAACATAACGTCGCTGTATGTCTCATTATCAGTCAGTTCAACGCTATACACACGTACTGTGATAATTGCTGTTGCTAATACATATGTTGAGAGCTATTGCAAATACTATTCATGTGCACATTATTTTCTCTACGCGTTGCACACATGTACACATTGTTATTTTTACAGGCAGCAACCAGGTGCACATTATTTCTACAGGCAGCAACCATGTACACATTGTTATTTGCTTCACGTAGAATATATATGCTTGGTATTTTTTAAAGTGAGAACTCATGTGCTTAATTATTGTAACAGCTAACACACATCTGCACATTGTTAGTTACTACTGGTACAACACATACACACACTATTAGTTGATACAAGTGACCAGGGCCGGGGCATGGGTTCCAGGAGCTGTAACCCAGGGGTCTCCGCCACCTGGAGGTCCTCCAGACATGTTTTCAACACCTTACACTTCACTACGTTTTGGAGTAATTTGTTTTCAAGGAAATACGGAAAGCAAATGTTGGAATTTTAATTGTGGTTAGCCAAGTAAAAATGAATTTAATATTCCTTTAATTATTTTTCCTTCAGAAAATATCACTGTAGCCCAGGGGTCTACAAAATCTTACTGTGACTCTGCAAGTGACACATGTGTTCTTTATATTAAATGCTACAGGTTGAACACATGTGCAAACTTTTAGTTAATACAAGTAGCACACAAGAGCACAATGTTGAATGCTGGAGGTAGAGCACATGTATAAATGGTTAGAAAGGAGCGTCAAATTTAGCAGTCAGAAGCAATTATACAAAACACAGTGTCTTACCTAGTCAAGCCAGACGACGCCATTTTGGCAGTCAGTAGCAGAAGGATGATTTGCCAGGTCCGGACCATTGTTCGTGCAGGCTTGGTTACCAGGCTTACAGTGACACTAAGAATATGTGAAGCGGACGCTCCTTTTACGTCGTCAAAAGTTACATCAGCAGGTGGTTTTCTGATACACCACGTCCTGACTCGTGCAGCTGCGCGTATGATATACCACGTCCTGTGGTAACGAAGAGCGGTTGAGATGAAGGCATATATATGTATATATATATATATATATATATATATATATATATATATATATATATATATATATATATATATCAATAACAACACTGCACTAGCCAAGGAGTCGAACCTATATTGTTTTGGCCCGCCTCATGGTGAGAGAAGACGCATGACGCTTTAGACCACTAGACCACAAATTCCTTGTGTGGTCTAGTTGTCTAAAGCGTCATGCGTTTTCTCCCACAATGAGGTGGGCTAAAACAGCATGGGTTCGAATCCTTGCCTAGTGCAGCGTTGTTATTGATCAATACTACTTGTTCCGTGGGTACAATAATTTATATATATATATATATATATATATATATATATATATATATATATATATATATATTATTGTAAACACGAACGAGTGGTATTGATCAATAACAACACTGCACTAGCCAAGGATTCGAGCCCATGTTGTTTTGGCCCGCCTCATTGTGGGAGAAAACCACATGACGCTCTAACCCACAGGACCACTAAATCCTACAAGAATCAGGCACCCAGTAGAGCTAGGCGTTTTATTGTGATCCGAGGACATACTGTGGTGTGGGTGCCTCTGAGCTAATTTCATTCTCCTCCCCGTTTGGTGTACTAGCCTCAACAAGCAGTATTTTATATATAAGGGTGACCCAAAAAGTATCACTTTTACCGTCAGTCAATACTTTCACCATCATTCACACATAATTACTGTCTTTGCAGAGGTGTTCATATATCACAGTTCAGATGTTACCCCAAACAGCAATACAACAAATATCCCAAACACCTTTAAAATGCAAGCATTGTATTTTCCACCTTGAGTCCGGCTAACCGGTTTCTCTGATTCCATTCGCAAAATATTACCCTGCTCATGCTCCAGCAGCTCGTCAAGTCCCACAACCCATTCGTCTCCTCTCCATTCTAATTGGCTCAAATGTGCCTGTTGTGTGTCCAAGCCCCTTTCACTCAAAATCTCTATTACCCCTTCCCTCCATCCTTTTCAAGGACGGCCCCTACCCCGTCCATCCCTCCATTACACATTTATACACCCTCCAATTCATCCTATTTTGCTCCATCCTCTCCAAGTTACCCATCCACCTCAACAACCCATCATCAACCCTATGAATAATATGTTTATTAACTCCACACCTCCTCCTGAGTTACAAATTACGAATTCTCTGTATAATATTTACGCCACGCATTGCCCTTAGATATTACATCTCCATTGCCTACAGCCTCCTTTTCGCTGCAAGATCAACAACCCATGCTTCACACCCATGCCTCCATTGACAATGTTCTTTGTCTTCACGGATACCACAATACACCACCCACATATTTTCCTTCATCAATTGTATGGTTTACCCTGGCCTTCTTAAACTCATCCGCCGACAATCTACTCCCAAATATCTGAACACAATCCCTTCTATCCCTTCTTCCATACTCCCTCCATCCAATCTGATACACATTCTTTATCTGAATTGTCTGATACCCTCTTGAATCCACATAATTTAATCCCACCCGTGTCCACAACACCCCAGCATTTTCTTCTTTTACAACTCCATCTGTAAATATGTTAAACAACCAAGGAGACATTTCACATCCCTGTCTAAGACCTATTTTTGCTTGAAAGTAATCTCCCTCTCTCCTACACACTATAACCTGAGCCTAACTGTCCTTATAAAAACTCTTTACAGCATTTAGTAACGTTCCACCTATTCAATGCCCTTGCAACATCTGCCACATTGCTCCCCAATCATAAGATTTTTCTAAATCCATAAAGCAACGAAAACTTCCCTGCGATCCTGCTCTCCGTCTTCTAATTCTTTCAATAATAACCATACCATACACTTTACCAGGTATACTCAGTAGGCTTATTTTCCCATAATTTTTACTCTCTATTTTGTCCCCCTTCCCTTTATATAAAGGAACTATGCATACTCTCTGCCAGTCCCTGGGTACCTTCCCCTCTTCCATTCATTTATTGAACAAAAATACCAACCACTCCAAAACTATAGCCCCACCTTCTTTTAACATTTTTGTCATGATCCCATCAGTTCCAGCTGCTTTACCTCCTTTCATTCTGCTTAATGCCTCATGCACCTCCCCTGCACTCACATCCGGGTCTTTTTCATTCCTAAAAGATGTTATACCTCTATGGCCAATGCATGAAATCACTGCCCCCCTCTCTTCAACAACATTTTACAGTTCATTAAAATATTCCCGCCATCATTACAATACCTCCAACTCTCTATACACCAACTTCCCCATTTTGTTTTTAACTCTCAAATCCATTTGTTCACTAGGCTTTCCTAACTTATTTATGTCAAAAACATTTTCTTATTCTCACCAAAATGTGTTGACATCACCTTATCCACTCTATCATAATAGCGAAAAAGAGATGCAAGATGGAAAACAACCACAGGGGTAGTGGAATGATGGCTCTAGGCTTTTCATATTTCAATCAACACATCAATGGCAACCTGCAGTGCTGGAGAAATTAGTAGGAAGTCGATGCAAATTTGTTCAGGCAAAACGTTTTAACTCTAATGAAGGAGGGGGGAAACGCTCTGACGCAAACTGACCTGTACCAAATGCCAGAAAGACTGAGTATTAAAGCATCAGATGAAAGCCCGACAACAAGCACTGATAATATCGTAATGACCTAATGAATATAACATTAGTGACAACACATTTTCAATAACACGGTAAGACTTCGATACGACATAAAATATTTTAAACTCTGAATATAAATATGTGTATAATAAATAACAATAATAAATAATAATAATAATAATAATAATAATAATAATAATAATAATAATAATAATAATAATAATAATAATAATAATAATATCTTTATTCTCTACAAGTATATGTACATAGTATACAGGCCTAGCTGACGTCAATGGCATATTACTATATAGAAAGCCGCTTGTTATGCTGAGCATGTCGAGTAAATTAGGTCAGTGTCCCAGGATGCGACCCACACCAGTTGACTAACACCCAGATGGATGAGCAGCGACAGCAGGTGTCTTAAGGAAACACGTCCCTAATATTTTTCAGCCGTACCGGAGGAGATTCGAACTCCGGACCTCAGTGTGTGAGCTGAGATCGCTAGTGATCGAACTACTGGACACCCAACCATGGCCAACTGTCAACTGTCTTAGGAAAATTCCATAATATTAAGGAAATAGATCTGTGGCTGACTCGCTTAAAACAAAGGAGAGACATGTATAGTTTATCCGGAATAAGACGTCTATAATTTATCTATTCCATTAGACTCTTGGGCAGACACTGGTCTAACAAGAAAACAGGAAAACAGGTCGTAATTCCTTGGTGTGGATTATTATTATTATAATCAAGGGGGAAGCGCTAAACCCGGAGGATTATACAGCGCCTGGGGGGGGGATGTGGAAGGCATTCAGGCTTAATTCGGGGAACTGGAGCACAGATCCAATTCCCTAAATCAAGAGCCCCTCACCAACATCAAGGAACCTTCCTTGAGGGGCCTTGGTGTGGAACTACGACACCTAAGACAATCCAAAGCATTCATATAGGAATCCAGTTTTAGGTTAAACATGATGGCCTTAATTATAAATGAATAGAACTGGAATAATCTGAATTTATTGTTATATAATGAACGTTTATCATGTTTTATTGTTATATAATGAACGTTTATCATGTTTTAAAATTGCCGATTCTAAAATATTTGTTTCCAGCCATAAGGTACAATGAACCAGGACTCTCGCTATCAACCAGTTTGCTGGATTGATGCAAACTCATGTGAGGTTGAATATCACATTTGATTCCTGAACTGTTCTTATTGAATATCGGTGCTATGTTAATCTATCTAGAAGTCTGCCAGTCTGTTCCACTTAAGATAAGTTGCATTCATTATGCTCAATCCTGAAAACACAGAGAAAACAGGGCTGCAGGGAATTCTTGATCAAAATGCTATTAACATTCCATGAATTCCTAAACACTACTTGTATATTGAATCTTTATAGGGCATTTGCAAGACATATATTCTCATTGAATAGAAGAACCGGCATGTTCTTGATGTGATAAGATATTGTAGGTTTAGTCTTATGACAAGTTTTCCTAGCTGCCAGCAAAGCCTTTTCTATAAACTCCAGAGGGTAACGTAGTTTCGCAGCAATATCAAAGATTTCTCCTAATTTCTTCGTTAAGAAGCTATGGGTTGCACACTGGGTAAGTTCTCGAAAAACATAGTGAGAGAGACATTCCTTCTTACCCTTGTTATAAGTTAGAGTAATAATAAATATATGAACACATCAAGGCCTTCCTATATACTCTAGACTTAAACATTCAGTCACCTCGGTGGATCAGACCGTCTAAGAATGGAAGTTGAAAGTCCACCTCTTTCTCCACGGTGAATTTAATGGACGTGACAAAAGCGTTAAGTCTCGGTAAAAAGACAAGGCCGTAGTCAAACTTGTCTTCAGAAATATCTTTAATATGGTGAAAGGAGATTTGGTTTTGCTAGCCGTTCCGGATCGGCTCCCCAGTCTTTTTCCTTTCATTTCAGCTGTCTACAGCAAACCTTCAATTCTTTTGTTTGGCGAACATGAAATTCCCTCATCCAAGGGTGTTTAGCAGGGTGACCCACTCGCTCCACTTCTCTTTTGCTTGACAGTAAGAGAACTAACTTCCAGCCTACGTAGCGAGCTCAACATCTGGAACCCGGATGATGGCACTCTGGCAGGTACTGAGGAGTCTCTACTACCACTCCAGCCAAGAGTGGCTGGAGAGAATGGAGGAAAGAATAAGAAATCTTGATGCCCTGTATCTCCTCACAAGATACCTTACTCTGCCAAGACTCACTTACTTCCTGAGGTGCCTACACTCTTTTGACAACCCAACACTCAACGAATATGACTCACTCCTGAGATCAATCTTTAAGAAGACACTGAATCTGTCACTGAAAGATCTGCAATGGGATCAGGCAACCTTCCCAGGGCTACTGGGAGGTATAGGGGTGAACAAAGCAACGCATGTAGCTTCACCTGCATTTCTGTCATCGTGTTTGGCTTCCAGTGGACTAGTCAAGGAGATTGTCCCCGAACGCTTGAGAGATGCGCCAGGAGCTCAAGACCCAAAGTTCATTAAAGCAGTCGTGCGGTGGAACACCCTTGTGGACTCCTCCAGTAGACCAGCTCCTCCCAAAGAACACAAAACAGTCCCACAGGGACAAACCGATCATGGAAAAAATCGCCACCACAAGCTCACCAACACTTCAGGGAAGGACAAAGCTCGTCTTCTAGGTGTGAAGGCACAGCATTCAGGAGATTACCATCTAGGTGTTCCCAATTGCTCTCCGGGCACTAGACCCAGAGGCCATTCGGACTGGTGTTGCCCAAAAAAGAAAAACTTTCATCATCATTCACTTCATCACTGTCTTGCCAGAGGCACGCTTACACTAGTTATAAAATTGTAACATTAACACCCCTCCTTCAGAGTGGACTCAAGTCGCGCCTGCCAGTTTCCCCGAATTCCTTCATACATGATACCTTGCTCACAGTCCAACAGGACAAGTCTTAAAATGTATTTATCTCCAGTCGCTCTTATCTAACATGTTCACGCACACATGCTGGAAGTCCAAGCCCATTGCACACAAAACCTCTTTTACCAGCTCCCTCCAACCATTCCAAGGCCGACCCCTACCCCGCCTTCTCTTCACTACAGATTTATACACTCTTGAAGTCATTCTATTTTGTTTCATCCTCTCTACATATCTGAACGATCTCAGTAACCCCTCCCCAGCCCTCTGGATAATAGTTTTGGTAATCCCACATCTTCTAATCTCCAAACTACGGATTCTCTTTATTATATTCGCACTACACATTGCTCTCAGACATGAAATTTCCTGTTGAGAATTTGGCCTTACCTGCTGTGTTTATTATATTATAAATATAAACACTTAGCTGATAAATGACAGCAAATCGTCTACACAGCCGCCCCTGCAGACGAGGTCTACAAGCTGTCGAAACCATCACAACAGTGGGCTGTCAAGAGATACAATTTGTAAGTATAAATTACCCCTAGGGGGTGTTATGTCAGCATATTTCATTCGATGATGGCTGACGAAATACTTACTTGTTTGGACTCAAAAGTCCACACCTTACTGCCGATTATAGGTTGATTACAAACTCCTTGTGACTCAAGAATTGCGCAATCCCCCGATCTACAAGAAATTCGTAACATACCTTGCTCTTTGTAACGTGAGCTATGGTGTTCTCAACACCTTCGACAGATATCGGTGACTTGATAGAAGCTGAAGTGTCCTTGGATGTCCACGTCTTCCATTGTCTAGGAAACGCACACTGGTACACTATGTTCAACAAGATTTGTCTTTATTGTTCGCAATGTATCACAAGAGAAGCTGATCACACCTCTCTTATGTTTATCGTGTTTTGCGAGACACTTTATTCACACTAACGCACAGATCAGTGTTCTTTGTTGGTTATCCTGGCGTCAGTGTGACTCTCTCTAGAGTCAAAAGTAATCTGCCAGACGCCCCAGCGCTCCATGCAGTCACTGCCCCTAGCACAAAAAAAAATGCTGACCTAGTACCTTGCATCCTTGTCGTCACCTCGATGAAGCAAAGCAGAATGTTTGTTTCTTGCTGTCTTAATCATAGACAACAATGTACAATATCTTTACTATGGTAATAAAGTGGGAGTAGGATTTTCCTTAATTGTCCTGCTAAGTAAGAGATGTACTGTCTCTTATAAAATACACGTTGCAACACCGCTGCAAGGAGCAGAGGTCACTTGACTTACGCATACGGCATCTGTGATCAATTACTCACTCTAGCAGTAAACAAGACGCTCGCCCCCTCTGAGTGGCCCCTCAGGGCTGAGAGGGCTGATGGGGGCTGAAGGGGGCTGAAGGGGGCTGATACCCCCCTCCTGGAGAAAATTTCTCCACACTGGGGGGCGGCGGAGGTTCGCTGCAGGTGAACTATTCATCACTTAACATTAATTTGATTTTCTCACTCGCCACCACCGCTGCTTGTCTTTTCTGAACAGCTTTAGTCTGTGCGGTTTCTGGAGAATCACTAATTTTGTTTTCAACACTGTGTAATTCTAACGGCACTAGTTTATTTATTGTCCGCTTATTCACTACACCTTTGCTCAAAACATCAACTGTCCTGATGATTCCATTTGCATCAGGATATATGGTCACAATTTTTCCAAGTGGCCATTGGGACCTCGGACCATCATTGTCAATAATCACTATGTCACCAGGTCTTAAGGACTTATGATTTTCAGGAACACCAGCTCCATAGAAGTGTTCTCTCAATGAGGTGAGATAGTCTTCTCGCCAAATTTTCTCCCAACATTCAATCACTTTATTAAGGTGTTTGAATTTACGTCTGAGTTTCTCAGGTTCGAAATAAGTAGGATCCTTTATGATTTCTTTATCATTCATGGGAGGAACAGGTTCGAGCCTTCTGCCATGGAGTAAATGAGATGGACTTAACACTTCTAAATTGTCCAGATCATCGGTAACATAAGTTAGAGGTCTGTTGTTGACTCTATTTTCTATTTCAGTCACAACTGTACGGAATTCTTCTAAGTCTATTCTCTGACGATGAAGAGTCTTCCTTAAACAACGTTTTACAATGCCGATCATTCTTTCATAAAATCCGCCGTGCCATGGAGATTTAGGAGGAATGTATCTCCAACGACATCTGCGTTGATTCAGCATCTGTTGTACTTCTGGTTGATCAAAGATCTTGCTTATATAAGCAGTACCAGCAACAAAGTTCGTTGCATTATCTGAAATCATCAGTCTGGGACATGCCCTTCTGGCTGCAAACCTTCTGAATAATTTGATAAAGGTTTCAGCAGACATGTCAGTGGCTACTTCTAGATGTACTGCTCTAGTTGTAGCACAAGTGAACAAACAGATGTACACCTTGATGGGACCTTTGTCAACTGTTTTGGTTAAAATTATTGGTCCAGTATAATCTACACCTGTCACCTCAAATGGAGTGATATGACACACTCTTTCAGAGGGATATGGAGGTGGACCTGGATACTGACATACTCGCATATCGTAGTGACGACAAGTAATGCAGTCCTTTATTTGTTTTTTCACACTTTGTCGACCTTGAGGTATCCAGTAGGATTGTCGTATATGACAAAGTGTGTCAGCTACCCCACCATGTAACACGTTACTGTGGGTGTTTTGCACAATCAGTTTTGTTAGCCAATGATTCTTGGGGATCAATATTGGATGTATGGCTTCTTTAGGTAGTGAAGAATTATGAATTCTTCCTCGACATCTTATAATCTTTTCTGAGTCGAGATAAAGTCCTAAAGAATTAATCATGGCAGGTTTCTTTGGGGATTTATCTTGTGTTTCTAGAAATTTATATTCTGTAGAGAAAACGTCTTTCTGTATTAGTTTCACCCAGTATTTAATGGGTTCAAGACATTCATAATCAGGTTTTATTCTTTTAATGAATTTAAAGACAAGAGCTGTAACTCTTAAGAGTTTACCCAAAGATGAGTATTTAGATCCATCAATGACTATTTCTGTTGTGTCTGCAGTATTTACACCACTTATTTCTGCTGTGTTCAAGCAGACTGTTTCTTCTGGCATAATGTGAGCTTTTTGCTGAGGCCAGTTATTTTCATTAGAGAGCCAGTTCGGTCCGTGGAGCCATAATTTATTATCCACAAATTTCTTGAGTGGGACACCACGTGACAACATGTCAGCTGGATTCTCTTGGGTAGAGACGTGAAGAAAGAGATAATCTCTCTGCATCTCTTTTATTTCTGCTACTCTGTTCTGTACATAGACCAACTTACTCTTATTATTTCTTAACCACTGGAGAACTGCCTCATTATCACTCCAGATCACGGTTTTCTCAATAGTGAGATGATCAAGTACTTTGTTGAGATAGACAGCTAATTTTGTACCTACATAGAGTGCTGTCAGTTCCAATTGTGGTACTGTTCTGACCTTCAAGGGTGCTACCCTGGCCTTTGAAGTAATTAGTGTACTTCCTTCAGCATTACTCATGTAAGCTACAGCGCCATAACCTCTGGTTGACGCATCACAGAACACATGTAATGTGTAATTGTTTCCCACTTGACCTATTTGTCTGGGAAATTTAATTTGATGAAGTTGTTTAAACTCCCTGGATATTTCATCCCATGCTTGACTCATTTCTAGGGGCAAGTTCTCATCCCATCCAATTTTGAGTTTCCATGCATCTTGCATAAGCATTTTACCTTTCATGGTAATTGGTGAGACGAGTCCTATAGGATCAAAACATTGTGATACCTCTGACAGTAAACTACGTTTAGTGAGTGTACTGCATGATTTATTGTTTATCCTTTTGAGACTCAAAGTATCTTCCTGTGTGTTCCAATTAAGTCCCAGCATATTGTTGCAATCAGGAATTTCAGTTTCAGGGAAATCTTCTTTGATAAGTTCCCTTAATTGCTTTGAATTTGTATTCCACATCCTTAGAGGCATATTTGCTTCTTTCATCTCCTTGTTAGCTTCTCTGTATAAGGATTTCAAATCCTCCTCTTTATTCACATTACCTTGAAGATTGTCCACATAGAAACTTTTCTTTAAGACTTCTTTGAAGGGACTTTCAGATTTCTTCAAATGTGTATTTAGAGTAGCTTCTAGTAAGAATGGAGAGGATGTTGCACCAAATAATACTGATTTGAAACGATAAGTTTTCACAGGACTTTGAGGATCATGTGGATTTTCAGGCCACAAGAATCGAGTATAATCTCTATCTATTTCTTGTAGTCCTACTCTTAAGAAAGCTTTGGAAATATCAGCCGTGTAGGCATATGGGTTTGTGCGAAATTTCATAAGCACGTCTCCAAGCTTCTCAGTTAGTGAGGGTCCGGTCATCAGACAGTCATTAAGACTTGCTACATCTTTATTTGCACGTGCGCTGCAATTATATACAACACGTAGTGGAGTGGTTTCAGAATCTTTTCTGACTCCATGGTGCGGGAGATAATGAGCGTTTGTCTTCAACTTATCTTCGACTATTTCCTCAATGAATTTATTGTCCAACTGTTCTTGTATGATATTATCATAGACAGTCAGTAGCTCTGGATTCTTCCTGAGCTCATGTATTTGTGCTTTCATCTGTCCGAAAGCCATGCGATAATTGCTAGGCAGATGTGGTGGATTTAATTTCCATGGTAACCTAACCCAATACTGTCCATCTTTATATTTGACAGTGTCCAAATATTGGTTATAAGTCTGAGACTCTTGTGGGCTTGGTTTATTTACATCAATACCTATCGCATCTAAATCCCACAACTTATCAACTGGTTCATTCATTTCTTCCAGTAATGATAATTTTTGCTGTGGTACATGATCAGCGGTTATTCTCGTAACTAGTACATTTTCCACTGAATCAATATCAGCTTCTTTCCCACTTTGAGAGGGAATGGGACCACATATCATGTGGCCTCCTGCTGTTTTCAGCAAGTGAACATCATGTTTACTTACTATATTTTGCACAAAACAGTGATAATAATCACTTCCAATGATTAAATCAATTGGACTAATTGTGTCCGTCTGTATGTCAGGACAGGCTAACTTGACCTTAGCTGCTTTCAGTGCTGCAACTGTTTCTTTTAATCCCTGGATCTGCACAGACTTAGGCAAATCATCTACTACCACAGCTTCTACTGTCTTTTTCCTGTTTCCTAGACCAACAGTGATTCTGGCTAGGTCATATGTCTGTTTACCAGAATTGTGGAAAAAACCAGCTATATCTAACTGTATTTTGGCATAGGGTTGTTTATTCAGTTTCTGCAACACTGATCTTCTTATGAAGGACCTTTGTGAGCCTTGATCAAATAGTGTTAGCACATTGGTTTTGTGTAATTTATTAGATAACTCAACTCGAGCTATCGGGAGAGCAGTTGCTTTAAACTTATCTCTCACATTTAATGCTGTTGCTTGTTGACTTCCTGATTCTGTGGAAGTCTGCTGCTGTTCAGCAAAAGTATTTGGGCATAATGCTGTATGATGCATACCCTTGCATTTAAAACACTTCTTCAGTGAGCATTTTCCTCCCTTGTGTTCACCTAAACACTTGATGCATCTTTTCAGCTGATGAATACGTTGTTTACGTGTCTCCATTGATGTGTATTGAATACAATACTGTGCCCAATGTGTTCCATCACAAAGTACACATTTTGGAGTACTTTTATGTATGACAGTCTGTTTACTGTCTGTTGTATTCACAGCTTGATAAATGCCTATATGGGATTTCCCATTATGTGGTTTAGTGGGAGTAGTTATACTCTTTTTATACTGAGTTGAAGGTTTATTATCCACCAGATTTGTGGATTTTTCATCTTGTCTCGTTGCTTGCATGCATGAAACTATTGTTTGTAAACCATTGCTAATTTCTTCACAAGTGAAATAGCGTTTATTGAACATAATATTTAATCGTTCAATAGTTTGTGGTGACAACTTATCTTGTACAATACCACTGATAAACCAATCACATTGTCTTAGGTCATATTTAGCACCTAGAGATCTGAGACTATTGTCTAATGTGATTCTAAATGCCTGTAAGTCTGAATAACAATGTTTGGGTGGCTTCAAGCTGGATATTAAGACTGCATGTCTAACTCTAGCCTTGTCAGCATCAAAGTAATTGTCTGCTAAGACACGTAAGGCTATTTGATAATTACCTTTAACCACCGGAATTGACTTAATCAGTTCATAGGGTTCTCCCTTCACAAGACATTTAAGATAATTGAACTTAGCAATCTCATCTATGTCAGTTCGTGAATTTACTATGGATTGAAAACCACTAATGAATTCTTCATAATTATGACCTTGGAAAATAGGTAATGACAATGTAGGTAAGCTTGGTAATGGGACACTTGTTGTTGTTACAGGTGTAACAGGTGTTTGACCACTAGTAGTAGGTCTCTGTGACAGAGTTTTACGGCAGATAGCCTGTACTCCTGTCCACCTTAATTGTTGATCACTAAAAGTATCCAAAACATTTTTAATTTCATCTTCAGATGGATCTGATTCAAGAAATTTATTTTCATAATGTGTATAGTCTGAATTAATTATTTCCAGACGCTGTGAAAATAATCCAAACTTGACCTCAAGATCATCAAAATCTATGTTTGTATCTTGAGTTAATCCTAGACAGACTGAAATTAGATTTTCTAATTGTGTAATCTTAGTCTGTAAAGACTGAAACTGAGTTTTCAAACAAGCCATTTTAATGGTATACTGAAAATTCTAGCACCACACTTAGAGTGTTTATAAAACACTGTACTGCTATAGACAGCTGAGTTTTTGTTATGCTTAAGTCAGCAATAATCGAGCCAGACACTACTGACCCACTAAGCTTAACCTCAGGGTCAATGACCATGAAGGGTACACCGTACATGTGGCTGATGTTTACGGCTTAGAGTTTGCGGTGTCAGCCTGACCATGATGATTAATCGTAAATAACGATGTTATACACTTCATTCACTATACACTATAAATGTCACTGTATATCTGTAATCACACGTGAATATTACTTACACATATATAAATTTCACTGTTAATATGTATTTGAAAGCTTACACTTTATATATAAGTTTCTTTAATATAACAGGTAGATCTATAAGAAACAAACTTTAACACAATCTTGTCTCTTAATTTCTGTCTATAAACATTATAAACACTATGTGTATATATACACTCAGACAAACAACATCATTTGGGTAGTTGTTGTATTAATCAGCATTTTCTCGAGATTGGAGCAGTGGTTGCAGGGTGTGGGTGAGTCACCCAGCTCCCGTTTTCTTTGGGTGTCCGCTGGGTGAGCGCCCGTTTTCTTTTGGGTGAACGCTGGGTGAGCGCCCGTTTTCTTTTGGCTGCCCATTCTCTGTGATTGAGTCTGGAGGGACTCATTTATACTGATTTATATTGTAAAACACTAGTTTTACAGCTTTTTTCGAAGGACCTTGGCTCATAGGTTATTTGTACACTGTAGTACAACATGTTTGGACCACAGTGTGGTCTTTATCCGGTTCGAGCACGACCAAAGCTCTGTTGAGAATTTGGCCTTACCTGCTGTGTTTATTATATTATAAATATAAACACTTAGCTGATAAATGACAGCAAATCGTCTACACAGCCGCCCCTGCAGACAAGGTCTAGAAGCTGTCGAAACCATCACAACAGTGGGCTGTCAAGAGATACAATTTGTAAGTATAAATTACCCCTAGGGGGTGTTATGTCAGCATATTTCATTCGATGATGGCTGACGAAATACTTACTTGTTTGGACTCAAAAGTCCACACCTTACTGCCGATTATAGGTTGATTACAAACTCCTTGTGACTCAAGAATTGCGCAATCCCCCGATCTACAAGAAATTCGTAACATACCTTGCTCTTTGTAACGTGAGCTATGGTGTTCTCAACACCTTCGACAGATATCGGTGACTTGATAGAAGCTGAAGTGTCCTTGGATGTCCACGTCTTCCATTGTCTAGGAAACGCACACTGGTACACTATGTTCAACAAGATTTGTCTTTATTGTTCACAATGTATCACAAGAGAAGCTGATCACACCTCTCTTATGTTTATCGTGTTTTGCGAGACACTTTATTCACACTAACGCACAGATCAGTGTTCTTTGTTGGTTATCCTGGCGTCAGTGTGACTCTCTCTAGAGTCAAAAGTAATCTGCCAGACGCCCCAGCGCTCCATGCAGTCACTGCCCCCAGCACAAAAAAAAAACGCTGACCTAGTACCTTGCATCCTTGTCGTCACCTCGATGAAGCAAAGCAGAATGTTTGTTTCTTGCTGTCTTAATCATAGACAACAATGTACAATATCTTTACTATGGTAATAAAGTGGGAGTAGGATTTTCCTTAATTGTCCTGCTAAGTAAGAGATGTACTGTCTCTTATAAAATACACGTTGCAACACCGCTGCAAGGAGCAGAGGTCACTTGACTTACGCATACGGCATCTGTGATCAATTACTCACTCTAGCAGTAAACAAGACGCTCTCCCCCTCTGAGTGGCCCCTCAGGGCTGAGAGGGCTGATGGGGGCTGAAGGGGGCTGAAGGGGGCTGATACCCCCCTCTTGGAGAAAATTTCTCCACATTTCCACTGCCTCCAGCCTTCTCCTTGTTACAACATTCACCACCCATGCTTCACACCCATATAAGAGCGTTGGTATAACTATACTCTCATACATTCCCCTCTTTGCTTCCAAGGATAATGTTCTTTTTCTCCACAGACTCATCAGTGCACCACTCACCTTTTTCCCATCATCAATTTTGTGATTCACCTCATCTTACATAGACCCATTTGCTGACATGTCCACTCCCAGATATCTGTATACATTCACCTCCTCCATACTCTCTCCCACCAATCTGATATCCTGTCTTCTGTTACCTATTTTTTCTTGTTATCCTCATCACCTTACTCTTTCCTATATTCAACTTTAATTACTTTCTTTTGCATACCCTATCAAAACTCATCAACCAACCTCTGCAACTTCTCTTCCAAATCTCCCAAAAGCACAGTGTCATCAGAAAAGAGCAGCTGTGACAACTCTCACTTTGTGTTAAATTCTTTATTTTTAACCCCACACCTGTTGCCAACACCCGAGCATTCACTTCTCTTACATCCCCATCTATAAATATATTGAACAACCATGTTGACATCACACATCCCTGTCTTAGACATACTTTTACTAGGAAATAATCTCCCTCTCGCCTATATATATATATATATATATATATATATATATATATATATATATATATATATAGCAATGATCTGGGATAATCTAACGGGCTCTGGAGCCAGACCTGCTCCCCCCAACAACTACAAACAATCGCACTGGGATGGTCCAATAGTGGAAAATATTGCCTCAACAATGCTTCAGAGTGTGTCAGGGAAGGATAGAGCCCGCCTCCTGGCAGTGAGAGCCCCTCATGCTGGGGACTTTCTGTTGGCTGTTCCCAACTCCAGCCTTGGCACACGTCTCGACCCACAGACCATCCGCATCGGTGTTGCCCTTCGACTTGCCGCCCCTATTCTCGCCGAACACAGGTGTATTTGTGGCAGTGAAGCAGCAGACCGATTCGGGTACCATGGTCTTGTGTGCCGTAAATCCGAGGGAAAGATTGCAAGACATGAGGAGGTTAATAACATTATCAAGAGGAGCCTCACAACAGCTGGATGCCCAGCAGTATGGGAGCCACCCCAACTATGCAGATCTGATGGCAGCCAGAAGCGTCCAGATGGTATCACCCTTCAAGCCTGAACAGATGGGAAGCAGGTGGTGTGGGACTATACATGTGCATCTACCTTGGCTGATACCTATCTCCAATACACCAGGGAGGAAGGAGGGGCAGCTGCCAGCTTCAGGGAGTCCCAAATGTCTAGAAAATATGGAGAACTTGCCCATCATTATATGTTTGTTCCCATAGGCTCAGAGACCCTTGGCTCATGGGGAAAGAGTGCATCTAAATTCCTTAAGGAGCTGGGAAAAAGACTCATCAGGGTAACTAGGGATCCCAGGGCAGCTAGTTTTCTGTTCCAGCGGCTCAGTGCGGCTGTTCAAAGGGGTAATGCCTGCTGTATTTTGGGCACACGCCCCAGCTCTGAGGAGCTGGATGAGACTTTCACCTTATAATCGGTGATACACACGTAACAACATGTACCGTATATGCCACCTTTGTATCAACAATGTATCTCTTAAATCTTCTGTACCATATTATGTAATAAAATATTCCTATTAGTAAAAAAAATAAATATGAAAAGATGGGGTGGTAGGGGAAGTGGAATATTCAAACGGCTTCAGGAAGAAATCCAAATATTTTTCCTTGAAGCCTTTATATATATATATATATATATATATATATATATATATATATATATATATATATATATATATATATATATATATATATATATATATATATATATATAAATGTCGTGCCGAATACGTAAAACTGGTCAATTAGCAAGAACTTATTTAAAATTAAGCCCTTTCTAAAATTTTCTCTTACACGTTTAAAGATATATTTTTTTCATTAATGTTGATGTAAAAATTTTTAATTTTGCTCCAAAAGAATCTTAAAAAACTTACCTAACCTTATTATAACAAGAACAATTTATTTTAGCCTAACCCAACTAAATATATTTTAGATTTGTTTACAATAATTTAATACTAAACAAACACAGTGAAATATTTTTTTCGTTAGGTTCAGAATGATTTTGGAGAAATTATTGCAATCACAAATTTTCGCTTGTCCTATATGGCAAGATGAGCGTTGCTATTTAAGCCAAGATCGCAAGTTCTGCCTATTCGGCACGACATATATATATATATATATATATATATATATATATATATATATATATATATATATATATATATATATATATATATATATATATATATATATATATATATATATATATATATATATATATATATATATATATATATATATATAAATATATATATATATATATATATATATATATATATATATATATATATATATATATATATATATATATATATATATATATATATATATATATATATATATATATTATATATATATATATATAAATATATATATATGTATATATATATATATATATATATATATATATATATATATATATATATATATATATATATATATATATATATATATATATATATATATATATATATATATATATATGTATGTGTGTGTGTGTGAGTGTGTGTGTGTGAGTTTGTGTGTGTGTGTGTGTGTGTGTGTGTGTGTGTGTGTGTGTTTGTGTGTGTGTGTGTTTGTGTGTGTTTGTGTGTGTGTGTGTGTGTGTGTGTGTATGCGTACGTACTCACCTAATTGTGGTTGCAGGGGTCGAGACTCAGCTTCTGGCCCCGCCTCTTCACTGATCGCTACTAAGTCGTCTCTCTCTCTCCTTCCTGAGCTCTGTCATACCTCGTCATAAAGCTATGTATGGTTCCTGCCTCTACTACATCACTTGCTAGGCTGTTCCACTTCCTGACGACTCTGTGACTGAAGAAGTACTTCCTAACATCCCTGTAACTCGCCTGAGTCCTCAGCTTCCAATTGTTACCCCTTGTTTCTGTATTCCCTATCTGGAACATCCTGTCTCTGTCCACCTTGTCTATTCCACGCATTATTTTGTATGTTGCTATCATGTCTCCCCTGACCCTCCTGTCCTCCAGTGTCGTCAGTCCGATTTCCCTCAACCTTTCTTCATAGGACATTCCCCTGAGCCCCAGAACTAACCTTGTTGCAAACTTTTGTACTTTCTCTAATTTCTTGACGTGCTGGACCATGTGTGGGTTCCAAACTGGTTCTGCATACTCCAGTATGGGCCTGACGTACAGTGTACAGTGTCTTGAACGATTCCTTACTAAGGTATCGGAATGCTATTCTCAGGTTTGACAGTCGCCCATAAGCTGCAGCCGTTATCTGGTTGATGTGTGCTTCCGGCGACGTGCTCGATGTTATGGTCACACCGAGATCTTTTGTCCACCTAGCCTATACTCTGTCTGCGGTCTTCCTTGCCCTTCCCCAATCTTCATGACTTTGTATTTGGCAGGGTTGAAATCGAGAAGCCAGTTGCTGCACCACGTGTCCATCCTGCTTAGGTCTCTTTGTAGTCATGCCTGATCCTTATCCGATATAATCTTTCTCATTAGCTTCACATCATCTGCGAACAGGGACACTTCAGAGTATCTCTCTTCCACCATGTCATTCACATATATCAAAAATAGCACTGGTCCTAGGACTGGCCCCTGTGGTACCCTGCTCGTCACAGGAGCCAACCGTGATACCTCATCATGTACCATGACCCGTTGTTGCCTCCCTGTCAGGTATTCTCTGATCCATTGCAGTGCACTTCCTATTATGCATGCCTGATCCTCCAGCATCTGCACTAATCTCCTGTGAGGAACTTTGTCGAAGGCCTTCCTGCAGTCCAGGAAAATGCAATCAACCCACCCCTCTCTCTCGTTTCTTACTTCTGTTATCTTGTCATAAAACTCCAGAAGGTTTGTGACACAGGATTTGCCTTCCATGAATCAATGCTGGTTGTTGCTTATAATCGTGTTTCGTTCCAGGTGCTCCACCACTCTTTTCCTGATAATCTTCTCCATGAAATTGCATACTATACACGTCAGAGACAATGGTCTGTAGTTTAGTGCCTCGTTTCTGTCTCCTTTCTTAAAAATGGGGACTACATTTGCTGTCTTCTATACCTCAGGTAGTTGCCCAATTTCAAGGGATGTATTGAAGATTGTGGTTAGTGGCACGCACAGCGGCCCTGCTCCTTCTCTAAGGATCCATGGGAAGATGTTGTCCGGTCCCCTCGCCTTTGAGGTATCGAGGTCACTTAGCAGCTTCTTCACCTCCTCCTCCGTTGTTTGTATTTCATCAAGCACCTGTTTGTATGTTCCCTGTTGGTGTTCCCTTCTGTGCTGTCTTCTTGGAGCCATTCCTTTCTCTACTGTAAATACTTCCTTAAATCTCATGTTGAGCTCCTCGCATACCTAGTGATCGTTACTTGTCAGTTCCACACCTTCTTTCCTCAGCCTGATCACCTGGTCTTTCGCTGTTGTCTTCCTCCTAATGTGGCTGTACAGCAGTTTCGAGTCTGTCTTGACTTTCGATGCTATGCTATTTTCATAGTGTTGCTGGGCCTCCCTCTTTACCTGTGCATACTCGTTCCTGGCTCTTCGACTAATATCCTTATTTTCCTGTGTTCTTCGCCTTCTGTACTTTTTTCATACTCTATTGCACTTGGTTTTTGCCTCCTTACACCGTCGGGTAAACCAGGGGCTCGTTCTGGTCTTCCCAATATTTCTGTTATCCTTGGGAACAAACCTTTCCTCTGCCTCCTTACATTTTGTTGTTACGAATTCCATCATTTCATTTACCGACTTTCCTACCAATTCTCTGTCTCACTGAACCTCTTGCAGGAAGTTCCTCAAACCTATGTAGTTTGCCCGTTTATAGCCTGGCTTTTCCCTTTCTTCTCCTGTTACTCTCTCCACTTGTAACTCTACTATGTATTCAAAGCACAGAACCACGTGGTCACTAGCTCCTAGGGGTCTCTCATATGTGATGCCCTCAGTGTCTGAACTGCTCAGGGTGAACACAAGGTTCAATCTTGCTGGTTCATCCTCCCCTCTCTCTCAGGTAGTTTCCTTAATGTTACAAATAACGCGATTTCTAATAAGCATAGAGATCTCCAGTGAATACTAGAAAGGACTGCCCTTCTAGCATCCAGCCTGTTACTGGGTTTTTGTAACAAATAGTCAGTATCCTGGTTCAATTATCCATTAGAATTTAGTAAGATTCAATAGTGCGCTCAGGATTACAACTGGTAAGCTAGTAACTATTAATAACAATTAAATTGTCTAGGCGTATATTATCAAAGTAAATTATTGTAATCAACATAATCAAAATAATCACTTCTCTCGTGTACAGTAGTATTGTGCTGAAGGTATTATCACATCTTTATGGCTTAAGTACCATCTGGTACATTGTTGGTACTTAATAACATAACACAGATATATACAAGCAACTTTGTGTGTATATGTGTAAGTGCTCTAAGTAGTTCGCTATATCTCAAGACTCGACTAGACTTAACCAGTGACTGACTAGAAGTCCTCACATAAATTAACTTCTTGACCAACCTGGCAATCAGAACAGCTTGCTTAAACAATAAAACGACTGATAAGCCGAACAGCAATATAACAAGCAACAGCGACACAGAATCAGGAACAAGGAGATAATATAACGACACTAAGTAGGGACCATCTGCAGATCCTCCACAAAAGCCACAAAACTCCCATACTACTGAATCTAAGTTCAGCATAAGAAAATCCCCGACTGTGACAGTACACAGATACCAGTACAAATTAGGTCAGAAGCTACAGCTCAGGACCTGAGTTTCTCAGAGTGTCTATGCGACACACAACCTCAGTACAACGTCGAAAATCACTAAGTCTAGGCTATGTTCTGAGAACAGAGTTACACAGAACCAACAACAAGAAAGCGACAGAGACGATCTTCCAACAAGGGCCCACAAGGGAGAGCTGGTGTGGGACGTCTTGTTAGGAGAACGTCAAAATGACAATAGACCGAGCAGGTCAGGCAGACTACTCCAGGTGAGGTGTGATCGCCCCCCTGATCACATGACTCTCCATGGACTGCTGCTGCCTAGCAACATACAAGCCGGCAGCATAATGAGCGGAGAGAAAACACAGTAGTTAGACAATGTTATCAGCTACTTAACACTCGAACTATGAGCACTGAGTAATATATAAATGTTACATCCTACCTAACAATATAACTAAGTCAAATAATAATATAAAGCAATATATTTATGATTTAGCTAATATCACAAATATAAGCAATATAAAATTATATGAACAGATAATATACATTATATACATTGTGACCCATTCAGGGGTTGCAATTCTTAACATGTTGATGCATGAGGTTTTCCAGTACCACGTCCATCATCTTGGCTCTCCATGTTTTGGGAGCCCCATGTGGTTCCAGGTTTTCCCACTCGATCTCCCTGTGATTGAAATCGCCCATAACCAGTAACTTTGCTCTGCTCGAGTGAGCTCTTCTTGCCACCTCAGCCAGTGTGTCCACCATTGCTCTGTTACTCTCTTCATATTCCTCTCTTGGCCTCCTGCAGTTCTGTGGTGGATTATACATCACTGCAATGACTACCTTTTTCTCCCCAGACTGAAGTGTACCTACTATATATTCTCTTCCTCCAATCTAGTCCATGCCTCCTATTTCCTCAAATTTCCATCGGTGTTTTATGGCCAGTGCAACCCCTCCTCCCCCTCTCCTCCTTTTGTCTTTCCTCAGGATCCGATATCCTGGTGGGAAGATTGCATCTGTTATTGTCCCAATGAGTTTCTTTTCTGTGACTGCTATGATGTCTGGGGACTTCTCATTGACTCTTTCATGCCACTCCTCATATTTATTCGTTATGCCATCTGCATTCGTGTACCAAACCTTCAACTTCTGTTCCAAAACTGTGGTCCTGGGAGGATATTGGGGTGGGGAGAGTAGGAGCCCTGCCAGGGGCCTATTGTGGGTTGTTGTGGGGGTAGAGTTCCTGTAGGAGGTTGCTGTAGGGTTGGGGTTTGTGGTGTGGGGTTGGGGATAGAGGAATCAGTGTGCGATTGTTGGTTTAGATTGTTCAGTTGTCTTGGGGTTGCCGTGGTTGGAGTCCTTCTTTGGGTGTTTCTGGGGGGTGTGTTTGCTCTTCTACCTGTGTCTGGGTTATTCTGCTTCTCTTTGTCTCTTCCTCCCAATCCTCCTTTCGTTTTTGCACTTTTTCAGTATCCTCCTTTCCTCTTGCATTCTGTCTCAGTCGAGGTGCATACTCAGCCATGCTTTCTCCTGCAGGATCATGGTTTGAGTTGATTCTGCCTTGAAAATTACTTTGAGAGGCCGCTTTCTTTTCCTTGCGAACCCCCAAATTCTCCGAAAATTTGCCACCTGGGTAATGTCGCCCTCGCCTATTGCCTTCATGATACCTTCAATCGCTTTTATCTCCTCCTGTTTTCTTTCCTCGTAGGTTTCCCCGTCGGCTTCCTGGAGCCCATAGACAAAAACTGATCTCTCCCTTTCTTCCACTGTGTCTCCCATTGCGTCCTCTGAGGTGTTTTAGTTCCTTCCCTTGGAGTATTCCTTCAATCCCTCCTTTAGATGAGGCCCCATTGCTCATTGGTCTGTCTTTCCTGCTCAGCTGTTCCTGGCCCCTGCAGGAGTCTGGTAGAGTTCCTGCATATATCCTAGCTCCTTCAATGTCTCCCGACCTCTCATTTGTTCCTAGTGTGCTCCTTGTCATTGCCTTAACCCTGTGTGGGTCTGACCGGCCTTTTGCATCCAGTATAGCTTTCTGGCTCCCTCCAGCCCCCTTGTCTGTGTCTGATGTAGAAGTTACTGATGTTATGTCTGTGCTGTTATTTCTTTCTTTAGGCTGCTTCAGATTGCTCAGTTCCTCTTCTAAGTGCTGTATCTTGTCTTCTGCTACTATGACATGTTGTACCCACCTTCTTCTCTCTGCAGCTACCATCTCCTCCATCCTCCTTCCAAGCTCTTCTAGCTTCCTTCCCCATTGTGTGTGTGTGTGTGTACTCACCTAATTGTGGTTGCAGGGGTCGAGACTCAGCTCCTGGCCCCGCCTCTTCACTGATCGCTACTGGATCCTCTCTCTCTCTGCTTCCTGAGCTTTGTCATACCTCTTCTTAAAACTATGTATGGTTCCTGCCTCCACTACTTCACTTGCTAGGCTATTCCACTTCCTGACAACTCGATGACTGAAGAAATACTTCCTAACGTCCCTGTGACTCGTCTGAGTCTTCAGCTTCCAGTTGTCACCCCTTGTCTTTGTGTCCCCTCTCTGGAACATCCTATCTCTGTCCACCTTGTCTATTCCCCGCAGTATCTTGTATGTCGTTATCATGTCTCCTCTGACCCTTCTGTCCTCCAGTGTCGTTAGTCCGATTTCCCTTAACCTTTCCTCGTACGACATTCCCTTGAGCTCTGGGACTAGCCTTGTTGCAAACCTTTGTACTTTCTCTAACTTCTTGACGTGCTTGACCAGGTGTGGGTTCCAGACTGGTGCTGCATACTCCAGTATGGGCCTAACATACACAGTGTACAGTGTCTTGAACGATTCCTTATTAAGGTATTGGAACGCTATTCTCAGGTTTGCCAGGCACCCGTATACTGCAGCGGTTATTTGGTTGATGTGTGCCTCCGGTGATGTGCTCGGTGTTATGGTCACCCCAAGGTCTTTCTCTCTGAGTGAGGTCTGTAGTCTTTGTCCACCTAGCCTATACTCTGTCTGCAGTCTTCTTTGCCCCTCCCCAATCTTCATGACTTTGCATTTGGCTGGATTGAATTCGAGAAGCCAGTTACTGGACCACATGTCCAGCCTCTCCAGGTCTCTTTGCAGTCCTGCCTCATCCTCGTCCGATTTAATTCTTCTCATCAACTTCACGTCATCTGCGAACAGGGACACTTCAGAGTCTATTCCTTCCATCATGTCATTCACATATATCAAAAATAGCACTGGTCCTAGAACTGACCCCTGTGGGACCCCGCTCGTAACAGGCGCCCACTGTGATACCTCTTCACGTACCATGACTCGTTGCTGCCTCCCTGTCAGGTATTCCCTTATCCATTGCAGTGCCCTTCCTTTAACGTGTGCCTGATCCTCCAGCTTCTGCACTAATCTCTTGCGGGGAACTGTGTCAAAGGCCTTCCTGCAGTCTAGGAAAACGCAATCTACCCAACCCTCTCTCTCGTGTCTTACTTCTGTTACCTTGTCATAAAACTCCAGGAGGTTTGTGATACAAGATTTGCCTTCCATGAACCCATGCTGGTTTTCATTTATAATCTTGTTCCTTTCCAGGTGTTCGACCACTCTCCTCCTGATAATCTTCTCCATGACTTTGCACACAATACATGTCAGAGACACAGGTCTGTAGTTTAGTGCCTCGTTTCTGTTTCCTTTCTTAAATATGGGGACTACATTAGCTGTCTTCCATTTCTCAGGTAGTTGCCCAGTTTCAAGGGATGTGTTGAAGATTGTGGTTAGAGGCACACACAGCATCTCTGCTCCTTCTCTAAGGACCCATGGGGAGATGTTGTCTGGTCCCATCGCCTTTGAGGTGTCAAGGTCACTTAAGAGCTTCTTCACCTCCTCCTCAGTTGTTCGTATGTCATCCAACACTTGTTGGTATATTCCCTCTTGATGTTCCCTTCTGTGCTGTCTTCCCACAGCCCTTCCTGTCTCTACTGTAAAAACTTCCTTAAATCTCCTGTTCAGCTCCTCACATACCTCCTGATCATTTCTTGTGAGTTCTCCACCTTCTGTCCTTAATCTGATCACCTGGTCTTTGACTGTTGTCTTCCTCCTGATGTGGCTATACAACAGTTTCGGGTCAGTCTTGATTCTCGATGCTATGTCATTTTCATACTGTCGCTGGGCCTCCCTCCTTACCTGTGCGTACTCATTCCTGGCTCTGCGACTGATCTCCCTATTTTCGTGTGTTCTCTGCCTTCTGTACTTTTTCCATTCTCTATTGCACTTTGTTTTTGCCTCCTTACACCGTCGGGTGAACCAGGGGCTTGTTCTGGTCTTCCCATTGTTACTGTTGCCCTTGGGAATGAACCTTTCCACTGCCTCCTTGCATTTTGTTGCTACATATTCCATCATTTCATTTACTGGCTTTCCTGCCAGTTCTCTGTCCCACTGGACCTCCCGCAGGAAGTTCTTCAACCCTATGTAGTCCCCTCTTTTATAGTCAGGCTTTTCCCATTCTACTCCTGTTATTCTCTCCACTTGCAGCTCTACTATGTATTCAAAGCACAGAACCACGTGGTCGCTAGCTCCTAGGGGACTCTCATACTTGATGTCCTCAATGTCTGAGCTGCCCAGGGTGAACACAAGGTCCAATCTTGCTGGTTCATCCTCCCCTCTCACTCTGGTAGTGTCCTTAACATGTTGGTGCATGAGGTTTTCCAGCACCACGTCCAACATCCTGGCTCTCCATGTTTCGGGACCCCCATGTGGCTCCAGGTTTTCCCAGTCAATCTCCCTGTGGTTGAAATCCCCCATAACCAGCAACTTTGTTCTGCTGGAGTGAGCTCTTCTTGCCACCTCAGCAAGTGTGTCCACCATTGCTCTGTTGCTCTCTTCATATTCCTCTCTTGGCCTCCTGCAGTTCTGTGGTGGATTATATATCACTGCAATGACCACTTTGTGTTCCCCAGACTGAAGTGTACCTGCTATGTAGTCTCTTTCTCCCGTCTCATCTATTCCTTCCATTTTCTCGAATTTCCATCTGTTTTTTACGAGCAGAGCAACCGCACCTCCCCCCCTGCCCCTTCTATCTTTCCTCATGATCTGGTATCCTGGTGGGGAGATTGCATCTGTTATTGTCTCCATGAGTTTTGTTTCTGTAACTGCTATGATGTCTGGGGACTTCTCATTGATTCTTTCTTGCCATTCCTCATGTTTATTCGTTAATCCATCTGCATTTGTGTACCAAACCTTCAACTTCTGTTCTAATACTGTAACTGTGGTGCGGGGGGTGGAAACAGAGGGATCGGTGTGTGATGGTTGGTTTGGATTGTTCAGTTGCCTTGGGGGTGTCGTAGCTGGAGTCCTTCTGCAGGTGTTTCTGGGGGGTGCGCTTGTCTTTCCATTTGATCCTGGGTTATTCTGCTCTCCTTTTTCATTTCCTCCCATTTCTCCTTTCGTTTTTGAACTCTCTTTCATTGTCTTCCTTTCGTCCTGTGTTCTGTCTCGGTCGAGGTACACACTCCGGAACTCCTGCTTGCCTCTCAGCCGTGCTTTCTCCTGCAGGATCATGGTTCGGGTTGATTCTGCCTTGAAAATTACTTTGAGAGGCCGATTCCTTTTCTTTGTGAACCACCCAATTCTCCGAAAATTTGCCACCTGGGTCATGTCCCCCTCGCCTATCACCTTCATGATGTCTTCAATCGCATTTTTCTCCTCCTGCTTTCTTTCATCATAAGTTTCCCCTTTAGCTTCGTCTAGCCCATAGACAAACACGGATCTCTCCCTTTCCACCTCCCACTGTGACTCCCATTGCATCCTCTGATGTGTTTTAGTTCCTTCCCGTGGAGTGTTCCTTCCTTCAGTCCCTTCCCTCGTTATGGCCCCTATGCTTCTTGGTTTATCCTTCCTGCTCACCTGCTCCTGGCCCCCACAGGCATCTGGTAAGGTCCTTGCACATGTCCTAGTTCCTTCAATGTCTTCCAACCTCTCTTTCTGTCCTAGAGTGCTACCTGTCTTTGTTTTGGCCCCATGTGGGTTTGACAGGACCTCTGCATACAGTTTAGTTTCCATGCTTCCTTCGGACCTGTTGTCTGTGTTCGATGTAGCCATTGCCGATGCTACTTCTGTAATATCTTTGTGTGTGTGTGTGTGTGTGTGTGTGTGTGTGTGTGTGTGTGTGTGTGTGGTGCCGAATAGGTAAAACTTGCGAGTTTGGCAATGTAGTTTTTCCTGAATAAGGCAAGCAAAAGTTTGCGTATGGAAATCGAGCTCTGATCTATATGCAATTGCTGATCAACAGATTATTGCCTGTTCTCGAGATCATTGTAATGTGATGTTGAAAGGTTTTTCTCAGACACAGCCTATCTAACTATGATTGTACTATTTTTACTTCTGCTACTACTATTACGTGGTTGAGACGCCCATTCTTAGTTTTAAAAAGTTTGGGTGTATTTTTCCATTTTTATTTCCACTTGAGACAATTGTAAACCGTGAAAGCTCTAAATCCACATAAACCATAATTTAACTCCGGATTGAATATATACTGTCTCCACCAAAGCTTCTTTGAATAATGAAGATATGATCCAAGTAGAATTTTATATTCTTCTTATAAAAATTCTAAATTAAATGGCTCAACGATCCATCCTAAACCTCTCCTTCTCATGAGGTTCATTCCTTAGACTGTTTAGTATGTACTTCGCCCAGCGATCATATGACTTTACTGAATCATCTACAATTTCAAATAGTAAGTTAATCACAAATTGCCCATATTCTGCATCACCTTAATTAAATATTCTGTGTAATCATAACAGTGGGGTGAATTCTTAAGTTTAATGTGAGGGAGGATGCATACATAAAACACTCATATCGTCTTGAGGCAAATCAGCTCGGTGAGAGGGTGCTGGTGGTGTGGTAGTGAGGGGGTCTGTCCTGCTGCTGTGAGAGGGTGCTGGTGGAGTGGTAGTGAGGGGGTCTGTCCTGCTGCTGTGAGAGGGTGCTGGTGGTGTGGTAGAGAGGGGGGTCTATCCTGCTGCTGTGAGAGGGTGCTGGTGGTGTGGTAGTGAGGGGGTCTGTCCTGCTGCTGTGAGAGGGTGCTGGTGGTGTGGTAGTGAGGGGGTCTGTCCTGCTGCTGTGAGAGGGTGCTGGTGGTGTGGTAGTGAGGGGTCTGTCCTGTTGCTGTGAGAGGGTGCTGGTGGTGTGGTAGTGAGGGGGTCTGTCCTGCTGCTGTGAGAGGGTGCTGGTGGAGTGGTAGTGAGGGGGTCTGTCCTGCTGCTGTGAGAGGGTGCTGGTGGTGTGGTAGTGAGGGGGTCTGTCCTGCTGCTGTGAGAGGGTGCTGGTGGTGTGGTAGTGAGGGGGTCTGTCCTGCTGCTGTGAGAGGGTGCTGGTGGTGTGGTAGTGAGGGGGTCTGTCCTGCTGCTGTGAGAGGGTGCTGGTGGTGTGGTAGTGAGGGGGTCTGTCCTGCTGCTGTGAGAGGGTGCTGGTGGTGTGGTAGTGAGGGGGTCTGTCCTGCTGCTGTGAGAGGGTGCTGGTGGTGTAGTAGTGAGGGGGTCTGTCCTGCTGCTGTGAGAGGGTGCTGGTGGAGTGGTAGTGAGGGGGTCTGTCCTGCTGCTGTGAGAGGGTGCTGGTGGTGTGGTAGTGAGGGAGTCTGTCCTGCTGCTGTGAGAGGGTGCTGGTGGTGTGGTAGTGAGAGGGTCTGTCCTGCTGCTGTGAGAGGGTGCTGGTGGAGTGGTAGTGAGGGGGTCTGTCCTGCTGCTGTGAGAGGGTGCTGGTGGTGTGGTAGTGAGGGGGTCTGTCCTGCTGCTGTGAGAGGGTGCTGGTGGTGTGGTAGTGAGGGGGTCTGTCCTGCTGCTGTGAGAGGGTGCTGGTGGTGTGGTAGTGAGGGGTCTGTCCTGTTGCTGTGAGAGGGTGCTGGTGGTGTGGTAGTGAGGGGGTCTGTCCTGCTGCTGTGAGAGGGTGCTGGTGGAGTGGTAGTGAGGGGGTCTGTCCTGCTGCTGTGAGAGGGTGCTGGTGGTGTGGTAGTGAGGGGGTCTGTCCTGCTGCTGTGAGAGGGTGCTGGTGGTGTGGTAGTGAGGGGGTCTGTCCTGCTGCTGTGAGAGGGTGCTGGTGGTGTGGTAGTGAGGGGGTCTGTCCTGCTGCTGTGAGAGGGTGCTGGTGGTGTGGTAGTGAGGGGGTCTGTCCTGCTGCTGTGAGAGGGTGCTGGTGGTGTGGTAGTGAGGGGGTCTGTCCTGCTGCTGTGAGAGGGTGCTGGTGGTGTAGTAGTGAGGGGGTCTGTCCTGCTGCTGTGAGAGGGTGCTGGTGGAGTGGTAGTGAGGGGGTCTGTCCTGCTGCTGTGAGAGGGTGCTGGTGGTGTGGTAGTGAGGGAGTCTGTCCTGCTGCTGTGAGAGGGTGCTGGTGGTGTGGTAGTGAGAGGGTCTGTCCTGCTGCTGTGAGAGGGTGCTGGTGGAGTGGTAGTGAGGGGGTCTGTCCTGCTGCTGTGAGAGGGTGCTGGTGGTGTGGTAGTGAGGGGGTCTGTCCTGCTGCTGTGAGAGGGTGCTGGTGGTGTGGTAGTGAGGGGGTCTGTCCTGCTGCTGTGAGAGGGTGCTGGTGGAGTGGTAGTGAGGGGGTCTGTCCTGCTGCTGTGAGAGGGTGCTGGTGGTGTGGTAGTGAGGGAGTCTGTCCTGCTGCTGTGAGAGGGTGCTGGTGGTGTGGTAGTGAGGGGGTCTGTCCTGCTGCTGTGAGAGGGTGCTGGTGGAGTGGTAGTGAAGGGGTCTGTCCTGCTGCTGTGAGAGGGTGCTGGTGGAGTGGTAGTGAGGGGGTCTGTCCTGCTGCTGTGAGAGGGTGCTGGTGGTGTGGTAGTGAGGGGGTCTGTTCTGCTGCTGTGAGAGGGTGCTGGTGGTGTGGTAGTGAGGGGGTCTGTCCTGCTGCTGTGAGAGGGTGCTGGTGGTGTGGTAGTGAGAGGGTCTGTCCTGCTGCTGTGAGAGGGTGCTGGTGGTGTGGTAGTGAGGGGGTCTGTTCTGCTGCTGTGAGAGGGTGCTGGTGGTGTGGTAGTGAGGGGTCTGTCCTGCTGCTGTGAGAGGGTGCTGGTGGTGTGGTAGTGAGGGGGTCTGTCCTGCTGCTGTGAGAGGGTGCTGGTGGTGTGGTAGTGAGGGGGTCTGTCCTGCTGCTGTGAGAGGGTGCTGGTGGAGTGGTAGTGAGGGGGTCTCTCCTGCTGTTGTGAGAGGGTGGTGGTGGTGTGGTAGTGAGGGGGTCTGTCCTGCTGCTGTGAGAGGGTGCTGGTGGTGTGGTAGTGAGGGGGTCTGTCCTGCTGCTGTGAGAGGGTGCTGGTGGAGTGGTAGTGAGGGGGTCTGTCCTGCTGCTGTGAGAGGGTGCTGGTGGTGTGGTAGTGAGGGAGTCTGTCCTGCTGCTGTGAGAGGGTGCTGGTGGTGTGGTAGTGAGGGGGTCTGTCCTGCTGCTGTTAGAGGGTGCTGGTGGTGTGGTAGTGAGGGGGTCTGTCCTGCTGCTGTGAGAAGGTGCTGGAGGAGTGGTAGTGAGGGGGTCTGTCCTGCTGCTGTGAGAGGGTGCTGGTGGTGTGGTAGTGAGGGGGTCTGTCCTGCTGCTGTGAGAGGGTGCTGGTGGTGTGGTAGTGAGGGGGTCTGTCCTGCTGCTGTGAGAGGGTGCTGGTGGTGTGGTAGTGAGGGGGTCTGTCCTGCTGCTGTGAGAGGGTGCTGGTGGTGTGGTAGTGAGAGGGTCTGTCCTGCTGCTGTGAGAGGGTGCTGGTGGTGTGGTAGTGAGGGGGTCTGTCCTGCTGCTGTGAGAGGGTGCTGGTGGTGTGGTAGTGAGGGGGTCTGTCCTGCTGCTGTGAGAGGGTGCTGGTGGTGTGGTAGAGAGGGGGGTTTATCATACTTCTGTGAGAAGGTGCTGGTTTTGCAGTAGTGAGGGGGGTTTATCCTACTGCTGTAAGAGGGTGTGGGTTGTGCGGTAGTGAGGGGGGTTTATCCCACTACTGTGAGAGGGTGCTGGTGGTGTGGTAGTGAAGGGAGTCTGTCCCGCTGCTGTGAGAGGGTGCTGGTGATGTGATAGAGAGGGGGTCTATCCTGCTTCTGTGAGAGGGTGCAGGTGGTGCGGTAGATAGGGGGTCTATCCCGCTGCTGTGAGAGGGTGCTGGTGGTGCGGTAGATAGGGGGTCTATCCCGCTGCTGTGAGAGGGTGCTAGTGGTGCAGAAGTGAGGGGGTCTGTCCTGCTGCTGTGAGAGGGTGCTGGTGGTGTGGTAGTGAGGGGGTCTGTCCTGCTGCTGTGAGAGGGTGCTGGTGGTGTGGTAGTGAGGGGGTCTGTCCTGCTGCTGTGAGAGGGTGCTGGTGGTGTGGTAGTGAGGGGGTCTGTCCTGCTGCTGTGAGAGGGTGCTGGTGGTGTGGTAGTGAGGGGGTCTGTCCTGCTGCTGTGAGAGGGTGCTGGTGGTGTGGTAGAGAGGGGGGTTTATCATACTTCTGTGAGAAGGTGCTGGTTTTGCAGTAGTGAGGGGGGTTTATCCTACTGCTGTAAGAGGGTGTGGGTTGTGCGGTAGTGAGGGGGGTTTATCCCACTACTGTGAGAGGGTGCTGGTGGTGTGGTAGTGGTGGTGTGCTGGTTTTGCAGTAGTGAGGGGGGTTTATCCTACTGCTGTAAGAGGGTGTGGGTTGTGCGGTAGTGAGGGGGGTTTATCCCACTACTGTGAGAGGGTGCTGGTGGTGTGGTAGTGAAGGGAGTCTGTCCCGCTGCTGTGAGAGGGTGCTGGTGATGTGATAGAGAGGGGGTCTATCCCGCTTCTGTGAGAGGGTGCTGGTGGTGCGGTAGATAGGGGGTCTATCCCGCTGCTGTGAGAGGGTGCTGGTGGTGCGGTAGATAGGGGGTCTATCCCGCTGCTGTGAGAGGGTGCTAGTGGTGCAGAAGTGAGGGGGTCTATCCCGCTTCTGTGCTGAAGTGATCTATACTGCTTCGATACTGAAGTGGAAGAAGTGGGTTACTTCCAGTTCTTTTGGAAAAGATTTTATCAGTCACTACCATCATTCATGCTTTCAACAAATTTTTAATTTAAACTTTAATTAAAGAATATTGATAAAACTCTCATTAAAAACGACTTACGTTCACTTTCCTACAGTCTGGACTTGGTGTGTAACATCTAATCAGAAGATGCAATATCTCATAACTCATTCACCCTTTTGATTTATCCTTGTAATAGGTGTTATCTAGTTGTGCATAAAACTCCATCAGTAATAGTTTTTCCTTGATTAGATAGAGTATCTTTATGTTTATGGCCTTTCTCTTCTTGACAATTGCATAGCAGCCTTTAAATTTTTACGAATTTTGGTCTTGAATGAACCTGCAGAAGACAAATACACATTTTAGAGAAATGTTTCCAACGAAATGGGTAATAATTCATAGAACTATGATTCTTACAAATATGTCTTATAAATAACACTTGCCCATTCCATATCATGAAAGTCATTAGCTCACCTGACACACACAGACACGCAAAACTTCTAAACAACATACGCCGCTTCCCACCATAAAGAGGTCATTAACTCAACTGTATTTACTGTATTCGACTCCATGACGATGCTTCGAGAGAGCCGCTGGCGCACTTTCAGCTCGTCTTTATAGTTCTCGAATAAGGGAGGGTATTAACTTCTAAAATTTATCGTAAGGCGTATATTGGTAGATTTTGTAATACAATTTTCACCCCTGCATCTGAAAAACTACAAAAGGTCTCGAACCACCTGTTGGGCCTGGCGTCAGGCCTATCTGAATCTCATGAAATTTTATAACAGCACTTGGCTCACCTGTTTGCATCAGGCATCAGGCGCACCTGAAAAGCATAAAACAAGTTCCTTCAAGAGAAAGTACTCGTTTTATTACTCGTGGTGTCACATCACACCTGTTTGTCCCATGTTTCAGACTCATCTGGAAGACACCAAATTTTATAGCCGGAGTCTGAATCATGGATAGAGTAAGACAAATCATTTCATTATTTTTTGTCTCGCCTTTCATCTGCTTCGTTAGATGTATCAAGAACTGGTTAAATTTCTAGTGCCACTGTAATGAAAGACTCGTTAACTTCTCTAAACACCGACCATAAAACCATTTCCTTCAAAAGAAAGTACTCATTATATTCAGTGTGTTGCCTCCCACCTGCTACGTCAGATGTACCTGGAACTCATTAAACTTCTAGGGACACTGATCAATAGACTCGCCGACTTCTCCAGACGCCGACCACGAAACAATGTTCTTCAAGTAATCATTAAAAGTTGATCCTTCTTCAAATATCTTAACAAAAAAATCTCTCATTCTTTGCCTCTAATCATGTACCCCCTCACATCTGTGTTCTCCATCTGAAGTGTCCTACACAAATTCCATATTAAAGCAAAAAAAAAAATCAAAGATTTTACATTGTTTCAAAATCGATTTCGAAGTATACACGTCTGCTGGTATATTGACTTGTTTCATTTCCCTTCTAGAATCGTTTTACGTGGTCATTCCAACAACGGAAAGAACCATTTTGCAAGCAAAATCATAAAGTTATATCATGAAACAATCCAAGATATTATCATATACAGTATTACAACCTACCCCTTAGGAAACCTAGAAATTTCTCATAAATTTAGTGCTCATAAAGAAATTATTCATCTCAAAAATATTACCAAAGTCACTGAAAAATACTTTGTTAAAAGTTGATGATTAGCTTCTATAAGGCTCTGCAAGCGAGATAATTCTCAATTCATTTACCATATAAATTTATCTGTAATCATGATTACTCAAAACGTATTTCATGGTGGACATTACAGCTCTATGTTCACATTAAATGCCACACATTTTGTTTTATTCAAAATGCATAATCCAAGTCAAGTCGTGACATTGGGTTTACATATATTTGGAAAAGGTCAATCTAAAGAATTTGCTGATATATACATAGCAGCCATAAGTCGTTCACCTTTCGGGTATTTAATGGAAGATCTGGTGTTATATACACCAGAAAGTCTGCAGTAGTTAACCAATACAATGGGTGAAAACTTCTATCCAGTTATTTATAAATGCATAAACGAGATCTTTTAATACCACCTAAAGAACACAAATGTGGGTTCTTTAGGTGGTATTAAAAGGTTACATGATACTGTTAAAAGTAACCCTAGCATATGCTTGAGAGATATTAAGGATTTCTTTCTTAAGAACAGAAAGTATACACTGCACGTACTGAATAAAAAAAATCCCTGAACAATTCTTGCTCACAAACCGAAAGTTGTTTTAACGTGTGTTGTCGGCAGAATGTCAGTATTAACACTCCATAATGAAGGTTATAACTTTTTTCTTGTTTGTATAGAAGTGTTTTCAAGATATTTTCAAGCAACAGAAAGAAAGATACTCTGAGCACTTTAGAAGTATTTAAGAGAATGCTAGAAACTGTAGATTGGAAGGGCTTTTCATGGATAAAGTTACCAAATTCCTCAGTAGGCACATCAAAACTTATCTGAAAACTAAACACATAAGATTTATCATGATTTGTCGAAGGAGACAAAGGCTTCCATTGCTAAGCGAGTGTTGTAAAAGCTGAATCGTAAGATTTATAAGTATGTAACAACCCATAACACGTTAAACTTTACACCCGTCTTACGGGGCATTAATGGTGAAGACATCTAACATTACTCCACACTCAGGTATTGGTGGGAAAACTCCTTTACAAGCGCATGAAACCACCTCCCTGGAAGATATTTGGAAATAATTTCAAATAAACTATAAACAACGAGGTTTCATCTAGAAACAAGTCAGTAAGATATTTTCTGTCTGCCAGATAGTACGCACTGTGGTCGTCCAAAGAGCTAAATTTAATCGTAGATTTCAAATTTAGAATTCAGAACTCTTTTAATATATCTAGAATAAAAACTTCTCAAGCTGTAACGATATATTATCTTAGAGACTTGAATGGTAAAGTCATCGAATAACTGATTCCTGTAGATGAATGGTTCACAGAACCGACACGTTGATAAATTAGACACATGTGCAGCTCTTGGGTATCTTTATTAAGGAAACGTTTCGCCACACAGTGGCTTCATCAGACCATACACAAGAGAAACTTGAAGAACAGGAGGAGAATGACCACATCGACTCAAGGTTGAGGGACTGATTACCTCATTCTCCTCCTGTTCTTCAAGTTTCTCCTGTCTATGGACTGCTGAAGCCACTGTGTGGCGAAACGTTTCCCTAATAAAGATACCCAAGAGTTGCACATGTGTCTAATTTATTAACTGATTCCTGCTTCAACAGTGGAAACATTTATTATTTACACAGTTCTAGGTAGAAAAATATCAGAGGAAATTCACTTTACTGAATGTCATATAAAGTTGGATTCAACACTTAATTCATGGGTCGCAGAGACTGAATTTATTAAACCATGAAAAATCTTTGCTCGAGAAACGTAAACATTTCTTGTTCGTTCTCACCGGTCTCAACCGAAGTGATCGTACAGATTTGTTAGAACAATTTAAAAAATCCATATAAACTGTATAACTGAGATTTTTAAGAGGAAATGGTATGGTGATACCGACAAGATGTGGAAAAAGACACTTATGTACAGTTCAGGACATTTATTAAAGGAAACGTTTCGCCACGAGTGGCTTCTTCAGTCCTAATATTATCGAGAAGAAATTACGAATTGCCTCGACTATTATAAGAAAAATACAAAGAAATGAAATGCTTGATGTGTAAGAATATTAGTAGCAAATGAAAGGAAATATTTATTGACCATTAGAGCAGATAATTTTCTAGGTATTGTTTTGCCATTTGTAGCCAATATCATTACTAAATTGTTTACTAAATCATGAAGGAATTTTAGCTCGTTCTAACCTCTATTATGGATGGCAAAATAATTTCCATTTTCCCAAGTCGCAACTAGAACATAGTCAGCGAAAGAATCAGTAAACAATGGAAGATCTCCTAAGACTTGCTTGAATGGAACACGTAATGTTTCCACAAGCCTCAAATACATGAAAAGGGTAGAGACACCTCTTCCCACACCAGCACGCAACTCGGTTCATTCGCCCACTACCCCAGACATGATAACTTTTATGTATTTAATAGTGCTACCCAGGAATATCGAATATGTCAAGTCTATGAAAAATGTTTTGCAGATCAATCCGGTGATAAGAACATAAGACAGAAGGAACACTACAACAGGCCTACTGACCCATGCGAAGCAAGTCCATGTCCCCCCCCCCGGATTAGTCCAATGTCCACCTAGTCAGGTCACATCCAATTAAGGAAGGAGCACGGCATCAGACCTAGTAACACAAGCTAGTCAGGCCCAATTCACACCAACCCACACCCACTCATGTATTTATCTAACCTATTTTTAAAACTACACAACGTTTTAACCTCTATAACTGTACTCGGCAGTTTGTTCCACTCATCCACAATTCTGTTACCAAATCAGTGTTTTCCTATATCCTTCCTGAATCTGAATTATTCCAACTTGAAACAATTGGTGCGAGTCCTGTCTTGGCTGGAAATTTTCAGCACGTTATTTACATCCCCTTTATTTATTCCTGTTTTCCATTTATACACCTCGATCATATCACCACCTAATTCTACGACTTTCGAGAGAGTGTAGATTCAGGGCCATCAGTCAGTGCTCATAGGGAATATTTCTGATACATGGGATCAACTTTATCATCCTCCTCTGTACGTTTTCCAGAGCATTTATATCCATTCAGTAATACGGTGACCAGAACTGTGCAGCATAATCTATATGAGACCTAACCAAGGATATATAGAGTTGAAGAACAACCTGATGACTTCTATTACTTATACTTCTAGATATGAAGCCAAGGATTCTGTTAACTTTATTGCGATCACTAATGCACTGTTATCTTGGTTTTAGATTACTGCTAACCAGAACTCCTAAATCCTTTTCGCAATCAGTACTATTAAAACCTACATTATTTAGTATATATGTGGCACGGTCCCAGTCCAATATTTAGTACTTTGCATTTGTCTATATTAAACTGCATCATCCACTTGTCCGACCATTGCATCAGTTTATTCAAATCATCTTGCAGTGCTCTAGTGTCCTCATTAGAATGAATTGGACGGCCTATTTTGGTGTCATCAGCCAATTTGCTTATGTTGCTATTTATCTCCTCATTTATGTCGTTTATGTAAATTGTGAACAACAACGGGCCCAACACCGACCCCTGTGGAACACCACCTGTGACGTGCCTCCATTCTGATTTCTCCCCATTTATGCAAATTCTCTGCTGCCTATTTGTCAGCCACGCCTCTACCCAGGAAAAAATTTCTTCTCCTATTCCGTGTGCCTTAAGTTTCCTCAATAGCCTCTGATGTAGAACTCTATCGAAAGCCTTACTGAAGTTCATATACACAAAATCATATTAATTACCATGATCTACCTCCTCAAACACCTTAGTGAAAAAAGTTAGCAAATTCATAAGACAGGAACGCCCCTTTGTAAAACCATGTTGAGATTCACTAATCAATTTATCCCAATCAAGATGGCTACGAATTGCTTCGGCAATTATTGATTCTATAAATTTTCCCACTATGGGCCTGCCTTGTAAATAGGTATTACATTTGCCATTTTCCACTTATCAGGCACTATGCCAGTTCGTAGTGATATATTGAAAAGATTAGCCAAAGGTATGCTAAGTTCCTCTTTACATTCCATTAACACCCTTGTAAACAGTTCATCAGGGTCTGGGGATTTGTTAGGTTTTAATTTATCTATTTGTGTGAGGACCATGTCACTAGTTACCACAACTGTGCATAGTTTATTGTCGTCCTGTTCTACATAATCTATTATTTCAGGAATTTCGCTTGTAATTTCCTGGGTAAAAACTGAGAGGAAGTAGGTTTTGAAAACTTCACACATATGCTTATCACTGTCAATGATCTGACCTGAGTTACTTTTAAGTGAGCCTATCTTGTCTCTAATCTTACTTCTGTATACCTGAAAGAACACTTTTGGGTTAGTCTTCGAATCCCTTGTGACCTTAGCCTCATAATCCCTTTTTGCTTTTCTTATTCCTTTTTGTTTTTCCCTCTTAAATTGAATATATTGATTCTTAACTGCCCATCCCCTCTTTTGATACGCCTATATATGTCTCTGTTTTGACCAATGAGATGTTTTAATATATTGTTTATCCATTTGGGATCATTTTTGTTAGATCTAATTTCCCTACTCGGAACAGAAGGTGTCTGGGCAGCTAGAACTATGCTCTGAAAAACGTCAAATTGGCAACCTGATTAGTTAGGAGGATGAAGATCTTTCAACCCTACTTCTGGAAAAAAAATATATTTTCAAAGTATTAAATACCTTAGCCATAACTCACGTAAATTCGCAAAAGAGAATCAATTCCCTGGATTTATCGAAAATATGAACCTTTTATTTTAAATATTTCAAGTATTCAATTTGAAGTCATCAGAAATTCAAGGGATCAGAACAATTGCAGGTCTAACAGAGTGCCAAACGTATTAAGAGATCTCGATTTGTGAGTTTCTTTTAAAAAAAATACAATACTATGTCATCCCTATGCGGTAAGTGTTTATAATATTTGTGCTTTAATAGATTTATCAAGTAGAGGTGATACGAGAGGGTGGGTAAGATGACTGAACATTTTGCATGTGAGTATAAGGATGTGTATCCGGACAACACACCATGTACTTTCATCAATGAACTTTATGCGCCTATTATCTTGGATAGCAATGTTTCTTAAGAAGTACCTTTGAAAAATATAATTTTCAACAAGCTCCATTTTATACAAGAAATACGTATATAAGTATGGGAAGAACCTCTGGTGTAAATTGTGGGAGCCATAGCCTCGGAGAAGTGGATAAAAAGACTTCAAGGAAGAATATTTGGATTTCTTCCTGAAGCCGTTTGAATATTCCACTTCCCCTACCACCCCATCTTTTTATTGTTTTTTTACCAATAGGTATATTTTATTACATGATATGGTACAAAAGGTTTAAGAGATACAGTGTTGATATAAAGATGGCATATACAGTACATGAGATGTGAGAGATACTTGTCTAGTACATACTGCTACGTGTTTGTCACTGTTTATAATGAAAAAATCTCATTCAGCTCTTTAGAACTGTGGCGTGTGCCCAAAATACAGCAGGCTGAGCAGTGCTGAGTCGCTGGAACAGAAAACTAGCTGCCCTGGGAGCCCAGCTCCTTAAGGAACTTAGATGCACTCTTTCCCCATGAACCAAGGGTCTCTGAGCCTATGGGCAAGTTATCCTATGGGCAAGTTATCCATATTTTCTAGACTTCTGGGACTCTCTGAAGCTGGCGGCTGCCCCTCCTTCCTCCTTGGTGTATTGGAGATAGGTATCAGCCAAGATAGATGAACATGTGTAGTCCCACACCACCTGCTTACCATCTGTCCAGGCTTGAAGTGTGATACCAGCTGGACGCTTCTGGCTGCCATCAGATCTGCATAGTTGGGGTGGCTCCCTTACTGCTGGGCATCCGGCTGTTGTGAGGCTCCTCTTGATAATGTTCTTAACCTCCTCATGTCTTGCAATCTTTCCCTCGGAGTTACGGCACACAAGACCATGGTACCAGAATCGGTCTGCTTCTTCACTGCCACAAATACACCTGTGTTCGGTGAGAATTGGGGCGGCAAGTCGATGGGCAACAACAATGCGGATGGTCTGTGGGTCGAGGCGTGTGCCAAGGCTGGAGTTGGGAACAGCCAACTGTCAGTCACCTGTATGAGGAACTCTCACTGCCAGGAGGCGGGCTCTATCCTTCCCTGACACATAAATTTTAAATCCTTCCCTGACCCATAAATTTTAAATGCTGGGAGTTGATGTAATTAGAATTCTCTAGGCCATTAGTACTGATAGTAGTAATAAAGTGTCTTATCAGTTTAAAACTCATTTAAGAGTTATCATTTCTTCAGATTATATTGTGCTAACTTATGACACTAAAATTATCAATTTTAATAAAACCTCAACGGAATATACTCGTTCGTCATTATGATACATTTTCGAATGGAAATGTGGGGTTGTTATTTAGTCAAGGACCTAATATATTAGGGTTTGTACCGAACACATATTATATATGTACAGATTTAAGAAAACCAGGAAACAAGAGGTTATTTAAATAAACGGATCAGAGCAGATAATGCACCATATCCCGAATCTGATATAAATTATATGCTTATAAACGCCGATCTCATAGAACCTATTAATTTCGGGAACCAACTAATATCTATTATGGGTTTATTAGATACAAACACATTAAGAAGTAATTCTGACACCACGATATATAAAATTATTAATACAAAGATTATTGAACAAGTGGCTACCAAACTCCCGGTTTAGAAAGGCAGATCGATTCCACATAATAAAATCTGGACTGTATGCGAACTCATTATGTGTGCTCATTATGTGTACACTGTGTATTCAGTATGTGTACTCAATATGTGTACTCAGTATGTGTACTCAGTATGTGTACTTATCTTTTTATATTGAATGATGTCAGCATAAAAAGACAAGGAAAATCTAAATTTGTTAACATTGTATAAGCAGTCAAAATGAGGACAGAATTTTCCCCTCCTACAACACCTCGAGAGTGAAAGGAGATGAATTAGAAAATATTACGTTGTATAAAGCATATGGGAGAGGTGGATGAATATTTTAATTTCTAAAAGGATTGAAAACTATTGCTCAAGATGCGTTGCGATATGGACAAAATTTGTTAGGGTATGTTAAAAGGAAAATGGAAACAAAGAATTCAGCAAAACACCAGAGGAGTAGAAACGTTGACTGGCGCGGCAAGACAATTCTCGCAGGTGATGGAAGGGCAAAAATCAATTTGAAAAAAAGAATTAAAACTCTTCATAAAAAGAATTGGTTATTGTAAATTTCTTTAGCGTGAAGTAAACTTTCGTACTACCAATATGTCCGCAGGATCATTGTATATTTCACAAGGGAGGCTCAGTTTCCCCGTTCCTATTTTTACCCATTCGATTTCCAAAAATGAGTAGATTTCTCAGTATCTAATCAGGTAGAGCCTCCATGCGTATGTGTGAAATACTCTCTAAAAATCACAATTCTGACAAATATTTCTAGTTTAGAATTCAAAGCTCGGATGGAAGTTGATTTAAGCATCGTAAACATGGGTGGATTGACTTTGCTGAATGCATATAAAGCCGGTTTTAGTTAATAGTTTAAGTCAAAGTCTCTTTAAATGGGTGGGATTATATGTTAATGAACTGCTCACTGAATCGTATCCATTTTATTCACATTCGGGGTATGTGAAACTCCTCAAGCATTTATCAGTCAGTCAATCAATTGACATAGTTATGCAGGCTTCCCTGGCAACAGGCTCAGGCGCTCACATTGAAGAAATCCAACCCTCAGCAGGCCCCACAGACTACAGTAACCCAGGTAATATCCTCTGCTTAGAATTCATCTCCAATGCAGTCTTTCACCAGGAAGGGTCTCGTAGCACTGACCATTCACAGGTATCATCTGCAACACGATATTCAAGAGGTAAAGCTGCTAAATTATGGAGGCCCCACATACCTGTCAGGCAGCCGCCTTGACCTTACTTCCGGAACAAGAGAGCTCGCACCACTAACCATACAGGAAATTCATCCCAACCTCGTCAGTGACCGCTTTGAAGTGATCATCACCTTCAATATCAACGGCCCCAACGTTTGTGATGCCTCCTGGATAGGATGTAGAGAGGGCCAGTTGAAAGGCGTTCCGGGATTATCTTGATGATATGTGGGCCACATACACTGTATCCAAAGACATTCATACAGCTGAGCAAAAACTGACAAGTATTCATCCAGGCGGCATAATGCGCCATTCTAAAGACATCTGCAGGACACACTCACAAAAGAGACCGGTGGTTCTACAATGACGAGGTGCTGGAGTAAGACCACCGTATCAACTCCTTCAGAAAGCATTAAAGACGGAACCCTGCACCAGAGAACAAAAATACTCTGAGAGCCATTGTGCAGCATGCCCGCAGAGTTTCCCTCAGATGAAAAACTGAAAAAAAAACACCACATCATCTGTGATATGAGGCAAGCTTAAAATCGCAAATGGCAAAAGCAAGCCGAAGCCACCAGCACACCCGAACCCAGCCCAGGAAGCTGAGAAACTGGTGTTCTTCACCTCCCCACTCAGCTCTCACAGGACATCTTGCACATACAGATGGATCTTCTGCCACAACGCCAGTTAACTGTTCAGGCTACATGTGAGTCTGAAGATGTAACGGATGAAGACCTCACGGACATGGAATTCCGACGTGTTATCATGAATATATGTGACATTGCCCCGGGCATCGATTGTGTCACGTAGTCCTTGACTGGACGGGACGCCACACCAGACCTCATAAACAAGTCATAGACGGCTGGGACACTCCCAGTAGTTTGGACGAGGGCCAACATCATACCAAACCCAAAGTCTATGGACTCGGGTAGTATGAGACCCATGTCGCTGACCAGCTGTTCAGCCAAGACTTCTGAGGGGATGGTGTAAAACCGTCTGTTATGAAAACTTGTACCGCCACATCAACACATATTTGGCTTCAGCAATGGGTATGGCAGAGTACATACCCACCCTACTATGCCAGATTGATGATAGCAACAACATGCCTAGTATCATTGTCTATCTCGACATCGAAAAGGAATTTGTGCTAGCCAGCCCCACAGCAATTCTAACAGTACTAGCGAGCAAGGGGATCAAAGTAAGCCTCCTGCCCTGGATTGAGTCCTGTCTCAGGGACAGGCAGACCTATTTCAGCTTCCAGGGACACTACTCTTCCTGTAAAACCCTGGAAAACGGCACGCTACCATGTTCAACATCTTTATGCAGGAACTTGTAAACCTTCTCTTTCAAAATGGTACGCTGCTCCTCAACTGTGATGATAATCTTGCACTCGTAGTGAATGTGGAAGGAAGTTTGGAGCGAGAGGCCCAGAGAGCTTTGGACCTAACAATACAGTCTTGTAAAGAACTAGGCGTCAAGATTTCTGCCAAGAAATCTCTTGCAATGACGTTCATGGGACCAGATCCTATGAATAGATAACACATTTAGGATATAGAACTTGAGTAGAGAGGCTTCTACCAATACTTGGGAATGTACATTGATAAAAAAGAACCGACCTTACAGAAACAGGCCGAATATGTCAAATCCAGTGCTTTTCTCAGACTCATCGCCTTGAGAGACATAACGTGGCACCGAGCAAGTTACTGTTTTCTAGAGGTGCGCTCACTCATTGACTATGGAACACCGGCGTTGGCTCATCTCTTTCTGCAAAGCAAGAGATAGAAACTATGCATCGGGTCCCCATTCGGACCAACACAGTATATCTCAGATTCGAGGCCCTGCTACTTTCTTTGACCGACAGTCAGATACATAAACGCCTACAAAGTAGCCATGATTCTTCACGGCAGCAAGGTACACCACTGAGGGGACGGATACTGGCAAACATGATACGAAGATCCAGCTCTCTTCACTGACTATTCCTGAATTCGCTCATTTTCTGCTGATGGGCGGAAGCTGCTGCCTACACAACTACTTGAAAAGAATTGTGACCTTCCTGTTGATGGGTACCTTCCCCCACCTTCCTGGCGCCCAGATTCAACTGATGTTTACCTGCCTCTAAGCGTCTCTGCAGTCTAGACACACTGCGTAAGCATGCCGAGACAAGCATGGCACTGATAGAAGACCACAAATATGTAGCAGATTTATTTCCCAAAGAAGAGGGCAGCAACTGGTATGTACCACAATAGTCACACACAAGGGTGACGACTCTCTGACCATTGCGTGATTCTTCAAGCTGAGTTGGTGGCGATTCAACAGGCATTGGCACATATTATATGACAGCGAGTTCGACCTGTTATAATATGTTGACTCCACCTCTGCAATCAGTGTTATCTCCCATTCACAACCACAAGAAAATGTTCACCTCATCACATCGATCATGAGCATAATGGCACCCTTGGAAGATCAGGGTAACAGAGCGACATTGAACCGGATCCCCAGCCATACTGGCATCGGAGGAAATGAGGGGGCAGAGCCACAGATCATCCACATGTGGGGATTACCGTCCCCATCAGCCTACGCCAGACCAAACTGGTGGCCGTTTAAGCTATGAAACATATGGGGGAGTTCCTAGGTGATACCCCAGCTCAACAGTGAGCAGCGACTCAGGAAGAATCCTCCTCCTCCCCCATATAATAGATGCTGGTCCAGAGCGCAGTGTACGGCCATCCATTGGCTTCGTTTGGGCTTTCCCACAGCCAAGATGATGGTCGACAAGGCAGATGAGGAGATATGCCAGCACGTTATCCGGCAACCCCTTATACACCATATCCTTGAGTGCCACGTCACTGAGACACTCCACAGGCAACTAGCTTTGACGTCCCCTCCCAAAGAGCACCCAGAGAGGACTGCGGCTATCCTGGTGTACCATGGAGTCAACGAACTGGAGAAGCTGTTGCTCATGATTACCACATATCCTCTTCCTCGCTAGCGTTTCCACAGTTAAGAGTGCATGTGTGTGCTTATGAATGTTTGCATGAATATGCGAATGTATGTGTATAATTTGTCCAGTGTTCAGCCAGGAACTCAAAGGTTACAGACGGCATTGTCGCTTAGGAAACAAGTTAGATGCACTGTCCAGTAAAAAAAAAATAACACATCAGCCGTTTCCCACCAAGGCAGGGTGGCCCAAAAAAGAAAAACTTTCATCATCATTCACTCCTTCACTGTCTTGCCAGAGGTGCAATCACACTGCAGTTATAAAACTGTAGCATTAACACCCCTCCTTCAGAGTGCCGACACTGTACTTCCCATCTCCAGGAATCAACTCATGACTGCCGGTTTCCCTGAATCCCTTCATAAATGTTACCTTTTTACACTCCAACAACATGTCAAGTCCTAAAAACCATTTGTTTCCATTTGCTCCTATCTAACACGCTCACGCACGCTTGCTGGAAGTTCAAGCCCCTCACACACAAAACCTTTACCCGCCTCCCTCCAACCGTTCCTAGCCCGACCCCTACCCCCGCCTACCATCCACTACAGATTCATACACTAAGTCATTCTATTTTGTTCCAGCCTCTCTACATGCCCAAACCGTCTCAATAACCCCTCCTCAGCCCTCTGGATAATAGCTTTTGTAATCCCACATACCCTCCTATTCTCCAAACTTCGGAATCTCTGCATTATATTTACACCACACACTGGCCTCAGACATGACATTTCCACTTCCTCCGGCTTTCTCTTTGTTACAACATTCACAACCCATGCCTCACACCCATACAAAGGGTTGGTATAACTATACTCTCATGCATTCCCCTCTTTGCTTTCATAGACAAAATTCTTTGTCTACACAAACTCCCCAGTGTACCACTCACCTTTTACCCTCTCGTCATTTCTATGATTTACCTCATCGGTCATAGAACCACCTGCTGACACGTTCACTCCCAAATATCTGAAAACATTCACCTGCTCCATACTCTCTCCTTCCACTCTGATATCCAGTTTTCCGTTACCTATTTTTTTTATCCTCATCACCTTACTCTTTCCTATATTCACTTTTAATTTCCTTCTTTTACATACCCTACCAAACTCATTAACCAACTGCTGCAACTTCTCTTCAGAATCTCCCAAAAGCACAGTGTCATCAGCAAAGAGAAGCTGTGACAACTCCCACTTTGTGTTAGATTCTTTATCTTTTAACCCCACACCTCTTGCCAACACCCGAGCATTCACTTCTCTTACAACTCTATTTATAAATATGTTGAACAACCATGGTGACATTACACTTCCTTGTCTAAGGCCTACTTTTTCCTGGGAAATATTCTACCTCTCGCCTACATACTCTAACCTGAACCTCACTATCCTCGTAAAGACTCTGCACTGGTTTCAATAACCTACCTCCTATTCCATACATTTGCAGCATCTGCCACATTGCCTCCCTATCCACCTTATCAAACGCCTTTTCCAAATCCATAAATTACACAAAAGCCTCTTAACACTTATCAAAATATTGTTCACCTATATATTTCACTGTAAACACTTGGTCTACACACCTCCTATCCTCTCTAAGGCCTTACTGTTCATCTGCTATCCTGCTCTCCGTCTTAATCTTAATGTTTTCAACAATAACTCTACCACACACTTTACCAGGTATACTCAACAAACTTACTTCCCTATAATTTTTACACTCTTTTGTCTCCTTTGCCTTTATACAAAGGAACTATGCATGCTCTCTTCCAATCCCTAGATATCTTATGCTCTTCCATACATTTATTAAATAAAAAAACACTATCCATTCCAAGACTATATCCCCACCTGCTTTTAACATTTCAATCTTTATCCAGTCTGCTTTACCCCCTTTCATTCTACCCAGTGCCACACGCAATTTCCCCATACTCACAATTGGTTCTTCCTCTCTCGTATACGATGGTATTCCTCATTGCCTTGTACACGAAATCAGTTTCCTTGTCTTCGTCAGTATTTAACAACTCCTCAAAATATTCCCTCCATCTTCCCGATACCTCTAACTCTCCATTTAATAGCTCTCCTCTCCTATTTTTAATTAACAAATCCATTCATTCCCTAGGCTTTATCATCTTATTAATCTCACTTCACAACTTTTTCTTATTTTCAACAAAATTTATTGATAACATTTCACCCACTCTCTCAGTTGCTCTCTTTTACATTGATTCACCACTCTCTTAACCTCTCTTTTTGGGTGTGATTTATGTGCCCCCAAACCTTGGTAGGGAGTGCAGTAAGCTGTTATGGGACGAAATTCATAAGGCATCTAGATATGAAAATGTTGTGATAATGGGAGATTTTAACTTTAGACAAATTGATTGGAACAATATGACAGGAAATCTTGAGTCTAGTGACTTTCTTGATACGGTTCAGGATTGCTTTTTAGAACAGGTTGTGACAGAACCAACTAGAGGAAACAATCTGCTTGACTTGGTTCTTGCCAACAAAGATTCACTAATTAATAATCTTGAGGTTAATGATGAGCTTGGGGAAAGTGATCACAAATCACTTAGTTTCAATATATCATGGAATTACCCAGATAACTGCAATCAAATATCTGTCCCAGATTTTCGCTTGGCCGACTTCATGGGACTGAAAAATTACTTGGGTGGGCTAAATTGAGATGTCCTGACTATGGGTCAGGTAGGTGATCTTGGTTGCCAATATGACGTTTTTCAGAGCATAGTTCTAGCTGCGCAGACAACTTTTGTTCCGAGTAGGGAAATTAGATCTAACAAAAATGATCCCAAATGGATGAACAATAGATTAAAACATCTCATTGGTCAAAAGAGAGGCATATATAGGCGTATCAAAAGAGGGGATGGGCAGTTAAGAAATCAATATATTCAATTAAAGAGAGAAATAAAGAAAGGAATAAGAAAAGCAAAAAAGGATTATGAGGCTAAGGTCGCAAGGGGTTCAAAGACTAACCCAAAAGGGTTCTTTCAGGTATACAGAAGTAAGATTAGGGACAAGATTGGCCCACTTAAGAGTAACTCTGGTCAGATCACTGACAGTGATAAGGATATGTGTGAAATTCTAAATACCTACTTCCTCTCAGTTTTCACCCAGGAAAATACTTGCGATATTCCTGAAATAATAAATTACCTAGAACAGGATGATAATAAACTATGTACGATTGCGGTAACTAGTGACATGGCCCTCAGACAAATAGAGAAACTAAAACCTAACAAATCCCCAGGCCCTGATGAACTGTTTGCAAGGGTGTTAAAGGAATGTAAAGAGGAACTTAGCATACCTTTGGCTAATCTTTTTAACATATCACTACAAACTGGCATAGTGCCTGATAAGTGGAAAATGGCAAATGTAATACCTATTTACAAGGCAGGTGACAGGTCCTTGGCTTCGTTAATAGACCAATAAGCCTTACCTCCATAGTGGGAAAATTTATGGAATCAATAATTGCCGAAGCAATTCGTAGCCATCTTGACAGGCACAGATTGATTAATGATTCTCAACACGGTTTTACAAAGGGGCGTTCCTGTCTTACGAATTTACTAACTTTTTTCACTAAGGTGTTTGAGGAGGTAGATCATGGTAATGAATAAGATATTGTGTATATGGACTTCAGTAAGGCTTTCGACAGAGTTCCACACCAGAGGCTATTGAGGAAACTTAGGGCACGCACACGGAATAGGAGGAGAAATTTTTTCCTGGATAGAAGCATGGCTGACAAATAGACAGCAGAGAGTTTGCATAAATGGAGAGAAATCCGAATGGGGGCACGTCACAAGCGGTGTTCCTCAGGGGTCGGTGTTGGGCCCGTTGTTGTTCACAATTTACATAAACGACATAAATGAGGGAATAAATAGCCACATAAGCAAATTTGCTGATGACACCAAAATAGGCCGTAAAATTCATTATAATGAGGACATTAGAGCACTCCAGGATGATTTGAATAGACAGACGCAATGGTCGGAGAAGTGGCAGATGCAGTTTAATATTGACAAATGCAAAGTTCTAAATGTTGGACAGTTAAATAACTATGCCACATATAAACTAAATAATGTAGATCTTAATACTACCGATTGCGAAAAGGATTTAGGAGTTCTGGTTAGCAGTAACCTAAAACCAAGACAACAGTGCATTAGTGTTCGCAATAAAGCTAACAGAATTCTTGGCTTCATATCTAGAAGTATAAATAATAGAAGTCTTCAGGTTGTTCTTCAACTCTATATATCCTTGGTTAGGCCTCATTTAGACTATGCTGCTCAGTTCTGGTCACTGTATTACAGAATGGATATAAATGCTATGGAAAACGTACAAAGGAGGATGACAAAGATGATCTCATGTATCAGAAATCTTCCTTATGAGGATAGACTGAGGGCCCTGAATCTGCACTCTCTCGAAAGGCGTAGAATTAGGAGGGATATAATCGAGGTGTATAAATGGAAAACATGAATAAATAAAGGGGATGTAAATAGTGTGCTGAAAATTTCCAGCCAAGACAGGACTCGCAGCAATGGTTTCAAGTTGAAAAAATTCAGATTCAGGAAGGATATAGGAAAGCACTGGTTTGGTAATAGAGTTGTGAATGAGTGGAACAAGCTCCCGAGTACAGTTATTGAGGCTAAAACGTTGTGTAGATTTAAAAATAGGTTAAATAAATACATGAGTGGGTGTGGGTGGGTGTGAGTTGGACCTGACTAGCTTGTGCTGCTGGGTCTGTTACAGTGCTCCATCCTTGAGTGGGGATGACCAGACTGGGTGGGTCATTGGGATAATCTGGGGGGTGGGTCATTGGTCTACTCCGGGGGGGGGGACATGGACCTGCTCTGCATTGGTCAGTAGGCCTGCTGCAGTGTTCCTTCTTTCTTATGTTCTTATGTTCTTTTCTCTCTATATACTCCTTCTTCCTTGCATTACTTCTCTGTAAAAACCTCTCATATGCTAACTTTTTCTCTCTCTTCGCACCAATCGCTCTTCTTCCCTCCTGTACCCCTTTCCTGTATCCACAAACTTCTGCTGAACTTTCTAACACTATATTCTTAAACTTACCCCATACAGTTGTATCTCATTGCATATTCTCACACTAGCCCATCTGGCCTCCATCAGTTGTTTATATCTCACTCTTAGTCCCTCCTCCTTTAGTTTATAAACTTTCTCCTCTCTTTTACTTGCTGCTTCCATTTTCCTTGTATGCCATCAACCTTTTACTCTCACTGTAGTTACAACTACAAAGTGATTTGATATATCTGTGACCCCTCTATGAATATGTACATCCTGTAGTCTACCCAACAGTCTTTAATCAACCAATACGCAGCCCAACTGTCATTACGCCCTATACTTATTTATCCTCTGTTTCTTGAAATATGTGTTATCTATAACCAAACCCCTTTCTATACAATGCTCAAGCAAATGCTCCCCATTATCATTGACAACTAGCACACCTAACGTACCTACCACACCCTCTCTAAATGCTTCTCCTACCTAGCATTTAGGTCCCCTAGGACAATTACTCTCTCACTTGGCTCAGAAGTTCCTACACACTCGCTTAACATCTCCCAAAAACTCTCTCTCATCTTTACAATCCTCTCTTCTCCAGGTGCATCCATATTTATTATAACCCACTTTTCACATGCGACCCTTATTCTAATCCACATAATTCATGAATTTATACATTTATATTCCCTCTTCTCTCCCCATAACTGATCCTTCAGCATTGTTGCTACCCCTCCCTTAGCTCTAACTCTCTCAGATACTCCTGACGTAATCTCATTTATTTGTCCCCACTGAAACTCGCCTATCCCTTTCAGTTTTGTTTCGCTTTGGGCTAGGACGTTCAACTTCTTTTCAATCATAACATTTGCCATCATTTCTATCTTAGCATCTGCACTACATCAGCGCACATTCAAATATCCCAATTTTGATTTTCCTTGATTTTAGTAATTTATATAGGAGAAGTGGTTATTAGCCCATTGCTCCAGGCATTTAGTCGCCTCCTACGACACCTATAGCTTACGGAGGAAGAATTCTGTTCCACTTTCCCATGGACAAATAACTATGACCATAATTTTCAAAGGGGTGGACCGGTAAGCCAGCGGAAAGCCTCGGTCAAATGACCAAAATTTCCAACGGTGGGTCATCATCTGACTAAGACCCACGTCAGAAAACCCTTGTCATGTTTCCTAACGAACCGTACATAACCTAACTGCTCAGGACACTGCTTAAGCAACACATGCTGCAATAATGCAGAACCCATTCTCCTTCCGGAGCCAGAGACTGGTATTTGCAAGATTAAGACCCATGCCAAGACCCCAGTCTTGACGAACATTATACATACACACATAAAGCCCACTGTGTGGGTGAAGCATAGTCAATAAATGATCGCATTATACTTCGTTTGTTTATTTTCCATCGTCTCGGTATTTTGTCATTTATCTCCACTGACAAGGATAATTAAATGCATTCGATTTTTAACAATTATTTCCTCTCGGTTTTCACATAGGAAGACACTAACAATATCTCAGTAATTTATTTTTAAAGTGGGTCTGAAGAAGATAAGTTACGTAATGTCAAAGTCCTTATGGATATGGATGTCAAACAGATAGACCGACTGAAGCAAAATAAATTCCTGGCTACTCATGAACTTTTTTTTCAAGAGTTCTTAAGGAGTGCAAAATGGAAATTTGTAAACCATTAACTAACATTTTTAATATATCTCTTCAAACAGGTGTAGTGTCTGATATGTCGAAGATGACTAATGTAATTCCTATTTTTAAAGCAAGGGGCACGTCTTTACCATCAAATTATCACCCAATAAGCCTGACTGAGTTGACAAAAAGTGAGAGTGATCCAACGTCACACGATTCCTTGGCAGTGAGATTAAACTGGTTCCAGAAGACGAAAACCTTCAGGATGTACAATATCTTCCCTATCCACCGCGCTTGATGCGTTGGGCCTTGGGGCCGAAACTTGGCTCACTTGTCACCCCATCCACTCAACAAGAGGAGGCTCAGGCCGGGGAACTCGGCGCAGTCCTCATACTTGTTGCTACTTCATAGCCTGCATGATGTAGGAAACCAAGTCGACATGCTGCTCTTCCAGTCTGTATTTGTGGAACATCTCGCCGGGGGCACCAACGTATACCTCTTGGTTGATGTTGGGTCACTCCATCTGAAACCTCTTGAAGAGTCCAGTTACCTGTCCTCCCATCGGCCCGAAGACTACCTTGAAAACACTGTAGAGGACAATCTCCAATACAGGATGATGGCAAGCTGTCCACCAGAGTTCCATCCCAAGCCCTTCTTCGATCAGTGTACAGGCTTTGCAGTGAACACCCTTGTTCGAGGGGGTAGTATCGAAGACCAGGATTTGAATATGAGCACGGAGTGACCAACCATCAAGAGCCGCAATACATGCCTCCACCTATGCTTCTCCCATTTCCCTATCTGTCTTTGACACAGCCAACAACTTCTTGAAATCGCTGGACTGAGATCGCCGGACTGAGCTACTGGAGAGGGTCAGCTCGAGAGATCATGGCGAAGAGCCCCTGCTATGGTTCCTCCCACAAACACGGCTAGTGTTTTTACACTTAGAAGTTTGGTATGGCAATGGGAAATTCTCTTTCACCTGTTCTTAGTAACTTATACATGGAATTTTTTGAAACAAGACTGCTTAACACAATCCTCCCTAATAGAGGTAAATGGTTCGGATATGTCGATGATATTTTGTGTCTTACACCTAAGAATGTAGATATATTCGTGCAAGAAAGGTATACAATAAAGACAATATGAGAGTTAAAACACATGTGCAACACCTGGATATCTTTATCGTAGACGTTTCGCCAACCAGTACCTTTATCAATACAGAGTCTAGGACATAATTAGAAGACAGTAGAACTATATACAAAAGATGAGGTAATCAGTCCCTCAGCCTTGCAGTTAGTGTTCACAGCATCGTGGTGGTGGAGAATCTGGAGCAAAGGAAAGGAGACTGGCTGTTATATAGGCGCCAGTGGATAGGGACGTGTAGCAGACGAGGACATGGTCACTGGTAGGCGGGATTCCCCAGTGGAAGTAGGTCCTTCCCAAAGGGATGGGTTAGTTGTAGTAGCCGTTGAAGGTCTTGTAGATGTCCTCTTGTCAGACACTGCAACATCATGGAATATTGGTTCAGAGGACATCTACAAGACCTTCTTCACGGCTACTACAACTACCCATCCCTTAGGGTAGGACCTACTTCCACTGGGAAATCCCACCTACCAGTGACTATGCCCTCGTCTGCTACACGTCCCTATCCACTGACGCCTGTATAACCGCCAGTCTCCTTGCCTTTGCTCCAGATTCTCCACCACCACGATGCTATGAACACTAACTCCAAGGCTGAGGGACTGATTACCTCATCTTTTGTATATAGTTTTACTTTCTTCTGAAATGTGCTATATTCTTAATAACTATTTTCTCTCGGTTTTCACTCAGGAAAACACTAAAAATATCCCAGTAATTAATTGTTATAGTGGGTCTGAAGATGATAAATTATGCAATATCTTAGTCGCTAGCAAAATGATTATCAAACAGATAGACCGATTAAAGCAAAATAAATCCCCGGGCCCTGATGAACTTTTTTCAAGGGTTCTTAAAGAGTGTAAAATGGAACTTTGTGAACCATTGACTAATATTTCAAATATTTTTCTTCAAACAGGTGTAGTGTCTGATATGTGGAAGATGGCTAATGTAATTCATATTTTTAAAACAGGGGACAAGTCCTTACCGTCAAATTACCTCCCAATAAGCCTAACCTCAATTGTAGGCAAATTACTAGAGTCAATTATAGCCGAGATTATAAGAAGCCCTCTGGATAAGCATAACTGATTAATGATACTCGGCATGGATTCACCAGGGGCCACTCCTGCCTAACTAATTTATTAACCTTCTTCAGTAAAGCTTTCGAGGCCGTTGATCATGATAAAGAACTCGATATTGTTTATTTAGATTTTAGTAAGGCTTTTGATAGAGTACCGCACCAGAGACTGTTAAAGAAAGCGGCTGCTCATGGCATTGGTGGAAAAGTGCTCTCATGGATCGAGTCATGGCTCACCAATAGGAAGCAGAGAGTATGCTTAATGGGGTTAAATCCGAGTGGGGACCTGTAACAAGTGGCGTTCCACAGGGATCTGTCTTGGGTCCGTTGTTGTTTATAATACATATCAATGACCTTGATGAAGGAATTACTACTGATATGAACAAATTCGCCGATGACACATAGATAGGTAGGATAATTGATTCAAACGTAGATGTCACAGAACTTCAGGAGGATTTAGACAAACTCTATTCCTGGGCAGAAAAGTGGCAGATGCAGTTCAGTGTAGATAAATGCAAGGTTCTGAAGCTCGGGAGTGTCCATAACCCTAGCACTTATCAGTTAAATAACGTAGAACTTAGCCATACAGATTGTGAAAAGGACTTGGGGGTTATGGTAAGCAGCAACCTTAAACTAAGACAGCATTGCCTAAGCGTACGTAACAAAGCAAACACATTACTGGGATTTATAACTAGAAGTGTAAGCAACAGAAGTCCAGCGGCAATTTTACAGCTTTATTAAGAATCTTAATAATAACTGTAATGGAGTAACTCTGGGAAATGATAATTTAAGAGACTGTGTAAAAACAAAGGTGAGAAGGAAAAATGTGCAGAAGAAAAAACATGATGGTATTTTATGCTAACAGTCGAAGTGCAAGAAATAAGATTAATGGACTACGTTTGGTAGCATGTGCTGGGAACTTTGATATCATTGCATTAACTGAAACGTGGTATGATTTAAAGAGTCGGGATATGACTGCTGAGTGTAATATTCAGGGATTTAAGTTGTTCAATGTGGATAGATGTAATGGGAAGGGGGGAGGAGTTGCATTATATGTGTAAAAATAGATGGAACAGTAACAGAATCTGTTTGGGTAGAGTTTGAAGGTCAAGAAAAACTAATTCTAGGTGTAATATACCGACCTCCAGACTTGGATCACGATAGAGCGAAACTTCTTTGGAACGAAATTGTTAGGGCTTCCAAACACAATAACATAGTGATAGTAGGGGATTTTAAGTTTAATCAAATTGACTGGAATTCTTTGACCGGTAATCTGGTGTCCAGTGACTCTATGGAAACAGTTCAGGACTCACGAAATCGTAATGACAAGATTGCAAACAAACCATATCACGGGCGGGGATAGAACCCGCAATCAGAGGTTCTGATCAGTCCCTCAGCCTTGGAGTGGAAAGCACCGTGGTTGAAGATATTCTAGAGCAAAGGCAAGGTGACTTGCGCTTATATAGGCGTCAGTGGATAGGGACGTGTAGCAGACGAGGGCATAGTCACTGGTAGGCGGGTTTTCCCAGAGGAAGTAGGTCCTACCCAAATGGATGGGTTAGTAGTAGTAGCCGTGAAGAAGGTCTTGTAGATGCCCTCTGAACCAAAATTCCATGATGTTGCAGTATCTGACAAGTTGTGCTGACCTGTGCTTAGCTCAGTGAGGACGTTAGTGTTATTCTGCTTGGACTGAACCATGATGCCCTCCATCGAGCAACTATACCAGCAGCTTAAGGAAGAATTGAGGGAAGCGAAGATGGAGATACGGCGATTGATGGAGGAAAACAAGAGAATTCGTAGTAGTCCACCTGTTTTGAGTCCTCAGGTCAAGAAGGGAACCTAGACAGTGGCTGGACAACGTGGAACGAAGTTGACAATCAAGAAGACAAATGGAAAGATAGAAACGCTGAAGAAGAAAGAGATTGCTCTAATGCATTCTCCGTGCTACCCGACGAATGTGAGTCGACTACTGGGAACGTCACGACGAACGACACCAAGGAAGGTAAGAATATTGTTGTTGTTGGGGATGGCCAGGTTAGGTACATGGATAGGCACTTCTGCTTGAAGGGCAGGAGTAGGAGACAGAGGGTTTGCTTTCCTGGGGCTGGGATGGAGGATATTGTTAGCCGGCTTGGCAACATCATGAGAGGTAATGGAATCAATCCTGTTATCTGCCTCAGTGCTGGAGACAATGATGTAGGTGAGCGTAGAAGTGAGGATTTAGTTAGAAGGTTCAGGACAGCAATAGATATAATTAAGAAGAAGGGGGGTTCATCCTGTTATATGTGGCATTTTGCCAAGAAGGAGTGTTGGAAATGAATGGTTGTCCAGAGCAATTGGTGTTAATTGTTGGCTGGATAAACACTGTAAGGATAATGCAGTACCATTCATTGACAACTGGGACAACTTCTATGGCCGGAATGACATGTATGCCAGGGATGAGGTTCACTTATTCAGGGCAGGTGTGGGTTTTCTTGCTAGCTCAGTTGAGGGGGTTGTTAGGACTTTAAACTAGGATTAGTTAGAGGTATGGGTTTAGAAAGGATAAATAATGAGTATGGATATATTGACTTATGCTCTGATATTAAGAATCTTAATAGTAACTGTCATGGAGTAACTCTAGGTAATGATAATTTCAGAAATTGTGTAACAACAAAGGTGAATAGGAAAAATGTGCAGAAGTGCAAGAAATAAGATTAATGAATTATGTTTGGTAGCATGTGCTGGGAACTTTGATGTCATTGCATTAACTGAAACACGGTATGATTTAAAGAGTCGGGATATGATTGCTGAGTATAATATTCAAGGGTTAAAGTTGTTCCATGTGGATAGATGTAATGGGAAGGGGGAAGGAGTTGCATTATGTGCCGGAGAAAATATTAATTGTTGCATAAAAACAAGTATAAAAATAGATGGAACAGTAATAGAATTTGTTTGGGTAGAGTTTTTAGAAGGCCAAGAAAAACTAATTCTGACCTCCAGACTTGGATCACGATAGAGGGAGACTTCTTTGGGACGAAATTGTTAGGGTTTCTAGACACAATAACATAGTGATAGTAGGGGATTTTAACTTCAGTCAAATTGACTGGAATTCTTTGACCGGTAATCTAGAGCCCAGTGACTTTATGGAAACAGTTCAGGACTGTTTTCTGAAGCAGTGTGTAACAGAACCTACCAGGAGTAATAATTTGCTAGACCTAGTCTTGTCAAATAGGGAAACACTCGTAAATAATCTGGAGATAACTGAAAGGCTTGGCGCAAGTGATCACAAATCCATCACTTTTAGCATTAACTGGGAATACAAGAATAAAGATAATACGGTAAAAATCCCTGATATTCGCTCTGCCGATTATAATGGACTTAGGGAACACCTGTCAAATCTCGATTGGGGTTATTTAGTTAATGATTTTATTGACGATGATCATACTTATGATTACGGAAGGGATCTCCATTTCTGATTTTTTTCTTAATAATGTACACCGTACTCAGAATATATACATTCCCCAGAGAGAAATTAGGTCTAATAATAACGATCCCAAATGGGTTAACAGGAGGCTGAAACATCTGTTATGGGAGATAATGGGATTTTATGGGCGCATCAGAAGAAGAGAGGTTAACCTTACTGACCATTATGTTCAGCATAAAAGAGTAGTGAAAAAGGTGATTAGAAAGGCTAAACTTGACTATGAAATTAGAGTTGCTAAAGAATCAAAGACTAATCCAAAGGGGTTCTTTCAAGTGTATAGGACGATGGTGAAGGAAAAAGTAGGACCTCTGAAAATTGGGAATGGACAGCTGACGGATAACGAACTGGAAATGTGGTCCATATTCAACGACTATTTTTTGTCAGTTTTTACACAGGAAGACATTATTGAGATTCCAGAAATTAACAATTATTCAGTTCCTGACGAATTCAAATTGACTAACATTACTGTCATGAGGGACATGGTTATCAAACAGATTGTCAAACTGAAGCAAACTAAGTCCCCGGGGCCCAACGAGTTGTTTTCCAGGGTACTTAAGGAATGCACGAGTGTGTTTAATGCGTCCATCCTTACTGGTGTTGTGCCAGAGTTGTGGAAGCTGGTTAATGTGGTTCCTATATTTAAATCAGGGGATAAGTCCGTTCCTTCAAATTACCATCCAATAAGCCTGACATATATAGTGGGCAAGTTACTAGAATCAATTATAGCTGACATTATTAGAAGTCACCTTGCAAATTTACTGACGTTCTTCAATAGCACATTTGAGGAAGTAGACAGTGATAAGGAATATGATATTGTTTATTTGAATTTTAGTAAAGCCTTCGATAGAGTACCTCACAAGAGACTCTTAAGAAAAGTGGCAGCTCATGGTATAGGAGGTAAAGTTCTAGCATGGATAGAGGCATGGTTTACCAATAGAAAGCTGAGAGTTTTGATTAATGGGGTCAAATCTGAATGGGCATTAGCCACAAGTGGCGTTCCACAAAGATCAATTAAGCTAAGGAAGGGTAGCAATAATGTTGAAGGATTAAACATTGAGAGAAAAGAGGGGATTTAAATGTATAAATTCAAAGATTATGGGGATTAAAATAAGGGTCAAATGTGAAAAGTGGGTCATAACAAGTGTGGATGCACCTGGAGAAGAGAGGATTGTACAGGACAGAAAGAGAGATTTTGCGAGACGTTAAACGTGTAAGAACTTTTGAACCAAGTGAGAGAGAAATTGTGGTAGGGGAGCTAAATGCTAAAGTAGGAGAATGATTTAGAGAGGGTGCGGTAGGTAAGATCGGAGTGCCAGATGTAAAAGATAACTGGGAGCATTTGATTGTACTTTGTATAGGTAATACATATTTTAAGAAACAGAGGATAAATAAGTATAAAAGATATAATACAGGGCGTCATGACAGTAGTTTGTTGGACTGCGTATTGATACATGAAAGACTGTTGGGCAGACTTCAGGATGTACATGTTTATAGAAGGGCCATAGATATATCAGATCACATTTTAGTTGTAGCTACAGTGAGAGTAAAAGGTAAATGGGATACAAGGAAAATGGAAGCAGCAAGTAAGAGAGAGGTGAAGGCTTATAAACTAAAAGAGGAGGGAATTAGGGTAAGATGAAAACAACTATTGGAGGACAGATGGGCTAGAAGTAGTATTGGGTAAGTTTAAGAATATAATGTTAGAGTGTTCAGGAGAAATTTGTGGTTACAAGAGAGTGGGTGCAGGAGGGAAGAAGAGCAATTGGTGCAATGATGATGAAAAAAGAGTAGTAAGAGTGAAAAAGATAGCATATGAGAACATTTTACAAAGTAGAAGTGATGCAAGGAGGGAGGAGTATATGGAGAAAAAACGAGAGGTTAAGAGAGTGGTGTATCAATGTAAAAGGAGAGCAAATGAGAGAGTGGTGAGATATTATCAACAAATTTTGTTGAAAATAAGAAAAGGTATTGGAGTGAGATTAATAAGATGAGAAAGCCTATGGAACGAATGGATTTCTTAGTTTAAAATAGGAGAGGAGGGTAATTAAACGGAGAGTTAGAGGAATCGGGAAGATGGAGGGAATATTTTGAGGAACTGTTAAATGATGATGAAGATAGGGAAGCTGTGATTTCGTGTATAAGGCAAGGAGGAATAAAAACTTATAGGAGTGAGGAAGAACCAATTGTGAGTGTGGGGGAAGTTCGTGAGGCAGTGGGCAGAATGAAAGAGGGTAAAGCAGCTTGGATTGACGGCATTAATATAGAAATGTTAAAAGCAGGTGCGGATATAGTTTTGGAGTGGTTAGTGTTTTTTATTTAATAAATGATGGAAGAGGGTAAGGTACCTAGGGATTAGCAGAGAGCATGCATAGTTCCTCTGTATACAGGTAAAGGGGACAAAAGAGTGTAAAAATTCAAGGGGGAATAAGTTTGTTGAGTATACCTGGTAAAGTGTATGGTAGAGTTAATTAATATTGAAAGAATTAAGAGTTAGATGAGAGCAGGACAGCAAATGAACAATGAGGCTTTAGGAAGGGTAAGGGGTGTGTAGACGATGTGTTTGTAGTGAAACATATAGGTGAACAGTATTTACATGAGGGTAGAAGTTTCTGTAGCATTTATGGATTTGGAAAAGGCATATGATAGGGTGGATAGGGGGGCAATGTGGCAGACGTTATAAATGTATGGAATAAGAGGTAGGTTATTGAAAGCAGTGAAGAGTCTTTACGAGGATAGTGAAGTAGAGTATGTAGGCGAGAGGGAGAATATTTCCCAATAAAATGTAGGACTTAGATTTTGAAGTGTGATGTCACCGTGGTTGTTGAACATATTTATAGATAGAGTTGTAAGAGAAGTGAATGCTCGGGTGTTGGCAAGGGGTGTGAGGATAAAAGATAAAGAATCTTAAACAAAGTGGGAGTTGTCATAGTTGCTCTTTCCTGATGACACTGTGGTTTTGGGAGATTCTGAAGAGAAGTTGCAGAGGTTGGTTGATGAGTTTGGTAGGGTATGTAAAATAAAGAAATTAGAAGTGAATATAGAAAAGAATAAGGTGTATCACCTTACTCTTTTCTATATTCACTTCTAATTTCTTTATTTTACATACCCTACCAAACTCATCAACCAACCTCTGCAACTTCTGCAACTTTTTTATCCTTATAGGATAAAAAAAAAATTAGGTAACATAAGATTGGAGGGAGAGAGCATGGAGGAGGTAAACGTATTCAGATAATTGGGAATGAACGTGTCAGCAGATGGGTGTATGAAAGATGAGGAGAATCATAGAACTGACGAGGGGAAAAAGAGAGTGGTGCACTGAGGAGCTTGTGGAGACAAAGAACTTTATTCATGAAAGCAAAGAGGGGAATGTATGAGAGTGCATTTATACCAACACTCTTGTATGGGTGTAAGGCATGGGTGGTGAATGTTGCAACAACGTGTAGGCTGGAGGAAGTGGAGATGTCATGTCTGAAGGCAATGTGTGGTGTGAATATAATACAGAGAATTCATAGTTTGGAGATTAGGAAAAGGTGTGGTATTACCTAAACTATTATCCAGAGGCTTGAGGAGAGGCGTCGGTAAGATGGGGAAGGAAGAAGGATGGGATAGGATGGAAATATGGGAAGGGGTTGGGATGATGGAGGAGGAAGGGTAATAAAGGTGAGTGGCCCGTCCACTCTGGGCAAGTTGTGCAGAGATACTGCAGGGAGTTGTGTCGTTGTGAAGTGTTCAGGTGGCGAGTTGGGTTGGGCTTCAGGTTTCAGGCAGGAGACGACTGGAAGGGCAGTGGTGACTGGAAAATCAGGGTCGATTGGAGCCACACTCCAGCTTTAGCTAAACAGCAAAGTGCTGGGGGACTTCAGCTTGTTGGTAGGTGGTGATTAGGCAGTTGAACATCCGTTAGAGCCCCTGCAGACTGCGTTAAATCTTGTTCTTGAGAGGTGCAGTACATTCATTTTGGAGTTGGAGTATATTTTATTGTTGAGGTGGTAGATTATGGCTTCAAGGGTAGCAGGTGGTTTTGCGTGACAGGTGAACTTTGCAATGTTGTCCTGGAGTCGTTGGCTGAACTCTGGGAAGGGCATAGATTTGCTGTATTGTTTCGTGGTGTACAACGTGACCCATTGTAGGTGAGGATAGGTGGTTTTGGTGGGGTTGGTGGTGGAGGTGGGGTTGGTGGTGGAGGTGGGGTCGGTGATGTGGATGGGATAAGTAGGGTAGGAGCTTGGTTGGTAGTGGTGGTGGAGGGAGAGGCTGCAGGTGGGCTCTCATTGGTGGGATTCTGCTGAGGCTCAATGGTCTCTGGTTGGTTGGATTCTTGGGCGGTCGGCGGTGGTGGAGGAGCAGAGGTGATGTCAGTAATATTAATGGTGGACTTTATGATGTCACTTGAAGGTGGAGATGCAGGGAATGCGAAGATGGGCATGTTGTTGAGTTGGAAGAGTTCGTTGATGATGGTGTTGAATGAACCTGGTACTGCAACATTGTGTACATGGGCATACATAATGCAGTATAGGATTTTAGTGGAGTCAGCAGCGGGCAGTGGAGGAGATGCAGTATTGGTGGAGGAAACAGCTTGGGTGGCCTTGAGAATTTTGGTGGTGTCTGACTGAATCTTGGTAATGGCAGCATATGTTGTTGCTTGGGTGGAAGGCTTCTGCTGTTGCTTGACTTAGAGAGTATATAAATTTGTATTGGAGGGAAGGTCGGGTAGGGGTCGGCCTAGGAAAGGTTGGAAGGAGTGGGTAAAAGTTTTGTGTGTGAGGGGCTTGGACTTCCAGCAAGCGTGCGTGAGCATGTTAGATAGGGACAAATGGAGACAAATGGCTTTTAGGACTTGACGAGCTGTTGGTGTGTAAGCAAGATAACATATATGAAGGGATTCAAGGAAACCGGCAGGCCGGACTTTATTCCTGGAGATGGGAAGTACAGTGTCTCCACTCTGAAGGAGGGGTGTTAATGTTGCAGTTTCATAAATGTAGTGTAAGCGTGCCTCTTGCAAGACAGTAATGGAATGAATGATGATGAAAGTTTTTCTTTTTCGGGCGTCCCTCCCTTGGTGGGAAACGGCCGATGTGTTTATATATATATATATATATATATATATATATATATATATATATATATATATATATATATATATATATATATATATATATCGTACCGAATATGTAAAACTAGTCAATTAGCAAGAACTCATTTAAAATTATGTCCTTTCTGAAATTTTCTATTATACGTTTAAAGATATATTTTTTTCATTAATGTTGATGTAACAATTTTTAATTTTGCACCAAAAGAATCTTAGAAAACTTACCTAACCTTATTATAAGAAGAACAATTTATTTTAGCCTAACCCAACTAAATATATTTTAGATTTGTTTACAATAATTTAATACTAAACAAACACAGTGAAATATATTTTTTTCGTTAGGTTCAGAATGATTTTCATGAAATTTTTGCATACACAAATTTTCACTTGTCTTATATGGCAAGATGAACGTTGCTATTTTAGCCAAGATCGTGAGTTCTGCCTATTCAGCTTTATATATATATATACATATATATATATATATATATATATATATATATATATATATATATATATATATATATATATATATATATATATATATATATATATATATATATATATATATATATATATATATACAGAGAGAGAGAGAGAGAGAGAGAGAGAGAGAGAGAGAGAGGGAGAGAGAGAGAGAGAGAGAGAGAGAGAGAGAGAGAGAGAGAGAGAGAGAGAGAGAGAGAGAGAGAGAGAGAGAGAGAGAGAGAGAGAGAGAGAGAGAGAGAGAGAGCGTGTTATGTAAGGTGCAGGAAGCGAGATATTGTAAATATCCACAGGGAGAGATACAGAGGTACGTCGTAGACTACAGGAAGCTGCTTCCCTTCTGACTATCTCAAACTATGCGTGTGTTAGTTTACATCTTCTACGAATATTTCATATCAAACACGAGTGTGAGTGTGTATATATATGTCGTGCGGAATATGTAAAATTGGTCAATTAGCAAGAACTCACTTAAATTAAGTCCTTTCTAAAATTTTCTCTTATACGTTTAAAGATATATTTTTTTCATTAATGTTAATGTAAAAATTTTTAATTTTGCATCAAAAGGAACTTAGAAAACTTACCTAACCTTAATATAACAAGAACAATTTATTTTAGCCTAACCCAACTAAATATATTTTAAATACGTTTACAATAATTTAGTACCAAACAAACACAATCAAATATATATTTTTTGTTAGGTTCAGAATGATTTTGGTGAAATTATTGCATACACAAATTTTCACTTGTCCTATATGGCAAGATGAGCGTTGCTATTTAAGCCAAGATGGCAAGTTCTGCCTATTCGGCACGACATACACATATATATACACTTATATATATATATATATAGATATATATTTATATAAATTTATATTTATATTATATAAATTTATATATTTATATAAATTTATATATTTATATAAATTTATATATTTATATAAATTTATATATATCACACTGGCCGATTCCCACCAAGGCAGGGTGGCCCGAAAAAGAAAAACTTTCATCATCATTCACTCCATCACAGTCTTGCCAGAAGGGTGCTTTACACTACAGATTTTAAACTGCAACATTAACACCCCTCCTTCAGAGTGCATATATATATATATATATATATATATATATATATATATATATATATATATATATATATATGTCGTGCCGAATATGTAAAACTGGTCAATTAGCAAGAACTCATTTAAAATTAAGTCCTTTCTAAAATTTTCTCTTATACGTATAAAGATATATTTTTTTCATTAATGTTGGTGTAAAAATTTATAATTTTGCACCAAAAGGAACTTAGAAAACTTACCTAACCTTATTATAACAAGTGCAATTTATTTTAGCCTAACCCAACTAAATATATTTTAGATTTGTTTACAATAATTTAATACTAAACAAACACAGTGAAATATATTTTTTTCGTTACGTTCAGAATGATTTTGGCGAAATTATTACATACACAAATTTTCACTTGTCCTATATGGCAAGATGAGCGTTGCTATTTAAGCCAAGATCGCAAGTTCTGCCTATTCGGCACGACATATATATATATATATATATATATATATATATACATATATATATATATATATATATGTCGTGCCGAATAGGCAGAACTTGCGATCTTAGCTTAAATAGCAACGTTCATCTTGCCATATAGGACAAGTGAAAATTTGTGTATGTAATAATTTCGCCAAAATCATTCTGAACCTAACGAAAAAAATGTATTTCACTGTGTTTGTTTAGTATTAAATTATGTTAAACAAATCTAAAATATATTTAGTTGGGTTAGGCTAAAATAAATTGTTCTTGTTAAAATAAGGTTAGGTAAATTTTCTAAGATTCTTTTGGAGCAAAATTAAAAATTTTTACATTAACATTAATGAGAAATATATATCTTTAAACTTGTAAGAGAAAATTTTAGAAAGGACTTAATTTTAAATGAGTTCTTGCTAATTGACCAGTTTTACATATTCGGCACGACATATATATATATATATATATTATATATATATATATATATATATATATATATATATATATATATATATATATATAGAGAGAGAGAGAGAGAGAGAGAGAGAGAGAGAGAGATAGATATATTGCTCAGTAGGTAAAATCTGGTCAGTTAGCAAGAACTCGTTTAAAATAAAGTCCTTTCTTAAAAAAAAATCGTATATACGTTTAAAGATATATTTTTTCATTTATGTTAATATAAAAATTAATTGTTTTGAACCAAAAGAACCTTAGAAAACTTGCCTAACCTTATTATAACAAGGGCAATTTAATTTAGCCTAATCCAACTAAGTGTATTTTAGATATGTTTAAAATAATTTAATAATAAACAATCACTGAAATACATTTTTTTTTTCGTTGGGTTCATAATATTTTTTCCGAAATTACTGCTTTCACAAATTTTCGCTTGCCTTATTAGGCAAGAAAAGCGTTCTTATTTAAGCAAATTTTACCTATTCGGCAAGACATATTTATATACGTAGATGGCCTGTGAGAGACAGCATAAGCAATGAGTGAGCCTCCAGCAACAATCTTCAACACCTGTGAGAGGCAGCAGAAGCACCGAGTGAGCCTCCAGCAACAATCTTCAACACCTGTGAGAGGCAGCAGAAGCACTGAGTGAGCCTCCAGCAACAATCTTCAACACATGGGAGAGGCAGCAGAAGCACTGAGTGAGCCTCCAGCAACAATCTTCAACACCTGTGAGAGGCAGCAGAAGCACTGAGTGAGCCTCCAGCAACAATCTTCAACACCTGTGAGAGGCAGCAGAAGCACTGAGTGAGCCTCCAGCAACAATCTTCAACACCTGTGAGAGACAGCATAAGCAATGAGTGAGCCTCCAGCAACAATCTTCAACACCTGTGAGAGGCAGCAGAAGCACTGAGTGACAATCTTCAACACCTGTGAGAGGCAGCAGAAGCACTGAGTGAGCCTCCAGCAACAATCTTCAACACCTGTGAGAGGCAGCAGAAGCACTGAGTGAGCCTCCAGCAACAATCTTCAACACCTGTGAGAGGCAGCAGAAGCACTGAGTGAGCCTCCAGCAACAATCTTCAACACCTGTGAGAGGCAGCAGAAGCACTGAGTGAGCCTCCAGCAACAATCTTCAACACCTGTGAGAGGCAGCAGAAGCACTGAGTGAGCCTCCAGCAACAATCTTCAACACCTGTGAGAGGCAGCAGAAGCACTGAGTGAGCCTCCAGCAACAATCTTCAACACCTGTGAGAGGCAGCAGAAGCACTGAGTGAGCCTCCAGCAACAATCTTCAACACCTGTGAGAGGCAGCAGAAGCACTGAGTGAGCCTCCAGCAACAATCTTCAACACCTGTGAGAGGCAGCAGAAGCACTGAGTGAGCCTCCAGCAACAATCTTCAACACCTGTGAGAGGCAGCAGAAGCACTGAGTGAGCCTCCAGCAACAATCTTCAACACCTGTGAGAGGCAGCAGAAGCACTGAGTGAGCTTCCAGCAACAATCTTCAACACCTGTGAGAGGCAGCCGAAGCACTGAGTGAGCCTCCAGCAACAATCTTCAACACCTGTGAGAGGCAGCAGAAGCACTGAGTGAGCCTCCAGCAACAATCTTCAACACCTGTGAGAGGCAGCCGAAGCACTGAGTGAGCCTCCAGCAACAATCTTCAACACCTGTGAGAGGCAGCACAAGCACTGAGTGAGCCTCCAGCAACAATCTTCAACACCTGTGAGAGGCAGCCGAAGCACTGAGTGAGCCTCCAGCAACTATCTTCAACACCTGTGAGAGGCAGCAGAAGCGCTGAGTGAGCCTCCACAACAATCTTCAACACCTGTGAGAGGCAGCCGAAGCACTGAGTGAGCCTCCAGCAACAATCTTCAACACCTGTGAGAGGCAGCCGAAGCACTGAGTTTGCCTCCAGCAACAATCTTCAACACCTGTGAGAGGCAGCAGAAGCACTGAGTGAGCCTCCAGCAACAATCTTCAACACCTGTGAGAGGCAGCAGAAGCACTGAGTGAGCCTCCAGCAACATTCTTCAACACCTGTGAGAGGCAGCCGAAGCACTGAGTGAGCCTCCAGCAACAATCTTCAACACCTGTGAGAGGCAGCCGAAGCACTGAGTGAGCCTCCAGCAACAATCTTCAACACCTGTGAGAGGCAGCAGAAGCACTGAGTGAGCCTCCAGCAACAATCTTCAACACCTGTGAGAGGCAGCAGAAGCACTGAGTGAGCCTCCAGCAACAATCTTCAACACCTGTGAGAGGCAGCAGAAGCACTGAGTGAGCCTCCAGCAACAATCTTCAACACCTGTGAGAGGCAGCAGAAGCACTGAGTGAGCCTCCAGCAACAATCTTCAACACCTGTGAGAGGCAGCAGAAGCACTGAGTGAGCCTCCAGCAACAATCTTCAACACCTGTGAGAGGCAGCAGAAGCACTGAGTGAGCCTCCAGCAACAATGTTCAACACCTGTGAGAGGCAGCAGAAGCACTGAGTGAGCCTCCAGCAACAATCTTCAACACCTGTGAGAGGCAGCAGAAGCACTGAGTGAGCCTCCAGCAACAATCTTCAACACCTGTGAGAGGCAGCAGAAGCACTGAGTGAGCCTCCAGCAACAATCTTCAACACCTGTGAGAGGCAGCAGAAGCACTGAGTGAGCCTCCAGCAACAATCTTCAACACCTGTGAGAGGCAGCAGAAGCACTGAGTGAGCCTCCAGCAACAATCTTCAACACCTGTGAGAGGCAGCAGAAGCACTGAGTGAGCCTCCAGCAACAATCTTCAACACCTGTGAGAGGCAGCAGAAGCACTGAGTGAGCCTCCAGCAACAATCTTCAACACCTGTGAGAGGCAGCAGAAGCACTGAGTGAGCCTCCAGCAACAATCTTCAACACCTGTGAGAGGCAGCAGAAGCACTGAGTGAGCCTCCAGCAACAATCTTCAACACCTGTGAGAGGCAGCAGAAGCACTGAGTGAGCCTCCAGCAACAATCTTCAACACCTGTGAGAGGCAGCAGAAGCACTGAGTGAGCCTCCAGCAACAATCTTCAACACCTGTGAGAGGCAGCAGAAGCACTGAGTGAGCCTCCAGCAACAATCTTCAACACCTGTGAGAGGCAGCAGAAGCACTGAGTGAGCCTCCAGCAACAATCTTCAACACCTGTGAGAGGCAGCAGAAGCACTGAGTGAGCTTCCAGCAACAATCTTCAACACCTGTGATAGGCAGCAGAAGCACTGAGTGAGCCTCCAGCAACAATCTTCAACACCTGTGAGAGGCAGCAGAAGCACTGAGTGAGCCTCCAGCAACAATCTTCAACACGTGTGAGAGGCAGCAGAAGCACTGAGTGAGCCTCCAGCAACAATCTTCAACACCTGTGAGAGGCAGCAGAAGCACTGAGTGAGCCTCCAGCAACAATCTTCAACACCTGTGAGAGGCAGCAGAAGCACTGAGTGAGCCTCCAGCAACAATCTTCAACACCTGTGAGAGGCAGCAGAAGCACTGAGTGAGCCTCCAGCAACAATCTTCAACACCTGTGAGAGGCAGCAGAAGCACTGAGTGAGCCTCCAGCAACAATCTTCAACACCTGTGAGAGGCAGCAGAAGCACTGAGTGTGCTTCCAGCAACAATCTTCAACATCTGTGATAGGCAGCAGAAGCGCTGAGTGAGCCTCCAGCAACAATCTTCAACACCTGTGAGAGGCAGCAGAAGCACTGAGTGAGCCTCCAGCAACAACCTTCAACACCTGTGAGAGGCAGCAGAAGCACTGAGTGAGCTTCCAGCAACAATCTTCAACACCTGTGAGAGGCAGCAGAAGCACTGAGTGAGCCTCCAGCAACAATCTTCAACACCTGTGAGAGGCAGCAGAAGCACTGAGTGAGCCTCCAGCAACAATCTTCAACACCTGTGAGAGGCAGCAGAAGCACTGAGTGAGCTTCCAGCAACAATCTTCAACACCTGTGAGAGGCAGCAGAAGCACTGAGTGAGCTTCCAGCAACAATCTTCAACACCTGTGAGAGGCAGCAGAAGCACTGAGTGAGCCTCCAGCAACAATCTTCAACACCTCTGTCGACAAAGGACAATTGACGGAAGAGTGGAAAATATCAAATGTCTTCCAATTTTAAACCATACCCCCGGCCGGGATTGAACCCGCGGTCATAGAGTCTCAAAACTCCAGCCCGTCGCGCTAGCCACTAGACCAGCTAGCCACAATAAGATTCATCCAACTAGGTATATTTCTACACCATAGGAAAGTTAGCACAGGCACCTCTGTGACCACAAATGCAAGTTTTTACAGACGAATCTCCAGCTAGCGTGGCCGTGACGAACTCTAGCTCAAGTCCCTTCACTGCCTTAAACTTGACTTAAGAAATCGTAATGACACGATTGCAAATAAACCATACCCCCGGCCGGGATTGAACCCGCGGTCATAGAGTCTCAAAACTCCAGCCCGTCGCGCTAGCCACTAGACCAGCTAGCCACAATAAGATTCATCCAACTAGGTATATTTCTACACCATAGGAAAGTTAGCACAGGCACCTCTGTGACCACAAATGCAAGTTTTTACAGACGAATCTCCAGCTAGCGTGGCCGTGACGAACTCTAGCTCAAGTCCCTTCACTGCCGTAAACATGACTTAAGAAATCGTAATGACACGATTGCAAATAAACCATACCCCCGGCCGGGATTGAACCCGCGGTCATAGAGTCTCAAAACTCCAGCCCGTCGCGCTAGCCACTAGACCAGCTAGCGCGACGGGCTGGAGTTTTGAGACTCTATGACCGCGGGTTCAATCCCGGCCGGGGGTATGGTTTATTTGCAATCGTGTCATTACGATTTCTTAAGTCGTCTTCCAATTTTTTTAAAAACGAAATGGAGAGGTAGCGTTAAACTACAGACCTGTGTCACTGTCACTGTCACTGTCACTGTCACTGTCATTGTCACTGTCATTGTCACTGTCACTGTCATTGTCACTGTCATTGTCATTGCCACTGTCATTGTCACTGTCATTGTCACTGTCATTGTCACTGTCATTGTCACTGTCATTGTCACTGTCATTGTCACTGTCACTGTCACTGTCACTGTCATTGTCACTGTCATTGTCACTGTCACTGTCACTGTCACTGTCATTGTCACTGTCACTGTCATTGTCACTGTCACTGTCACTGTCATTGTCACTGTCATTGTCATTGCCACTGTCATTGTCACTGTCATTGTCACTGTCACTGTCATTGCCACTGTCAGTGTCATTGTCACTGTCACTGTCATTGTCCCTGTCACTGTCACTGTCACTGTCATTGTCACTGTCATTGTCACTGTCATTGTCATTGCCACTGTCATTGTCACTGTCATTGTCACTGTCACTGTCACTGTCATTGTCACTGTCATTATCACTGTCACTGTCATTGTCACTGTCATTGTCCCTGTCCCTGTCCCTGTCACTGTCACTGTCATTGTCACTGTCATTGTCACTGTCACTGTCATTGTCACTGTCAATGTCACTGTCATTGTCCCTGTCACTGTCACTGTCACTGTCATTGTCACTGTCATTGTCACTCATTGTCATTGCCACTGTCATTGTCACTGTCATTGTCACTGTCACTGTCACTGTCATTGTCACTGTCATTATCACTGTCACTGTCATTGTCACTGTCATTGTCCCTGTCCCTGTCACTGTCACTGTCATTGTCACTGTCACTGTCACTGTCATTGTCACTGTCACTGTCATTGTCACTGTCACTGTCACTGTCACTGTCTGTCACTGTCACTGTCACTGTCACTGTCACTGTCACTGTCATGTAAGGGATGTATATATACAGGTAACGACACGAAGTAAAAAATCATATGCAGAAAATGCCTTGGATCATCCATAATCACAATTTGAAACACCAATAAAAAGAATAAAGGCAGTTTCGTCTTCTCTAAATAATTAGCAAGACAAAACCCGCCATCATATAACTACCGAAAGTTACATCCACTACTACTACTACTTCTAGTATTACTACTATTGTTAATACTATTACTACTACTAATACTATCAATATTGCTACTGCTACTTCTTTGACAACTACTACTATTACTAAAACTCCTTTTAGTACTACTACTATTACTATTAATATTGCTAATACTATTACTACTGCTCCCAATTCTATTCTACTACTACTAATACTAATACCCTTACTACTACTTCTGCTACTATTACCACTTTTACTACTACTACTACTACTTGTACTATTACTACTACTACTTCTACTACTACTACTTTTACTACTGCTACCACAACAACTGCAGGTTTTCTGGAGATATGAACTGGTGTGTTCACAATGACTGACCAGCCTCTCTGCTACTCTGTAATGCTACAGTGTGTGGCGGGTTGGAGAGTGTGCTATCAGGAGTGGTGCTGCCACAGATTGTTACAAGGGTTTTTTCATATTTATACAGTTCATGGATAATATATATGGGGACGAGAGGTTGTTCCTGCCCAGGTTACATCGCTGTAAGAAGACTGTTGTCCATATCACGGTCGGGCAAGCGCCCAAGCCTTCAGTGCTACACCGTGGTTCAGGTTGGAGAGAATGCTGGTAAAAATATTTCATTTAGAAACATATATAATATGAACATTAATATACTATGCCTTTACTATTGCTAGAAATATGTACTAACTATTGATTATGAGCTATCACTGCTAAAATAAATTGTGTTTTTGCCTGAACACTTTTTCATAAAATTAGCCCTAAATCAAACATGTGTATAATTGTAAGCCCCCTCTTATGAGGTCATCTAAGACCTGGTTAAATACTGGAAATTAATGACGAGAAAAGTGAATGACAATAGAGGTTCACTTTCTTCCCATACGCAAGGGAATTGTGAGATACACCCTTTTTACCGCTGTTAGCGAAGTGGATTCCCCCCTAATTTGTGGGTGTCCTAAGGGTCACCTTCCTTAAATGAAAACAGGGTGTCAACTTGCAGCCGTGACTTAGGATTTATGTCCCGGTTGCAGGGTGACATAAACTAAACTTAAATTACCAACGCTGCTAACACGAAACTAGAATCCTGGTTTTTTAGCTCTTCTTGTTGCCGGAAAGCGACCCTTAAAACACTCAGAAATAATGTGGAAATCTGCTTAACCTGCAGTGCTAAGACAGGAGCATTCCAGTTTTCTTTTTAGGTAAATGGACATTTTATTGTGGCAACGTTTCGCGGCTTTCACTGAGACCCACATAAAGGATCACTTGGACAACGAAATATGGATCCCAGGTTACAACCTATACAGATGTGACAGAGTGAACAGGCAAAAGGGGGGGGGGGGGTTGGCCTGTACATTGCAGAGTCACTTGTTTGCACAGAACAGCTTAATGCCTCAAATGATGTAGTGGAAGTTTTAGCAGTAAAGGTCGAGAACCAAAACCTAGTCATTGTGGTAGTCTACAAGCCTCCGGATCCAACATCCCAGCAATTCCAGGAACAGCTGTTAAAAATTGACCACTGTCTGGAAAATCTTCCAGCTCCTGCACCCAACATCTTGCTCCGGGGGATTTCAACTTAAGGCACCTAAAATGGAGGAATATAGCAAATAATATTGTTGCAGTAATAACACCAGGAGGCAGCTCTGATGAAAACTCACACTCACACGAGCTTTTAAATCTCTGCACAAAATTCAATTTAAACCAGCAAATAATAGAGCCTACTAGACTGGAGAATACACTAGACCTCATCTTCACTAACAATGATAATCTGATAAGAAATGTCACCATATCAAAAACAATATACTCAGATCACAACATAATTGAGTTTCAGACATGTATGCGTGGAGCCCCAGACCGACATAATGAGACTAGTCACGAGAGAGCATTCACCAAATTCAACTTCAATAACAAAAACATAAAGTGAGACCAAGTAAACCAAGTCCTAACCGATATAAGCTGGGAAGATATACTAAGCAACACAGACCCCAACTTATGCCTAGAACAGATTAACTCGGTGGCACTCGATGTATGCACAAGGCTTATTCCTCTAAGAAAAAGGAGGAGTAGATGTAAAATAGAAAGAGACAGGCGCTCCCTTTACAGGCGACGGAAAAGAATAACAGAACGGCTAAAAGAGGTCAATATATCTGAAATGCGTAGGGAGACACTGGTCAGAGAAATAGCAAGCATCGAACTTAAGCTAAAAGAATCCTTTAGGAGTCAGGAATCGCGGGAAGAACTAAAAGCCATAAATGAAATCGAAAGAAACCCAAAGTATTTCTTCTCCTATGCCAAATCAAAATCGAGAACAACGTCCAGTATTGGGCCCCTACTTAAACAAGATGGGTCTTACACAGATGACAGCAAGGAAATGAGTGAGCTACTCAAGTCCCAATATGACTCAGTTTTTAGCAAGCCGCTAACCAGACTGAGAGTCGAAGATCAAAATGAATATTTTATGAGAGAGCCACAAAATTTGATTAACACAAGCCTATCCGATGTTATCCTGACGCCAAATGACTTCGAACAGGCGATAAATGACATGCCCATGCACTCTGCCCCAGGGCCAGACTCATGGAACTCTGTGTTCATCAAGAACTGCAAAAAGCCCCTATCACGAGCCTTTTCCATCCTATGGAGAGGGAGCATGGACACGGGGGTCGTCCCACAGTTACTAAAAACAACAGACATAGCCCCACTCCACAAAGGGGGCAGTAAAGCAACAGCAAAGAACTACAGACCAATAGCACTAAAAAAAAATCTTTGAAAGGGTCCTAAGAAGCAAGATCACCACCCATCTAGAAACCCATCAGTTACACAACCCAGGGCAACATGGGTTTAGAACAGGTCGCTCCTGTCTGTCTCAACTATTGGATCACTACGACAAGGTCCTAAATGCACTAGAAGACAAAAAGAATGCAGATGTAATATATACAGACTTTGCAAAAGCCTTCGACAAGTGTGACCATGGCGTAATATCGCACAAAATGCGTGCTAAAGGAATAACAGGAAAAGTCGGTCGATGGATCTATAATTTCCTCACTAACAGAACACAGAGAGTAGTCGTCAACAGAGTAAAGTCCGAGGCAGCTACGGTGAAAAGCTCTGTTCCACAAGGCACAGTACTCGCTCCCATCTTGTTCCTCATCCTCATATCCGACATAGACAAGGATGTCAGCCACAGCACCGTGTCTTCCTTTGCAGATGACACCCGAATCTGCATGACAGTGTCTTCCATTGCAGACACTGCAAGGCTCCAGGCGGACATCAACCAAATCTTTCAGTGGGCTGCAGAAAACAATATGAAGTTCAACGATGAGAAATTTCAATTACTCAGATATGGTAAACATGAGGAAATTAAATCTTCATCAGAGTACAAAACAAATTCTGGCCACAAAATAGAGCGAAACACCAACGTCAAAGACCTGGGAGTGATCATGTCGGAGGATCTCACCTTCAAGGACCATAACATTGTATCAATCGCATCTGCTAGAAAAATGACAGGATGGATAATGAGAACCTTCAAAACTAGGTAGGTCAAGCCCATGATGACACTCTTCAGGTCACTTGTTCTATCTAGGCTGGAATATTGCTGCACTCTAACAGCACCTTTCAAGGCAGGTGAAATTGCCGACCTAGAAAATGTACAGAGAACTTTCACGGCGCGCATAACGGAGATAAAACACCTCAATTACTGGGAGCGCTTGAGGTTTCTAAACCTGTATTCCCTGGAACGCAGGAGGGAGAGATACATGATTATATACACCTGGAAAATCCTAGAGGGACTAGTACCGAACTTGCACACGAAAATCACTCACTACGAAAGCAAAAGACTTGGCAGACGATGCACCATCCCCCCAATGAAAAGCAGGGGTGTCACTAACACGTTAATAGACCATACAATAAGTGTCAGTGGCCCGAGACTGTTCAACTGCCTCCCAGCATACATAAGGGGGATTACCAACAGACCCCTGGCAGTCTTCAAGCTGGCACTGGACAAGCACCTAAAGTCAGTTCCTGATCAGCCGGGCTGTGGCTCGTACGTTGGTTTGCGTGCAGCCAGCAGCAACAGCCTGGTTGATCAGGCTCTGATCCACCAGGAGGCCTGGTCACAGACCGGGCCGCGGGGGCGTTGACCCCCGGAACTATCTCCAGGTAAACTCCAGGTATCCATACCTTTGTCAAGCTGCTACAAGCAGTACTGAGACACAGTGGATTCTCGCATGTCAGATGAAAAGCATAAGCACTGCAGTAGCCAATGGCCAATGTTGTGGTTAGTAATAGTATTAAAAGTAGTAGTAGCAATAATAGTAGTAGTAACAACTGTAGGAATAGTAGTAGTAACAACAGTAGGAATAGTAGTAGTAACAACAGTAGGAATAGTAGTAGTAGCAGTAACAGTAGTAGTATTACTTACAGTAGCAGTAATATAAGTAGTATTAGTAGTAGTATAAGCAGTAGTAGTAGTAGTAGTAGGGATAGCAGTAGTAGTCATAGTTGTAGAAGTAATATTAATAGTAGTAATAACAGTAATAGTAGTAATAGTAATATCAGAAGTATTAGTAATAGTGGATATAACTTACGGCAGGTATAGGATGGCTATGTTCATTGTTTTGAGGATAACTCGTGTTAATATTACAGACATGATGAAACTGAACTCATTCTAGTTCATAACATTTGTAATAACGTTGGTAGAATTACCGACAATACGTAAAGTAAAAGGACACAAGTGCAACTAATGTTAGCTTTATTAAGCTCCTGGAGAGCGAAACGTTGCCACAATAAAAATGTCACATTAAGGATCATTCAAGTCGTATTGTGGATATGATTTTTCACTTTATATATATATATATATATATATATATATATATATATATATATATATATATATATATATATATATATATATATATATATATATATATATATATATATATATATATATATACATATATATATATATATATATATATATATATATATATATATATATATATATATATATATATATATATATATATATATATATATATATGTCGTGCCGAATATGTAAAACTGGTCAATTAGCAAGAACTCATTTAAAATTAAGTCCTTTCTAAAATTTTCTCTTATACGTTTAAAGATATATTTTTTTCTTTAATGTTAATGTAAAAATTTATAATTTTGCACCAAAAGGAACTTAGAAAACTTACCTAACCTTATTATAACAAGAACAATTTATTTTAGCCTAACCCAACTAAATATATTTTAGATTTGTTTACAATAATTTAATACCAAACAAACACAGTGAAATATATTTTTCTCGTTAGGTTCAGAATGATTTTGGCGAAATTATTGCATACACAAATTTTCGCTTGTCTTATATGGCAAGATGAGCGTTGCTATTTAAGCCAAGATCGCAAGTTCTGCCTATTCGGCACGACATATATATATATATATATATATATATATATATATATATATATATATATATATATATATATATATATATATATATATATATATATGTATATATATATATATATATATATATATATATATATATATATATATATATGTCGTGCCGAATATGTAAAACTGGTCAATTAGCAAGAACTCATTTAAAATTAAGTCCTTTTTTAAATTTTCTCTTATACGTTTAAAGATATATTTCTTCATTAATGTTATTGTAAAAATTTACAGTGTTGCACCCAAACAATCTTAGAAAACTTACCTAACCTTATTAAAACAAGAACAATTTATTTTAGCCTAACCCAACTAAATATATTTTAGATACGTTCACAATAATTTAATACTAAACAAACACAGTGAAATATATTTTTTTCGTTAGGTTCAGAATGATTTTGGAGAAATTATTGCATACACAAATTTTCACTTGTCCTATATGGCAAGATGAGTGTTGCTATTTAAGCCAAAATCGCAAGTTCTGCCTATTCGTCACGACATATATATATATATATATATATATATATATATATATATATATATATATATATATATATATATATATATATATATATATATATATATATATATACATCCTCTATATTCCATAATTGTTTGTAATGGCTCGACTAAGCTCGTGGAGAGCAAATCGTTTCTATAGTAAAATGTTACATTAGTTAACGTGTTCTTTACCTAACATGTTGTTGGAATGTCTACTAGCATTATTTTTTTTATATATATTTTACTTAAAAAATATATTCGTAATACATCCATAGGTTGAACAAACATTCCTAAAACTTGATAATAATATTTATTACCAATAGTAATACTCTACTTTTCCAACAGGTAACGGAAACATGTTGACAATAGCACTAAATACAATCGTAGCCTCATTCTCTCAGCACAAGATACTCCTGGCCACAAATTATTCTCGGGTATAAACATTACCTTACAACTTTATATACACTATACTATCAAAAATACAGTTATTTACACATTAGAAATGAACATGTTATTAATACATTTGTGATAATATGTTATTGACAAATTATCTTTCATTTTTAATTAAACTGTATGTATGAATTATATTTAATTTAACATTAGAGAGGAACGTATAGGAATACGTTCATATTTAGGAACAAGTTAGCACTAGTATTACTAGGCAACCTAAACACATACTTGTACTGTCCTGGTATAACATTTACCCAACACAACTCACCACTATAATATATTCACTGATAAACTTTTGCATCTTCAAGGTGCATGAAGATCTCGCATAAAAATAGGCAATGAAATTTAATTAATATAAAGCCCCATACGGGATATTACAATAAATATTTAGGACATAAGCCTATAACCATACACACTCGTATACCTATACACATGTACACATACAAAAACATATCCGTACACGTATATTTACAAGAAGACGCACACACACACACACACACACACACACACACACACACACACACACACACACACACACACACACACACGTGTTCAGTTAGTGGCCAGCAGTGCTCCGGACATTGTTATCACTTGGCCAGTTCTAAATATGTCTCAGCGGAGAGAGTTCATGACTTATTCAGTGAATATCTATACAAACATATGACGAACTAATGAAAGTCAAAAAACTACTTTAAATCTAAAATTCCAAAAACATAACGTCAGTAAACAGTAGTCAACAAGGTATTGTTTACAATTTCGCAGATTCGGTAGTCATTTGGAATATTAAAAACGAGATTTGGTGTCAGGATGACTGCTGGTTGATTTCATTCCAGTATAGTGTAGCAGCTCTGGTCAGCAATAAATTATTCTGGGCATTTTTTCACTGCCATTAATTGGTCCCTATAAGATTCACTTCACTGGTAACCAAGTTAGTTTAGTGGGCTAGAAGTCCTCAGATGGAATTCATAACTTGCAATTTTTCCATTAATATAAGATTTGTTGTTCATAGGAATATTACATACTGCTATGCCTGCGTATAACATTAATAATGTTTCATTATGCGTTTATCTGTACAAGTATTAATGGAAAAGTCGGAAAACTCATTAAATAGGATATTCAGGCACATATAAACACAAATACACCTATAATCACAAACGTGCACACACACACACACACACACACATCCACATACACTCACACACACACGATCAAGCACTCACCTATTCATGAATGCACACACCCACACAAGCGCTTCAGCGCACACTCAAGAGTACATATACACAAACAGACGCTAACAAGCATAAATTCACTCGTACGTACATAAACGCACATGTACAAACACGAACGCATACCCATACTCACAAAGGCACACACACACATACAAACTCACATTGGTGAGAATATCTTCGTGCCTACATAACCCACAGCACAGACAAACACACACACACACACACACACACACACACACACACACACACACACACACACACACACACACACACACACACACACACACACACACACACACACACACACAAACACACACACACACACACACACACACACACACACACACACACACACACACACACACACACACACACACACACACACACACACACACACATACACGGCACACTACCAGGTCACCGACCCTCACAGACCCCCCAAAAACAGTGTTGGATAGGAAACTGAAGGTATGGTACACTAACGCTGATAGAATAATAAATAAGTGGGAGGAGTGCCACGAAAGAGTCGAAGAGGCATCACTGGACATCATAGCTCTCACAGAAGCCGAACTCATAAGAATGATAACAGATGCCATCTTTCGAAAGGGATATCAGATCCTAAGGAAAGACAGAGGGAACAGAGGGGGTGGAGGAGTGGCAATGCTGGTGAACAACCAATGGAATTTTGATGAGCAGGAGAGAGAAGACAGAGGAGCAGCAAGAGATTACATAATACTAACACTCAAGTCTGTAGGTCCCAAGGTGGTCATTTCAGTGATGTATAACCCACCACAGAGCAGCAGGAGAGTAATAGAGTGATGGTTGACACACTGGCTGAAGTGGCCAGAAGGCTCATGTGAGCAGGGCAAAGCTACTGATTATGGGTGACTTCAACCACAAGGAAATCGACAGGGAGAACCTGGAACCACATGGGGAACTAGAAACGTGGAGAACTAAACTGATGGATGTGGTATTAGAAAACCTCATGTACCAACACATAAGGGACACTACCAAAGAGAGAGGAGAGGATGAACCAGCGAGACTGGACCCAGTATTCACCTTGAGTAGTGCAGATATTAATGGCATCATAAATGAAAGATCCCTCGGGGCAAGTGATCACGTGGTTCTGAGCTTCGAATACACAGCAGAGCTGCAAGTGGAGAGGGAAGCAGGAGAGGCCAGATGAATGAAGCCAAACTACAAGAAAGGAGACTATGCAGGCATGAAGAAATTCCTGCACGGGGTTCAGTGGGACAGAAAACTGGCAAGGAAGTCAGTAAACGAGATGACTGAATATGTGACAACAATATGCAAGGAAGCTGAGGAGAGGTTTGTTCCTAAGGGTAACGGAAATAACGAGAAAGCCAGAATAAGCCCTTGGTTTACCCAAAGGTAAGGAGGCCAAAACCAAGTGTGCTAGAGAATGGAAGAAGTATAGAAGGCAAAGGACCCAGGAGAATAAGGAGAGCAGTCGTAGAGCAAGAAATGAATATGCACAGATAAGAAGGGAGGCCCAACGGCAATATGAAAATGATATAGCAGCGATAGCAAAATTTGATCCGAAGGTGTTGTACAGCCACTTCAGGAGGAAAACAACAGTTAAGGACCAGGTAATCAGGCTGAGAAAGGAAGGACGGGAGGTCACAAGAAACGAACGCGAAGTATGTGAATCTAATCTTACATTTGACCTTGAGTACAGGTAACATCTCAGTGAATCTGATCTTACATTTGACCTTGAGTACAGGTAACATCTCAGTGAATCTGATCTTACATTTGACCTTGAGTACAGGTAACATCTCAGTGAATCTGATCTTATATTTGACCTTGAGTACAGGTAACATCTCAATGAATCTGATCTTACATTTGACCTTGAGTACAGGTAACGTCTCAGTGAATCTGACATTACATTTGATCTTGAGTACAGGTAACATCTCAATGAATCTGATCTTACATTTGGCCTTGAGTACAGGTAAGATCACAGTAAATCTTATATTACATTTCCTTGCCTTCAATTATGCAAAATCATCTATCACATCATCAAAATCAACGAAGGATTCTTTTCTTATGTAGGCGAGGCACTGTTTTCTGCATTAGTGTCACCTTCTTTAGAGGCTACATGGTGTCACCCGGGGCGGACCGCCCCCCTCCCTTTATGACGTCTCTGAGTGTTGGACACAATACATACAACCGAGGAAGAAGTAAAGAGGCTGCTAAGCGAGCCAGATTCCTCAAAGTCAATGGGGCCGGATAACATCTCTTCATGGGTCTTGAAAGAGGGAGCAGAGGCACTATATATACCACTAACAAGAATCGTCAACACATCTATAGAAACAGGGAGACTACCTGAGGTATGGAAGACAGTAAATGAAGTCCCAGTTTTTAAAAAAAGGAGACAGACACGAAGCATTAAACTACAGACCAATGTCACTGACATGTATAGTATGCAAAGTCATGGAGAAGATTATCAGAAGAGTGGTGGAGTACCTAGAAAGGAGTGAGCTTATCAAGGACAGCCAGCATGGTTTCATGGGCAGGAAATCCTGTTTCACAAACCTACTGCTCAGGGTTACATCAGTAAGACAAGAGAGAGACGGGTGGGTAGATTGCATTTTCTTACATAAGAACATAAGAACATAAGAAAGGAGGAACACTGCAGGAGGCCTGCTGGCCCATACTAGGCAGGTCCTTTACAATTCATCCCACTAACAAAACATTAGCCCAACCCAATTTTCAATGCCACCCAAGAAATAAGCTCTGATGTGAAAGTCCCACTCAAATCCAACCCCTCCCACTCATGTACTTATCCAACCTAGATTTGAAACTACCCAAAGTCCCAGCCTCAATAACCCAACTAGGTAGACTGTTCCACTCATCAACTACCCTATTTCCAAACCAATACTTTCCTATGTCCTTTCTAAATCTAAACTTATCTAATTTAAATCCATTACTGCGGGTTCTCTCTTGGAGAGACATGCTCAAGACCTTATTAATATCCCCTTTATTAATACCTATCTTCCACTTATACACTTCGATCAGGTCTCCCCTCATTCTTCGTCTAACAAGTGAATGTAACTTAAGAGTCTTCAATCTTTCTTCATAAGGAAGATTTCTAATGCTATGTATGAAGGCGTGTAGCACAGTTCCACACAAGAGATTAGTGCAAAAGCTGGAGGACCAGGCAGGGATAACAGGAAAGGCACTACAATGGATCAGAAATACCTGTCAGAAAGACAGCAGCGAGTCATGGTACATGGCGAGGTGTCAGAGTGGACGCCTGTAACGAGCGGAGTTCCACGAGAGTCAATCCTAGGACCGCTGCTGTTTCTGATACTTGTGAACGACATGACAGAAGGAATACAATCCGAAGTGTCCCGGTTTGCAGATGATGTGAAGTTGATGAGAAGAATTCAGTCGGACGAGAACCAAGCAGAACTACAAAGGGATCTGGATAGTTTGCAGGCCTGGTCCAGCAACTGGCTTCTGGAGTTCAACCAAACCAGGTGCATAGTCATGAAGATTGGGGATGGGCAAAGTAGACCACAGACGGAGTACAGTATAAGGGAACAGAGACTACAAACCTCATTCAAGGAAAAGGATCTTCTGGTGAGTATAACACCGGGCACATCTCCTGAGGCGCACATCAACCAAATAACTGCTGCAATGTACGGGCGCCTAGCAAACCTAAGAACAGCATTCCGACATCTTAATAAGGAATCATTCAAGACCCTGTACACTGTGTACGTTAGGCCCATATTGGAGTAAGCAGCACCAGTTTGGAGCCCATATGTAAGGAAACTAGAGAAAGTGCAAAGGTTTGCGACAAGAGTAGTCGCGGAGCTAAGGGGCAAGTCCTACGAGGAGAGGTGAATGGAAATCGACCTGACGACACTGGAAGACAGGAGAGATAGGGGGGATATGATAACGACATATAAAATACTGCGAGGAATCTATAAGATGGACAGATACAGGATGTTCCAGAGATGGGACACAGTTGGAAGATGAAGACTCAGATGAGTCACAGGGATGTTAGGAAGTATTTCTTCAGTCACAGAGTTGTTAGGAAGTAGAATAGTCTGGGAAGTGGCTTAGTGGAGGCAGGATCCATACATAGCCTTAAAGAGGTATGATAAAGCTCATGGAGCAGGAAGAGTGACCTAGTAGCGACCATTGATGAGGCGGGGCCAGGAGTTGTAACTCGTCCCTTGCAACTACAACTCTAGGTGAGTACACACACACACACACACACACTCTCTCTCTCTCTCTCTCTCTCTCTCTCTCTCTCTCTCTCTCTCTCTCTCTCTCTCTCTCTCTCTCTCTCTCTCTCTCTCTCTCTCTCTCTCTCTCTCTCTCTCTCTGTCTCCCTCTCTCCCTCTCTCTCAGCGGAGAGAGAGTATAACGTTATTAGCGAATATTCGTACAGACATGACGAATTAAAGAAAGTCAGGAAAATGAGTATATAATCAGAATTTTTTTTAAAAAAAGCACTTCAATGAAGAGGTGACAATCATGCATTGTTTACTAAGTTCTTTGTAGATTCCGCAATCATTTGCAATATTAAAAACAAGACTTGGCATCAAGATTACTCTCGGGATGATTTCTCTCACGTTTTGTGTTGTAGGTTTAGTCAGTAATGGGTCTTTTCTAGCATTTTATTATAGCCATTAACTGGCCGCTATAAGATTCACTTTCCTGAAAGCCTAAATAAGTTTAGTGAGCTCGGAGTCCTCAGACTAGATTCAAAATGAACATATTTTTCCGTTTGTATGTGATTTGTTTTATATGGGAATATTTTGTTGCGTAAGGCCTGTCTACACTTAGAACAACAATTTATGACAATGTTTAGCCTTAATAACTTTAATATAAGCTCAGACACAAAAGCGTATGTCTTCAGCAACACATATCCACGATCACACACTCCTCACCGTCCTCGAATCAAATCTTGATTGCTACCCATTCCACATGCGCTCCGTCAACTCTACGGGTTAACTGCCTTCTCACAGTAACAGTAATAATTATAATAAAAATAATGATGATAATAATAATAATAATAATAATAATAATAATAATAATAATAATAATAATAATAATAATAATAATAATAATAATATGAATAAATAAATGAAATAAAGCCTTGGAATCAAATGGATTTGCCAGTTAAAAACAAAAGAGAGAAGTCATTAAGTGGAGAGGTGGAGGCTCTGGGAATGTTGAAGGATATTCTGAAGAAAGCGAGGCTGAAATTTCATCCACTAGGCAGGGAACCTGCAGCATCTTGTTGAAGTGAGGAATAACCTGATGCGAGTGAGGGTGAGGTGTGCGAGACAGTGGTCAGAATAAAAATGGATAAAGCAATTGGTACAGATGGGATTAAGACAGAAATGTCAAAGGCTTTTGGAGATGTTGTTTTGGAGAGGATGGTGTATTTGTTCGATATATGCATGAAAGAATATTTACCTAATTACAGGCAGAGATTATGTATAGTTACTTTGAAAAAATGGAAAGAGGATAAAGGGGAGTGTATGAATTGTAGGAGAATAAGCCCGTCTAGTATACAGGATAAAGTGAATGGTAGATACTACAAAACTTATCTCAAAGCTAAGGGGTACGTCCTATGAGGAGGGGTTAAGGGAACAGGGGGGATAGGTGATGCTGAAGGACAGGAGGGATAGATGGGAAATGATAGCGTGGTGAACTAGTAGCGACCACAGAAGAGGCTGGGCCAAGAGCTGTGAGTCAACCCCTACAACTACATATAGGTGAGCACACACATTCACGAACTCACACATATGCATCCCACCTGACAGGTCAAGTGTTTTATCGAGAAGTGTCTGTGACAAAATAGCAACTAACTCTAGCATACACATTCTCACAGCCCTCAAAACACTCGCAGACCAGCATAATCATACACCCAGATATGTAAACATATTCAGAATGTACACATACATAAGCGCAAAGATTCCAGTTTTTGGATTCCTTCACGTGCACATAAATGCGAACAGACACTTTCAAGCAAATTCACAATCGCGTACACAAACACGAACATTATTTCATATTCACAAACAAAAACTCACATAGGTGAGCACTCTTTCGTGCCCAGATCCCCACATCTCAGACATACACTCGCACACTTCTCTGTGTGAGTGTGTGTGTCTGGGAGAAACAAGATGATGTTCATATCACCTTCGGAGAGAAACTTTAGCAAACTTCAGTCAAGCCAGTGAAAAAATCACAGAACAGTTAATTTAATAAGGCAGCTGTGGCGGAATAAAGTGTTCTGAAGCTCTTCAGAGAATTAATAAGACTGAAAGAGACTATAGAAGCTGGCATAACGAGTGAGGTTTTTAAGAGGCAATTCAATTCCCTTCGGGAGGAAATGGTGGGAAGAGGATGTAAAACGGGTAGGTAGGACCAGTTTAGTAGAAGATAGAACCACAAAACTGGAAGAGGAGCTAAGAGAGTTGAAGGCAACCTCGAAGATAATGAGAGGGAAATCAGTAAGGGCAAAGCTGGTGAAATATAGAGAAACCTCAGGGGTTCGGAGATGATGGAAGGTGATGGAATCACTGGCGATGATGTTCTCTTGAGGGAGTCTGAGATGGTGATAAGAGACACATGAGAAGTAAGAGAAGTAAGCTGGTAACTAATGTAACTAATAGCAGCTGCCATTTCCTCTCATGGAAAAGTAAATGTCAGAGTTCAGTCGTCTCTCTCTCTCTCTCTCTCTCTCTCTCTCTCTCTCTCTCTCTCTCTCTCTCTCTCTCTCTCTCTCTCTCTCTCTCTTTCTCTCTATCTATCTATCTATATATCTATCTACCTATCTATCTATCTATCTATCTATCTATCTATCTATCTATCTATCTATCTATCTATCTATCTATCTATTTCCCTCTCTTTCAAACCAGAGCTCTCCTACTCATTCGCTTCAAAGTGGTCAGAAAGTGAAATTAGTCAGGGAGTAAAGATGATTTGCCGTGATATATACTGGGGTAAATTAATGGATAGCTTTGGGTAGGGGTGGTTTTGATAAGGACCTGCCTTTTATGTGCCAGTAGGCCTTCTGCAGTGTTCCTCCATTCTTATGTTCTTATATTCTTATAACTTCAAGAATAGGTATGACAGGGCTAACGAAGACACGAGATACTGAATCCAGTAGTGGCCAGTTTGAGAGGCAGAGTGAGGACCTGAGCCTCGACCTCTGCAGTTACGAGCAGGTGAGAACAGTGAGTACAGATGTGTCTGCGCACGCATGGAAATCCCCTTTATGTGAAGTTGATGATCCTCGCCTCGTCTTGCCAGACAGTTACGGTCCTCCTAAGAATAACAAAGATACATTCTCCTAAGCCCATCCGCTCGAAAGAGACGATCAGTTCTAGATAAATTCAGATTTTAAGAGGTGATAGTAAAATATTTGGAAGCGGCTTAGGAAACACCGATATACTGATCCTTTGTTTATGTTTCACATAAAAGTCTTTAGGGAAGGACAGCAGATGCTTGTCAACTTAACGAGCTATTAACATTAATACATTTTTATTGTAGTAATGAGTAAGCACTAAACCTGTAAGGGTTGTACTGAGAGGGAGAAAATGAGATAATCCTGATGGATGACATTTGTAGTTCTACCTAATATAGTAATATCTCTATTTCTACAAGTACATGTACAAGGTATACAGGTGTAGCTGACATCAATAACATACTACTATATAGAAAGCCACTTGTTACGCTCAGCATTTCGGGCAAATTAGGTCAGTTTTGTCCCAGGATGCGACCTACACCAGTCCACTAACAGCCAGGTACCCATTTTACTGATGGGTGAACATAGACAACCGGTGTAAGGAAATACCCCCCCAAGCGAGAGCTTGACCCACCAGGCCACAGGGCATCTCTTTAGATTAAGAGCATTAAGCAGTAGTGAGGCGGCCACAGCGTTCATACAACAGTAAGTACTTTATATTAATTATTTATAAAAGCGACAAGTAGACAAATAAGACTGATGGATTGATCGCTTCCTAGCAAGACTGAGAGACTGATCACTTCAGCTTACTTCTTCAACTCTTCCACCGTCTTCATCAGAACTTTCCAGGTTGAGGGATGAATCACAAACTGTCTCCTCATATCTTCTACCATCTCCCTGGTTAGGAAAATGTCTCAGTAGTAAAGATGAAAGTAATGCACATTTATCATGTTCTTCTTCATGTATTAGACTTAAAAACGTCCCTGAGTACCCAACTTGATGATTCCTAATGTTTTTATTAAAATTCATTGATTGCTCTCTGTTATGTAACTGGTGATGGTTACTGCATGAGATTTTTAATTACTCATCATGGATACTCTTTATTCTGTTATCTTATCTGTCATAGTTACTCCCAGAGTTGTCACGTTACTCATCATGGTTACTCCCTGAGGTGTTAACTTACTTGTAATTGTACCACGCGCAGTTATTATTCCAATTGTTGAAACAAAATTATTAACTTAGAGGAATAAGAATGTATGATAATAGTTAAGATTACTTTTAATTTACACAAGGAATGTTGATCAATTGTTCTCTGAACCATTTATCCACATTTCTGCCAGATACAGCAACGTCTTGAGATCTGGATACAGAGAATTCTACGCTTGCCGAACCTACAGGCATGACTTACTTCCACCTGTGGATTTGTCCAAGGTGACACCACCTACCACTGCTTCACCTCACCTGTCTGTAGTATATAAGCCCCTTCTTCGCTCATGTGCTGTATTCTTATCAGGACTGATGGACTGATTACATCGACTCGAAGCTGAGGGGCTGATTACCTCAAACTCCTTCTGATCTTTACCACTCTTCTTTGTACTGGGCTGATGAAGCTACTATGTGGCGAAACGTTTCCACAGTAATTATACCCAAGTACCGCACAAGTGTCCAGTTTATCCACACAAGGAATGGAAAACAATTATTATTTTTAAATATGATTGATGGACTATTGAGGACAATTAAGAATCACTCGACTGTTTTGTCTGTAGGATTTTGCACATCAGTACAACTCAAACTTTGTGATGTGGCTGGTATTTTAGAATCAACTTAACTCTTTACACTGTCATTCCAGGCTGGAATTATCACATAAAATTATAAATATGAAAAATATTTCTGTATTACTTCCTACCAAAATGCTGCGTATCTTATGTTTTTATTACTATATACTTTGGAATTCCATAGACAGAAATAAAGAATCCTAATCTTTATCTTAATTTTCATCTCTTAATATTTCGGAAAGATGTGCCTTCAATGATGTCTCTAAGCAAGTAACTCTGAGATGCCTCGTCTGTGGTAATTCGTCTATGATGCCTAGTCAGTAAAGCCTCGTCAGGGAGGTTAGTTTGCACCTCGTTGCACAGTGCATCCACCCATGACTACCAATCGAATTGCTTTCCACGCTCCATTCTCCCTTTCCTCAGTCCCACCACTTAACCTATCAGTTACCTATCCACCTACTAGCCACTGCAGTCATAACAACTACCACCTTGTTAATATGCAGAGAGGCAGACATACACAGAATAAATTAATTTCAATGTATATCATTATTGATGTGTTAGAATATTAATCATAGTACTTATACCTTCATCGGGTGGTACATGGTATTTCTTTCCTAAATGCACATTAAAGATGGCGTCAACTAGAAGGCTTCAAGGAGCAACATCACCTCTTATGTAGGCGTCTGGTCTCATCCCATTGAATGGGAATGTAAACACATTCAGCATGTTGAGTGCAGCAGCTTGTTTCATGCTCCTAAATTTCCTTTATCCATCCAAACGTTATTAATCTGGAATTAAGGTGATCATATTAATTTCTTTTTAGTGAAAAAATAAAGGTGTAACCTACATTTTGAAAAGTAAATAAAGTTTGTGAGGCATTTGGGAATGTTTTTACTAAGTAAAAACTAGTATGCAACCCTATTTGAATTTGGTAGTTTAGCTCCTACTGACTGAGATATCAAACTTCATCTCGTGTCCTGTATCATGAAACAAAGTGTGTAAAATGAAAAATATGTGTACACTATTATTATTTTGATGTTTTTTTTTTTATTATACACATATAATAGTTAGAATATATGCTATTTTTTTTTGTGGGGAGAAGTAAGTGGCCCTTCGAGCGGTACGATATATTTTATACATAAGTACATAAGATCTTTTATCTATGTGAAAAGCATACCGCTATTTATTTTGGTATAATTACCGACAATATGTAAAGTAAAAGGACACAAGTGCAACTAATGTGATATTTTATTGTGGCAACGTTTTGTTAAAACTCCTGCAGAGCGAAATGTTGCCACAATAAAATGACATTAGTTGCACTTGTGTCCTTTTACTTTACAAACCGCTATCGTTGTCCTCATCATTTTTTTTTTTAACTTTTATAGCTGATTTTTCTCATTTGAATAAAGCTAAAAAACCGAAACTCTTATAAAAATATAATGATATTTGGAATGGAGATGTTGGCAGACAGTGACCCAGCAACAGGAACATCGTCATTATTTCAAAAAATAATATATTTTATTTTTTGTTAGGTAAATATGACCATTTTGCATTGTCAGTGACTATATACAACATTTAACAATAGTAAAAACGTTTTTCAAGTTGTTTTAACACTAGAAATAAGCGGATAACCCTATCATAATAAATCCAATATGTCAATATTTTCCATTAATTTGTTCTAATAAATGTTGCATCAATTCTAATGAGTCAATTTTTGCTTCATTATCTGTACAGTGAACTGTTGTGATACTGTTGTGATACTGTTGTGATACTGTTGTGATACTGTTGTGATACTGTTGTGATACTGTTGTGATACTGTTGTGATACTGTTGTGATACTGTTGTGATATTGTTGTGATACTGTTGTGATACTGTTGTGATACTGTTGTGATACTGTTGTGATACTGTTGTGATACTGTTGTGATACTGTTGTGAACTGTTGAAACATGAAGATAGACCTATTGACGCATCGCATGACTATCTTTATTGGCATGGCAGCTGGCGTCGTCAGTCCTGCTGGTGGTGTCCGATGTATTGTGGGCAGAGTAGCTGGTGATGTCAAGGATGTTGTGATTAGAGTGTAGATTGTAGTATCACATGTGGATTTGATAGGACAAGTGGTGTTGTTACTTATACTGATGATGCAACATGTGCTCCTGGCAGGGCAGCTAGTGGTGTTATTGTGATTTTAGCATGGCAGCTTGTGTCACACGGTGTTGGAAGGGAAACTGGTTGAATTTGTTTAGCTTGTATGCTCTGTAGCACAGCTTGTTATGTCAGATGCAGTGATAGCAGCGGAAACTGATAGTGTCTTATATAGTGTTAGCTGGACAACTGGTAATCTCCGGAGTACAGGTGGTGCATTTGTGATGTTAGCGTTTCAGCTGGTGTTACATGTGGAGGTGTCAGAGCAACTGGCAGTCAGGAGAGTGCCAGGTGGTGCTCCATGTGGAGTTGGCAGCAGCTGATACTGTTACATATTGTTCTGGTATGGGTACCAGGATTGGTGGTGTTAGGGGTGGTGGTGGGTGTCTAGGGTATTGTTGGGGGTGGTGGTGGGTGTCAGGGGTGGTGGTGGTGGTGGGTGTCAGGAGTGCTGGTGGTGATGGGTGTCAGGGGTGGTGGTGGTGGTGGGTGTCAAGGGTGCTTGTGGTGGTGGGTGTCAGGGATGGTGGTGGTGGTGGTGAGTGTCAGTGATGGTGGTGGTGGTGAGAGTCAGGGGTGGTGGTGGTTGTGGGTGTCATAAATGCTGGTGTTGGTGGATGTCAGGGGTGCTGGTGGTGGTGATACCAGAGGTGGAGATGGTGGTGGGTGTTAGAGGCGCAGATGGTGGTAGGTGTCTGGGGTGGTCGGTTGGTGGGTGTCAGGGGTGCTGGTGATGGTGGGTGTCAGGGATGCTTGTGGTGGTGGGTATCAGGGGTGCTGGTGGTGGTGGGTGTCAGGGGTGCTGGTGGTGGTGGGTATCAGAGGTGGTAGTGGTGGTTGGTGTCAGGGATGGTGGTGGTGGTGGTGGGTGTCAGGAGTGATGGTGGTGGTGGATCTCAGGGGTGCTGGTGGTCGTGGGTGTCAGGGGTGTTGGTGGTGGGTGTCAGGGATGGTGGTGGGTGACAGGGGTAGTGGTGGTATTGGTGGTGGGTGTCAGGGGTACTGTTGGTGCCCTATGTGTAGTGTGTAAGGAATGTGCAGGTGTCACATGTTGTACTGGCAGGAAGGTGTCCAGGCTGCTGGGGTGTCAGGACTACTGAGGGTGTTAGGGCTATTCAGGGTGTCTGGACTGCTGGGAGTATCAGGGCTGCTGGGATAGACACGAATCAGCATTTTCCAGCCAACCACTGTAAGAATAGCATTCTGAGATAATTTTACCTTTCGTCCTTTATTCTGACCCCGTAGCCAACAATTTATTTGCTTTGACCTCGAGAGGTGTGTGACAACCCAAACAAAGGTCCTGAGGCCTAAACAGTGTTGTAATTATCATATATGGAGACAGGAATAAATTCTGCGTACAACGTACCTCATCCCCATTCAGGTCTTTTGATATACGATGTACGCCATGCACGGTTCAAGGGCTAATCTTCATCAGAGTAATATAAACTTCTGATTACCCCTGGACAATATACCATCATTACCCCTGAACATTATGCGAAAATCTACATGACAACTAGGTACATGCTAAATAAGATCCAAATGACGTAAATCCGATATGATTCTCCACCATAGATGTGTAAGGACAAACAAAACCAGAAATGGGAATAATCTTCCGAGGATAGCAGTACCACGTCCTCGCACAGTAAGATACAAACCAAGACAGAAAGAGAAAGTTGCAGGCATTTCTACACTCCAGGTGTCTCCCAGAATCTCCTCATATGTTGGTGTGGGTGAGCGATAAACAACATAAACGTCAAATACGCAAACGAAAACTACAAGCAAAAGCATGATATAGAGAAGTTAATGAAGCAGAGTACTGACACAAGTGAGACCACGTCCATCTTCAGCACCACCAATAAGGAGGAATCCGGGAATGTTTAGATTACAAGATAGAATTATTAAGACTGAATACACATTAAGGAGACATTTGTCATTCATGCAACTACCTCTGCAGAAAAAAAAACTAGAGAACGATGAATATTAATATTGCCATTCCTGCTTAGAATTCTAATAATATAACATAATGATATTAGGCAAAATTATATCTTGTGCACAAAATCAACATTACAAAAATAATAATGTTAATTAGTTAGTTTTCTTGCTTACTGAATATTATCATTAAGGTATATGAATATTATTCATATTATTTTCATTGTTGTATTTAAATATCGACCTTATGTACAAGATGTTATTTTACCTAATATTTTAAATTTATTTATTGTTTTTCTATGAAGGAATGATAGCTTAATATCTGTGGTACATAATTTTTTTTACTGCACTGTTTGATGTGTACATGACAAATACCACCCGTGTGGGTGCTCCATCTTACATGGTATAGCTTGCGGTCTGTACGTTACCACACTATCCCTCATTGGTTGGCACTGTACATCATTACATGTTTTCTCTCATGTTTTTACCTGTAGCATTGTAGTGTGTGCGATTGACGTTTCTGTTGTTTATCATTCACCTCACCAACATATTAGAATTCTCTGGAAAACACCTAGAGTATACGGCTGCTTTCATATTTTTATCAGTATTAGGTAATACCTTGTATGTTCTTACACATCTTTGGTAGTGAGTCAGGGTATACCGGTGTTCTTGTTGGCTCTCTTCACGAAGATTGTATTCATTACGTACTTAGCTGTTTTGAGCACAGCTGTCCAGAACACAGTATCGGTGCACAATCATAGTCGGAATACATGGTAATTACACTACCTAGCATTTTAATTGGGACTTTTTAAGATTATTTATTTTATCTCCAGCTTAGTGTGTTTAATACTTACTATTGTTGTTCAGTGTGTGCTTTCATTAGCCTGGGTGTTGGCAACTATTTCAAAATTAAATATATTTATTATGCATTGGGTATTTAGGCTATTATTGATGTATAGATAATGTGTAACTATATTTTTATATGTATATTAACAAAAAACTAGACAATTAATTATTTGAGAATAGATTAGAGGGAGGGAGTTTGAAAGACGGAAAAGTTTTTATGTTGTTAGGTAAGACACATATGCAACAGTTAGACAACTTTATTCCGAAACGTTTCGCCTACACAGTAGGCTTCTTCAGTCGAATACAGAAAGTAGGCAGGAACAGTAGAGATGTGAAGACGATGTAATCAGTCCATCACCCTTAAAGTCGTAGAATTTGAGGTTGTCAGTCCCTCGGCCTGGAGAAGTTCAGTTCCATAGTCAGGAACTATCTGAAGATCAAGCGACAGTGCGGAGACTTAAATACTGTCGGAAGGAGAGGTGCAGGGTAGTAGTAGTAGTAGTAGTGAGAGGCAACTGAGAGGTCATGTCCCTCTCAGATCCAACCCTTCTCACTTGAAAAGCTTGTCCAAGGTGTTTTCTGTACCAAGATGCCACGTGTTGCAGTGTCTGACAAGATGAACATCAAAATGGTATACAATACCGACAGGTTGTTAGGTAAGACACATATGCAACAGTTAGACAACTTTATTCCGAAACGTTTCGCCTACACAGTAGGCTTCTTCAGTCGAATACAGAAAGTAGGCAGGAACAGTAGAGATGTGAAGACGATGTAATCAGTCCATCACCCTTAAAGTCGTAGAATTTGAGGTTGTCAGTCCCTCGGCCTGGAGAAGTTCAGTTCCATAGTCAGGAACTATCTGAAGATCAAGCGACAGTGCGGAGACTTAAATACTGTCGGAAGGAGAGGTGCAGGGTAGTAGTAGTAGTAGTAGTGAGAGGCAACTGAGAGGTCATGTCCCTCTCAGATCCAACCCTTCTCACTTGAAAAGCTTGTCCAAGGTGTTTTCTGTACCAAGATGCCACGTGTTGCAGTGTCTGACAAGATGAACATCAAAATGGTATACAATACCGACAGGTTGTTAGGTAAGACACATATGCAACAGTTAGACAACTTTATTCCGAAACGTTTCGCCTATACAGTAGGCTTCTTCAGTCGAATACAGAAAGTAGGCAGGAACAGTAGAGATGTGAAGACGATGTAATCAGTCCATCACCCTTAAAGTCGTAGAATTTGAGGTTGTCAGTCCCTCGGCCTGGAGAAGTTCAGTTCCATAGTCAGGAACTATCTGAAGATCAAGCGACAGTGCGGAGACTTAAATACTGTCGGAAGGAGAGGTGCAGGGTAGTAGTAGTAGTAGTAGTGAGAGGCAACTGAGAGGTCATGTCCCTCTCAGATCCAACCCTTCTCACTTGAAAAGCTTGTCCAAGGTGTTTTCTGTACCAAGATGCCACGTGTTGCAGTGTCTGACAAGATGAACATCAAAATGGTATACAATACCGACAGGTTGTTAGGTAAGACACATATGCAACAGTTAGACAACTTTATTCCGAAACGTTTCGCCTACACAGTAGGCTTCTTCAGTCGAATACAGAAAGTAGGCAGGAACAGTAGAGATGTGAAGACGATGTAATCAGTCCATCACCCTTAAAGTCGTAGAATTTGAGGTTGTCAGTCCCTCGGCCTGGAGAAGTTCAGTTCCATAGTCAGGAACTATCTGAAGATCAAGCGACAGTGCGGAGACTTAAATACTGTCGGAAGGAGAGGTGCAGGGTAGTAGTAGTAGTAGTAGTGAGAGGCAACTGAGAGGTCATGTCCCTCTCAGATCCAACCCTTCTCACTTGAAAAGCTTGTCCAAGGTGTTTTCTGTACCAAGATGCCACGTGTTGCAGTGTCTGACAAGATGAACATCAAAATGGTATACAATACCGACAGGTTGTTAGGTAAGACACATATGCAACAGTTAGACAACTTTATTCCGAAACGTTTCGCCTACACAGTAGGCTTCTTCAGTCGAATACAGAAAGTAGGCAGGAACAGTAGAGATGTGAAGACGATGTAATCAGTCCATCGTCTTCACATCTCTACTGTTCCTGCCTACTTTCTGTATTCGACTGAAGAAGCCTACTGTGTAGGCGAAACGTTTCGGAATAAAGTTGTCTAACTGTTGCATATGTGTCTTACCTAACAACCTGTCGGTATTGTATACCATTTTGATGTTCATCTTGTCAGACACTGCAACACGTGGCATCTTGGTACAGAAAACACCTTGGACAAGCTTTTCAAGTGAGAAGGGTTGGATCTGAGAGGGACATGACCTCTCAGTTGCCTCTCACTACTACTACTACTACTACCCTGCACCTCTCCTTCCGACAGTATTTAAGTCTCCGCACTGTCGCTTGATCTTCAGATAGTTCCTGACTATGGAACTGAACTTCTCCAGGCCGAGGGACTGACAACCTCAAATTCTACGACTTTAAGGGTGATGGACTGATTACATCGTCTTCACATCTCTACTGTTCCTGCCTACTTTCTGTATTCGACTGAAGAAGCCTACTGTGTAGGCGAAACGTTTCGGAATAAAGTTGTCTAACTGTTGCATATGTGTCTTACCTAACAACCTGTCGGTATTGTATACCATTTTGATGTTCATCTTGTCAGACACTGCAACACGTGGCATCTTGGTACAGAAAACACCTTGGACAAGCTTTTCAAGTGAGAAGGGTTGGATCTGAGAGGGACATGACCTCTCAGTTGCCTCTCACTACTACTACTACTACTACCCTGCACCTCTCCTTCCGACAGTATTTAAGTCTCCGCACTGTCGCTTGATCTTCAGATAGTTCCTGACTATGGAACTGAACTTCTCCAGGCCGAGGGACTGACAACCTCAAATTCTACGACTTTAAGGGTGATGGACTGATTACATCGTCTTCACATCTCTACTGTTCCTGCCTACTTTCTGTATTCGACTGAAGAAGCCTACTGTGTAGGCGAAACGTTTCGGAATAAAGTTGTCTAACTGTTGCATATGTGTCTTACCTAACAACCTGTCGGTATTGTATACCATTTTGATGTTCATCTTGTCAGACACTGCAACACGTGGCATCTTGGTACAGAAAACACCTTGGACAAGCTTTTCAAGTGAGAAGGGTTGGATCTGAGAGGGACATGACCTCTCAGTTGCCTCTCACTACTACTACTACTACTACCCTGCACCTCTCCTTCCGACAGTATTTAAGTCTCCGCACTGTCGCTTGATCTTCAGATAGTTCCTGACTATGGAACTGAACTTCTCCAGGCCGAGGGACTGACAACCTCAAATTCTACGACTTTAAGGGTGATGGACTGATTACATCGTCTTCACATCTCTACTGTTCCTACCTACTTTCTGTATTCGACTGAAGAAGCCTACTGTGTAGGCGAAACGTTTCGGAATAAAGTTGTCTAACTGTTGCATATGTGTCTTACCTAACAACCTGTCGGTATTGTATACCATTTTGATGTTCATCTTGTCAGACACTGCAACACGTGGCATCTTGGTACAGAAAACACCTTGGACAAGCTTTTCAAGTGAGAAGGGTTGGATCTGAGAGGGACATGACCTCTCAGTTGCCTCTCACTACTACTACTACTACTACCCTGCACCTCTCCTTCCGACAGTATTTAAGTCTCCGCACTGTCGCTTGATCTTCAGATAGTTCCTGACTATGGAACTGAACTTCTCCAGGCCGAGGGACTGACAACCTCAAATTCTACGACTTTAAGGGTGATGGACTGATTACATCGTCTTCACATCTCTACTGTTCCTGCCTACTTTCTGTATTCGACTGAAGAAGCCTACTGTGTAGGCGAAACGTTTCGGAATAAAGTTGTCTAACTGTTGCATATGTGTCTTACCTAACAACCTGTCGGTATTGTATACCATTTTGATGTTCAAGTTTTTATGTACTTAGAAGTCGATTCGTCGGCAGATGGGTCTATGAAAGATTAGGTAAACCCTTTATAAAACTGACGAGAAGAAACAGGTGGGTGGTGCGTCGAGGCAATAAACTTTATACAAGGCGGCAATTAAAGGGAATGTACCAGAGAGTACAGTTACCATCACTGTTATGCAGATATTAACCATGGGTTTTAATCATTGCAGCAGGTTAGAGACTGGAGACAGTGGCGATGTCAAATTTGAGGGGAATCTATGGAATATTTTGCAGAGAATTGGTGGTTAGGAGATTACGTTTGGGGTTACCAAGAGTATTATTTAGATGGTAGAGGAGATGTTGAGATGGACATACAGAGATGATTGAGCAAATTAGGATGATTAGGAGGGCATATGAATTTGAGATAAAAGGAAGGATGAGTGAGGGTGGTCCCAAGTAGGGTTGAAGGGAATATCTGTCAGGCTTGGGTAAACGTGTTAGGCAGGAGTGTGTAGAGCCAAGTGATGTCATAATTTGGTGTTTTGTTATAGTGAGGGAGATTCAGGCAAAACTGTTAGCCGGATTTGAGTCCTAGGCGGGAAGTACAGCGCTTGCAATCTGAAGGAGAAGTGAGAATATTGCAGTTTAGAAGGTTATTTGAGCTGTGATGTTCGGATGATTCTGGAATCACATGGGCTAAAAGAACGTCAGTGGAATTGCTTCTTCTTTTCCTGGTCATCCTTCCTTAGTGGTAGACGGCCAATATCTTAATAAATTCTTCATATGTTCCTCCACCGCATATAAATTTTAAAGTCATTTCATTCCTTGATAGTAACTTGTAAATGCACATAAAAATCTAAGTTTGTGAGAGTAAGAGCACTGTGTATTGATTTTGCTAAATATATTAGGGTACGTTTTCCTTTTGACGTTAAAGGAAATTTTAAATGACTGGTTGATATTTAGTATATTACCTTCCTGAACATTATGTTTTTTTTTTTTCTTTCTTTTTTTTTTTTTGATAAAACGATTCAGGTTTTCATAAAATAAGATACAACCTGAGAGTGGAAGTCAAGTACTGGCAATCATATTACGACCAGCATACAGGTCTGTGTGAATGCGATTGTGATATCGGCATAGGTATAAATTCGTAATATACACTCATCAAAATAATCATCACTATCGTTCCACCCGCTGTTCTTCACTACTGCTGCCACTGCCGGTACACCGTAAGTTGTCTGATTTTTGACAGAAGAGAATGATAAAGACCACAGAGAAATTGCCGGGAAAATTTGGTAGAGAATGTTAGAAATATTGGTGGAGGATTGGAGACAGTTTGCACGTCGGTCAAGATGTTAGGTCTTCGACGTCGGTCTTGTTGATATGTTGAGTTGAATGGTTTTCACAACCGACAAGTTGAAGATTGAGACACTTATGCATCATATAGGAATCTTTATTAAAGAAACGTTTTGCCACACAGTGGCTTCATCAATCCAATATAAAGCAGAAAGATGCACCGGAGAGTGAATACTGTGGGCATTGTGCTCTAATATTAGTGGGGCTTTAACGCCTACGTCAGCCGAGATGTTACTGCCCAAAATTATAAGAGACATACGACATCAGAGATGAGGATTTATATGGAGTGGCACTAAATGGTATTTATAGAATATTCGAGAAAGTGCTAACAGCTCAAGTGTACGAGGCGTTGGTGGATCGTTTTCAAGATGTCAGCATTAACGTAACACCAGCAGTGAGGGTCAGGTTGACAGATGTATCAAGACATTATTCTTGGGACAAGCTCCGTAACGTGCCTTTTGAGGCTGATGAAGCGGATATAAGAAGTGTTTTCGAAAGATATGGGACTGTACATCTAGCCCAACGAGGAAAATGGGTAAAAGGAGCTTATGCAGGATTTCCGGAGGGTACTTTCAATCTTAAGATGATGGTGAGACATCCAATACCCTCGTATGTATATCTCGAGGAGTTTAAAACCCAGGTAATGGTGGCGTATGCCGGGCAGAGGCGTACGTGCCGACTGTGGGGCGAATATGACCATATGGCGGTAGATTGTGGCAAGTGGAATTGGGCTCTTGGGTCGGCAAGAGGCGGAGCACTTGCGCATGAGAAAACAATGCCTGAGTAAGAACAGAGGCAAGGAGGAGGGCATGGTCGCATGAGTGAAGAGGTGGTGGCTCCTCCTGTGGAATCGGAAGGGGACGTGGAGATTCATGAATCACCCAGCCCATTGACAGTACAGTTGTCGAGTGAGGAGGTGCAAGTGGGCGCGGAAGTGAAAGCTATCGAGGAAGAGTTGGCGACGGTGTTACAGGCTATGTTACAGTCTACGGAGGTGGAGAGTCGCATTGAGCAGGTACCTGGGATCCGGGCGGAAGGAGGTTTGTGTGGGAGGAGGGAGGACCAGGTGGCACCTGTGATGGACAGTGGGATTGCCATGGAAGGACATGGAGACGAATTCAGGGTGGTAGAGGTGGAAGTCCATTGTGAGGACTCCCAGGACACAGATATGGAGACGGAGGAAGCAACGAGAAAAAGGGCGGTGGCGTCGGATTCGGACGATGTTCTGACGCCGGCACAAAGGCCAGGGAAAAAGGCATGGGGTTATGGTACCCAGAGTGACTAAGAGAGGGCCACAACAGAAGGGGGGGGGAGGTAGGGAAAGAAGGTGGAGTACGTGGCAAAGGCAATGCCCAGGGGAATGGTCAGAAAGGGAAGAGTATTGAAATGAGGTGGGGAGGGAAACCTTAAACCTGTCTCAGGTGTGTAACAATAAATATTAATGGTTTGTGTGATGGTGTAAAACGTGAGTACTTCCGGATGTTTTTGAATAGATATAAGGTTGACGTGGCTTTTGTGCAGGAACACAATTTTAAACTTGGTCGTGAATTAGTGGTTTCTGGGTGCCAGGCTTATGTGTTGCCATCTGAGAGTTTAAAAGGAGGAGGGGGAGTGTTGATCAGGGAGGCGAGCCTGCTTGTATTGCACAGGAAAGAGGGGAGAGGGGGGGGAGTATTACTTGTGGAAGGATGGTGGACGGGAGAGAGAGTGGTATTTGTGTGTGTGTATGTCCCAGCAGAAAGTGAAGTGAAAGTAAAGACAGATTTTGTGCGGGAGGAACTTGTGTACTTCCTACCCACGTTACCGTCTGTGGCGATTGTCGGGGGGGGGGGAGGATTGGAATTGTGTAGGGGAGACGTGGAACCCAGAGGAGCGGGATATTTTTCTTCCGTCTTAGGGGGCCTGTTTAGAGATCTTCAGTTACCAGATGCTTTTGTGGGAGGTACATGGGAGGTTGAACATACTTTTATAAGGTGGGGATACGCAGCTCGTTTGGACAGGATATATTTATCTCATTGAGATGGTGTCTTCCGATCATAGGGCGGTAACAGTGGAGATGGGGTGGGAAGCTTTGGCTCGTAGGCAGGAAAGTTATTGGAAACTGAATACGATGGTTTTGGGGGATGGGGAGGGAGTGGAAGGTTTTGCAGTATTTTGGGAACAACTCTTTGTGGAGGGAAGGACTGAGGAGGATGTGGTAGGATGGTGGGATAGTGTGGCTAAGGTAAGAATACGTCAATTTTATGTGAGGGAGGGCAAACACATTAATCAATTGTGGTATGGATTGTCAAATTATTTAGAATTTAGATTACAGGATTGTTACGCAGGTGGGGTGACGGGGGTTTACCCAGTGGAGGAAATACAAATGTTGAAGGACAAGATAAGGGATTTGCAAGAAGAGCATTTTGCAGCAGTACAGGTACAAGCGCGGTTGGACCAAGTACTCTGGGGCGACAAGCCATCGGCTTGCATGCTGCAAGGACAGAAGGTATAACAGCAAATGATTGCAATACCGGGATTGCAAGTCATTTCTTTGGTGGGGTTTTTTCGAGAGGGTCAGGTATTACAGGAAAGAACGGGGACGAGTGCATATGTAAATAGATGGTTTGAGGAATATGGGGAAAGTAGTGGGATGGATTGTGAGGTTTTTGGGCAGGTATGTGAGTGTGTGCCGTGCGCTTTGGGAGGAGTGATCGGGAGGTACTGGGTGGGGTCATTGAGGAGGAGGAAATATGGAGAGCCCTTATGGACATGAGGAAGGGAAAGGCTCCCGGGATAGATGGTTTACCAGGCGAATTTTATGTTCAACACTGGGGTCTGCTAAGGGGTTTCCTAGAAAGGTTAATGAATGCCATGAAGACGGAGGTAGGATGGGAGAATTGCAGGCAACGGCGGTGGTGGTGTTGGTCCCGAAGGGTAAAAAGCAGAGTACCCTTTGGGATTACTGAGCCATTTCGTTGCTTTGTGCCGATTATAAGTTGTTCATGAAAATTCTTGGCTTAAATGTGTTGTGGGGAGGGTGGTGTTTGAGTCTCAGTTTGGGTTGCCTGGTAGGTCGATGGTCGAGGGCCATGGGATCATAAAGGGGTTCCTGGAGGACATGAAAGGGGGAAGAGGGGTGTTGTTGGCATTGGATTTGTTGAGAAATGGCATTACCAGTTAAGTTTAAAGAGTTTGTACGTAACTTAGAAAGACAGCTCATCGCCTGCACAGCCGCCCCTGCAGATGAGGTCTTGAGAAGCTGTCGAAGTCATCTCTCAACGGGCTGTAAAGAGTTATAACTTGACCACGTCGCATACTCATACGGCATCTGCGATCAATTACTCACTGTAGCAGTAAACAAGACGCTTGCCCCTTCTGAGAGGGCTGGGCCCCTCAGGGCTGAAAGGGCTGAAAGGGGCTGAAGGGGGCTGATACCCCCCTCCTGGAGAAAATTTCTCCACAGGATTGGCAAGGGGCTTATGACAGGGTGGAAAGAGGGGCATTGCGGGATATTCTCCTCAGGGGCTTGGCGAATAAATAGTGGGGTGGATGGATACGTTGTACTCATGAGCGAAATTAAGGGTGCAGATCAATGGGTGTGTGGGGGAGGGAGTCAACATGGAACAGGGTCTTCGGCAGGGTTGTCCAACATCACAACTATTGCTTGCATGTGTTCAGGATTCCTTTTATAGGATGGTGGAGGATCATCTAAGGAATGGGGGGGATGAGGTGCGGAAGCCTTGGCCTGGTTTGGTGGGTTATATTGACGATACAATTATTCCTGTGTGTGAGGAGACACGGTTAGGAGTTTTGGGGGAAGTTGTACACATGTTCGGGAGAGCTACTGGGATGAAAGTAAATCTGGAGAAGTCAATGATAATGGGGCTGGGAGAGGGGGCAGGGAGATTGGAATGGGGATGTGATGTAGTGTAGTATCAGACTGGTTGTCTGAAAATCTGTGGTGTCATATATGAGGCTGACCTGAGTGCTGCAAGGGTGAACAATTTGAATAGGACTGTGGAACAGGTGCAGTGACGTTTGGAATACTGTGACCTCACCATTAACCCTTAGGCAACGAGCAATTGTCATCAATATATTACTATATAGTAAAGTCGCATGGCGATCACGAGTATTTTTAGAATGGTGTTCAAATTCTTGTGGGTTTCAGGGTGCAACTGGTTGTGAAGGGAGGTACTGACATTGCCGGTATGTAATGGAGAGTTGGGTTTGTTTGACTTGAGAAAGCACGTGAAATGTGTGTTAATTAAGAGGGAAGTGATGCGTGTAGGTGGATGGAGGGGGGGGGCAACTAGATAAGGTACATGATCACCTATGGAAATGGTATGGAGGAGCGGAAATGAAGGAATGTGAAAAAGTGTTACGTGCCTTAGTGTTAGCCAAGGAACCGGGAAAAGTAAAGGTGGAAACTTTGTGTAAATTGTTAGAGGGACATGTACTGGTTGAAGGGATACACCCCATGTATATATGGGATGTAATATGGCAAAGATTTAGTAAATTAAGGATACGACCTAGGGACCGTAAGGTTATGTATCGTTTCCTACATGGTATATTGCAGACGGGAGGTAAGGCTTATTGGTCTATAGTTCGAAGCCAATGACCTCTCACCTGCATTGTAAATAGGTAGTTTGTAGTGATATGTACAAACTATGCTAGTTTGTAGTGATATGCTAAAAAGATTAGCCAAAGGTATGCTAAGTTCCTCTTTACATTCCTTTATCACCCTTGCAAACAGTTCATCAAGACCTGGAGATTTGTTAGGTTTTAGTTTCTCTATTTGTCTGAGGACCATGTCCCTCGTGACCACAATCATGCACAGTTTATTATCATCCTGTTCTACATAATCTATTATTTCAGGAATATCGCTAGTATTTTCCAGGGTGAAAACTGAGAGGAAGTAGGTATTGAGAATTTCACACATATCCTTATCACTGTCAGTGATCTGACCAGAGTTACCCTTAAGTGGGCCAATCATGTCCCTAATCTTACTTCTGTATACCTGAAAGAACCCTTTTGGGTTAGTCTTTGAATCCCTTGCGACCTTAGCCTCATAATCCCTTTTTGCTTTTCTTATTCCTTTCTTTATTTCTCTCTTTAATTGAATATATTGATTTCTTAACTGCCCATCCCCTCTTTTGACACGCCTATATATGCCTCACTTTTGACCAATGAGAAGTTTTAATCTAGTGTTCATCCATTTGGGGTCTTTTTTGTTAGATCTAATTTCCCTACTCGGAAGAAAAGTTGTCTGTGCAGCTAGAACCATGCTCTGAAAAACGTCATATTGGCAACCAAGATCACCTACCTGACCCATAGTGAGGACATCCCAATTTAGCCCATCCAGGTAATTTTTCAGCCCCATGAAGTCGGCCAAGCGAAAATCTGGGACAGAGATTTGATTGTAGTTATCTGGGTAATTCCATGATATACTGAAAGTAAGTGATTTGTGATCACTTTCCCCAAGCTCATCATTAACCTCAAAATTATTAATTAGTGAATCTTTGGTGGCAAGAACCAAGTCAAGCAGATTGTTTCCTCTAGTTGGTTCTGTCACAACCTGTTCTAAAAAGAAATCCTAAACCATATCAAGAAAGCCACTAGACTCAAGATTTCCTGTCATATTGTTCCATTCAATTCGTCTAAAGTTAAAATCTCCCATTATCACAACATTTTCATATCTAGATGCCTTATGAATTTCGTCCCATATCAGCTTACTGCACTACCTATCAAAGTTTGGGGCATATAAATCACACACAAAATTTGTCGCGTCCCTCGAGAAACTGTAGCCAAACTGATTCTGTGATCGATGTTTCTAATCTTATATCATGTCTAAACAACAATTTAAATTTCTCTGACTTACATTGCCACTCCACTACCCTTCCTCTTGACCCTATAAGTGTGGAATAGGTTATAACCCTGTATGTTGCATTCACAAGGCATTTCTCTATCTTTCAGGTTGAACCAGATCTCTGTTATAACAATAATATCTATATTACCTACACTTGCATGTAATCATAGCTCATCTATCTTATTTCTTAGACTCCTACTATTTGTATACTAAACCTTAAGGGATGTAATCACTCGTTGCCCTCTACTATCTCTCTTTGTTTGTTGATCAATTGATTTGCCATTATAGCAACTTTATTTTGAATATTGTCTTTTAAACATATCCCTGAGGTATCCGGGTAATAACTGCTGTTTTTAACCCTAATGCTGCAGCCTGATTGTTACCCACAAACACCCATATCTCTATAATCTATCAGTTTAAATTCCAGGCCCGGTGGCCTGGTGGCTAAAGCTCCCGCTTCACACACGGAGGGCCCGGGTTCGATTCCCGGCGGGTGGAAACATTTCGACACGTTTCCTTACACCTGTTGTCCTGTTCACCTAGCAGCAAATAGGTACCTGGGTGTTAGTCGACTGGTGTGGGTCGCATCCTGGGGGACAAGATTAAGGACCCCAATGGAAATAAGTTAGACAGTCCTCGATGACGCACTGACTTTCTTGGGTTATCCTGGGTGGCTAACCCCCCGGGGTTAAAAATCCGAACGAAATCTTATCTTATCTTATCTTATCACTTACCCTCTCAATCGAATTGACTAGTGCAACCACTCCATCCCCAGAGAGATGAACCCCATCCCTTGCATAAATGTAACGTTTGCCAAAGAATAGGTCCCAGTTATCAATGAATGGGATTGCAAGTTCCTTGCAGTACCTGTCTAGCCAGCAATTTATACCAATTGCTCTAGACATCCATTCATTGCCCACTCCCTTTCTAGGCAAGATGCTACATATGACTGGGATCCCTCCCTTAGACCTAACTACTTCTATGGTTGCCCTGTACTTATCCAGCAGCTCCTCTCTCCTGCCCTTCCCAATGTCATTACCCCCAGCACTAAGACAGATAATAGGCTTGTTTCCATTACCTGCCATAATATTATCCAACCTGCTGGCTATGACACCATCACCAGTTGCAGGAAGACACACTCTCTGTCTGACCTTTCTGTCTCTGTTACAAAATGTATGGTCCATATATCTTATCTGAGAATTGCTGTGAAGGTATACTCAGCCCTGTAACAACTTCAGTCAGTATTACCAAGGCTGGCTCCTCCTCAGGAAAATTAATGAATAGAAAAAGAACAAAAACTGACAAACATAAACACTTTATTATTTAGAAAATAAAAAATATAAAACACTTAAATATGAAATATTAATCCTACCTTAAAGAAAACGAAAAATGAAAAATATAAATGATATCTGAATTCAATGCTAATATATATATATAAAACTTGGGTGTCTGGTGTTGGTGACACTGCGTGTTGTTGAAATCGTAGCCGTTGCCGATGATGGGGTGGGGGGTCGCAGGTGTTGGTGACAACCCACAGGCTCTTTCTTCACAGATTTTTTTAGCCGTCAATTATCCATCCAGATGACAGGAAAGCAGGTTTTTTCCACTGCAATGATGAGGGGTTATATCCTGCTACTTGCATACACAAACAGGTAAGTGGATCAAAATTTGAGACGTCTCAGAACGTTAGTCCGTCTCCTTCAATTTCTACTCGTTGATTAGCAGGTGACCCTCTCTGTCCTTTCAAGCTGTAAAAAGAGATTACCCACTGCTTAAGAAATCACTCTCCATGATAAGTACAATACCTAAAAGATGTGGTGATTATTAAAACATTTTAACCTATCAAGACTGAAAGGACTAAGTTAATTATTAGTCAAAAGTGAAGCTTTCAACCAATAAGTCCACTAAAATATGATCAGGCATGTACTTACAGTAGTGTTGGGAGCTGCGAGTCGAGTGATTTACTGTTTGACTGGAGCCCCACACGTCACCTTTCGGGGGGGGGGAAGAGGGAGGGGAAGGGATAGCGAGAGCTAGACTGACCCTACCTTAACAAGCAGCCGGCAATCAAACTATCACTTTCGGGGAGGGGGAAAAAGGGGGGGAATAGCAGGAGCTGGACTTACCCTACCTTAACAAGTAGCTGGCAATAAAACTATTGTTACTATATACTCCCTCGCTACTCCTATCTATTGAACTTTTCCCTCACACTCCCTCATACCAAGACTTATAGCCAAGGAGTATAAGAAGAATAGGCGAGGAAAAAGTTCTAACATGTGGATGTCGTGTAAGGCAACAAATCTTCTACTCACTGTCACGACTTAACCAATCAGAGAAATAATTGGATGAACCATTGATATATACAATATGGAACTTAAAAGCCTGGAGTGCCAATGTCCACCTCAAGATGCGACTGTTCGTTCCCTTAAAAGTTTATAGGTATATCAAAGGTTTGTGGTCCATTTCTAAAATGAATTCTTTTCCAAGCAAATAAAATTTAAGTTTGGAGATACCCCACACAAGGGCCAAACATTTCTTTTCTATGGTGGAGTATCTTGTTTCTGCGGGAAGGAGTTTCCGGCTTAGGAAGCATACAGGGAAGGGAGTACCATCATGGTATTGTAGTAACACCACACCTAAGCCAGAATTGGAGGCATCAGTTCTTAAGCAAAATGTTTTATTAATATCTGGAATCTTAAGTATAGGGTCTTTCGAAAAGATACTTTTAATCTCATTAAACTTTTCCCGAGCTACATCGGAAAGTTCAAGAGGTTCCTTTACAGACTTTTTAAGGAAGTCAGATAAGATGCATGTAAGATCAGTAAGGTTCGGGATAAACCGTGCATAAAAATTTACAGAACCAAGAAAGCTACACATGAGCTTTTTGGTTTTGGTGAATTTAAATTCTAATAAAGCTTTGATCTTACTGAGAAGAGGCTGCAGAGAGTTATTAGAAAGCATCAGTCCAAGATATCTAATCTTGTTATACCCAAGGAAGCATTTCTTCGGCTTGGCAGTGAGGCCATGTGAGCGTAACCTACGCAAAACTGATGTTAATGTTTGGATATGCTCGCCCCACTTGGATGTCATTACGTAAATGTTATCAAAATAAACTGAAACATTTGGCATATTACCCAAGACCTTTCTCATCAGTCTCACGTAGGTAGCACAGGCAGTTACCAAACCGAAGGGCATAGTTCTATACTGCATCAGTCCTTGGTGTGTAGGAAAAGCGGTGTACTGCTTAGAAGAAGGATCTAACATTACTTGATGATATGCCTGCGCAATATCAATCTCTGAAAAGAAGGAAGAGTCATAAAATTTGTGTAGATCGCTATCTATTAAGGGCATAGGCTCAGCATCCCACCGAGTGATAGCATTAAGGCCTCTGAAGTCAATAGCAAGTCTATATGAATTATCCTCTTTCTTAACCATGACTACTGGTGAGCAATATGCAGATACTGAAGTTTCAATGATCTTTAGTTTTAATAATTTGTCTACCTCTCGGTCAAATGCACCCCTAAGGTGAACTGGAACTGGGTATAATTTTCGTTTGATAGGATTGTCCCTCACTAAGTCAATCTTATGGACTACCGTGGAGGTAACACCTGGAATATCTGTAAAGACGTCTGAAAAGTTACTTACACATTGAAGTAGCTCATGTCTCTTATGGTCATCCAAAGATTCATTAATATTAATGTTAGTTGTGCCAGAGTGGTCAAGAGTCACCAAGTCATGTAGTTCTTCATCATAGTCTAAGTTAGAGGTGTCAATTACACACACCTTACATTCTTCAGTTGCCTTTTCAAGTTCGTGTGGAAAAACTAAGTCAAAGTTATTAAGGCTGTTAACCGAATTTCTTCGGTAATATTTCTTAAGGATGTTGATATGATAAAGCTTAGGTTTCCCCTTGACTTCCATGAGGTAGTCAACTTTCCCACAAATTTTTAATACTTTATATGGACCTTTCCATGCTACTAATAATTTATTTGACCTGATAGGCAAAAGTACAAGAACTTCATCTCCTACTTTAAAACTTCTCCTCTGACTTTTGGAATCAAAATAGGTTTTGTACTGGTCCATTGACAAGCTTAAGTTTTTCGAAACTATGTCAGAGGTCTCCTCAAGTTTGGATCTAAGGTCAATGAGAAACTGATAAGAAGACTGAACCTCAGCCCTTATGTCCTCATTAGTCCATAAGTCATGAAGGATGGACAATGGGCCTCTGGCCTGTCTACCATAGAGAAGTTCAAAAGGTGAAAACCCCAAAGAGTCACTGGGAACTTCCCTCATGGCAAACAAAGCACAGGGTAGGTAACGATGCCATTCCTTAGGTTTAAGGGAGCAAAGTTTCCTTAAAATTGACTTTAGAATCGAATGCTGGCGCTCAATTCTCCCATTACAGCTTGGATAATAGGGTGTGGTGAAGAGAGGCTTCACTCCCAAAAGTTGGTATAGATGTTGCATTAAGTCAGATGTGAATTGTGACCCACGGTCAGACAAAATTTCTCTAGGGATGCCCACTCTGGAGAAGATGGACAAAAGGGCTTCACCCACCTCTGTAGTAGTTATGGTCTTTAAGGGAACGGCTTCAGGGAAGCTCGAAGCATAATCAATTAATGTTAATATATATCTATGTCCCCCAGATGAAATTGGAGATAAAGGACCAACGATGTCAATAGCTGCTCTTTCAAAGGGTACCATAAAGATAGGCATTTTGACCATAGGTACTCGCCTGGTACCTCGGGAGGATGACAGTTGGCAAACTTTACACGATCTACAATAAGTAGTGATATCTGAGGACATTTTTGGCCAAAAATAGGTTTCCCTAATTTTATTTAAGGTTTTACGATGCGAGAAATGTCCGGCCACTGGCAGGTCATGAGCCATTTTAAGAACAGTCTCTCTGCATTGACTTGGAACAACTAAAATGGAATAGTCTATCTCATCTGAATTTAATTTGAATACTGACTTGTACAAGATACCTTTTATATATTCAAATTTATATGAAAAGTTTTTCCTTTGGATAACCTGATTTTGTTAAGCGGCATTATGGCAATTATGAAGAGAAGGGCAATTACGTTGTAAATTGACAAAGGAGTCCTTCGATATATCTAAAGGCTTAAAGTCAGGGAAAATCAAATGATGGATAGTAGGAGAAGCCTGGTCTTTGGTCTGAGCCGTAGTCAAACATTTATGGTATCGGAGGTGATACCTTCACTTTCATCTAACAAGTGAACCGGTGATCCTACTACCTCGCTTTCGAGAGTAGCATCACTGGTTTTTAATCCCACATGAATCTCGCGAGACATTGTCTCATCTGAACTTTCGAGGGGCTTCTCTGACTCTACAGGAAGAGGATCTGAAAAGTTTATGTCCACCTTTGGTGATGAAAGGTCAACCTCAGAAGGAAGAATGGCACCTTTTACATTACCTATTAGTATGGAGCAAGAAGTGATGGGAGCTAGTACGGCTTCAGACCAACCTGTGAACCATTTAGACCTAATGTAACAACGGATGGTAGGAAAAGTGTCCTTACGGCCCAAGTAGTCTGAAAGTAAAGCAGAGGAATGAGTTTCTTTAAGGTTAGGGAACAGCTTATTAGAAATGACTATACATGTGCATCCAGTGTCTCGTAAAATGGTAGACACATTAAGTCCATTAACTGTTCCTGAACAGAAGGGTGCTTTGTCATTACAGTCTTCAAAACATCTTCCAACTTTTTGGACCTTCTTAGAAGGACAATCTGGACGTTTATGTCCCTTAACACCACACAATTGATAAACAGGAATAAAATAAGTCATTTTACTTTCCACTAGAGGCTTTGATTTTTTAACGTCTGATGAACCCTTGCCCTTGGGGTTCGATCCCTTTAGGTCTTTATAGGAATTGTGAGCCTCAGCATACAGGTCAGCAGCCTCAGCAACTTCCTCAGCTTTAATCAGGTTACGTTCTCTGATGAATGTTCTTATCTGGTGGGGAAGAGCTGTCAGGAACTGGTCAGCAACCATGAAGTCTCTAAGAGATTCATAACTGTGATCAATTCCTGAACTCTCTATCCAAACGTCGAACAAACGAAAGAGTGTTACCTGTAACTGCTGAAAGTTCTGGCTAGGCTGTAAGGTGGCATAACTGAAATCTTTCCTGTAAGAATTAGTGGTTTTTTGATATGCTTTAAGGAATGCCTTCTTCAGTAGGTTATAATTACATATGATATCCTGCGACAAAGTTGCATAGATATTCAAAGCTGTACCAGAAAATAACATTCCTAACCTGGTAGCCCAGGTGTCAGCAGGCCATTCACACAGGGTAGCGGTATTTTCAAACCTGATAATGTATGAAGTAATGTCTTCCCCCTCTGTGAAGGGAGGTAAATTAGGTGTTGGAATATGTGCACTGACTGCACGTTGTTCCATTACTCCTTCCTCTAATTGTTGTTGTGTAAGAGTTAACATTTTATTCTCTAATTCAAGGTGAGCTTTTTCGAGCTCGCGATCCTTTTCTCTCTCTATTAACTCGAGTTCTCTAGCTTTTTCTTCACGTTCTCTAGCTTTTTCCTCAACTTCTGTATCCTTTGCTCTTTCCTCAAGTTCTCTTAATTTATCTTGTTCTTCACGTACTCTAGCTCTCTCCTCACGATCAAGTCTATCACACTCCTTTTTGTCTTCTCTCTCTCTTTCTAACTGTCTTTCTTGGATTTCTCTCTCAATTCTCTCTCTCTCCTTTTTCTCTTCTCTTTCGATTCTCTCTCTCTCTGTATTCTCTTCTCTTTCGATTCTCTCTCTCTCCTTTTCTTCTTCTCTTTCCCTTTCTAACAGTCTTTCTTCTCTCTCAATTCTCTCTCTTTCAAGTCTTTCCTGGATCTTAGCACTAATGAAAGATTCTAAATTTTTCCCTGTTATTCCTAACTTACTTCCAGCATTCATCCAAAACTGGTATTCCTCCATACTTGCAATAATAACTTAAACTATCAGGGGAAATGAACGGGTATTAAAGAAAACGGAGGGTTCAATTCCTGCTCTGCTCAAACTGTAAATAAACCAGAGGGCTCGATCCCTGCTTCAATTAATGAAAACGAAAGGTTCTTTGCCGGCTCAGAGCAAACGGTAAGTAGAATGGGGTCACTTGACCATCCAATCTTCTCACCAACAAATCAAGAGTGTCCTGTGACAGTTCCCCTGATAAAATAAAGAGCTCAATGAAACAAATTGTTATTGGAAAATCTCGGGTCCCTAGAGTCTAATCATCCAAAGTGTTTCAAGCTCGAACAAAAAGGTGGCAGAATTAAATATTATATCCTACCCGACTTGACTTACAAAAAATTGAGACTATAACAATCACCAAATCTTTTAAATACCTGTACTGTAGTCCTACAATAGAGAATGATTACTCATGGCTGGTGGTAACCGTCTGTGGTATGCAGCATTGAAGTTCCAATGGTAGATTCGAGATGGAGTTGAATCTTGATTCAGTCGAGTTGATCCTGGCAAGGTCGCCACTTGTGAAGGTTTAATCAGCCCTGTAACAACTTCAGTCAGTATTAACAAGGCTGGCTCCTCCTCGGGAAAATTAGTGAATAGAAAAAGAACAAAAACTGACAAACATAAACACTTTATTATTTAGAAAATAAAAAATATAAAACACTTAAATATAAAACACTTAAAGAAAATGAAAAATGAAAAATATAAATGATATCTGAATTCAATGCTAATATATATACATATAAAACTTGGGTGTCTGGTGTTGGTGACACTGCGTGTTGTTGAAATCGTAGCCGCTGCCGATGATGGGGTGGGGGGTCGCAGGTGTTGGTGACAACCCACCGGCTCGTTCTTCACAGATTTTTTAGCCGTCAATAATCCGTCCAGATGACAGGAAAGCAGGTTTTTTCCACTGCAATGATGAGGGGTTATATCCTGCTACTTGCATACACAAACAGGTAAGTGGATCAAAATTTGGGACGTCTCAGAACGTTAGCCCATCTCCTTCAATTTCTACTCGTTGATTAGCAGGTGAACCTCTCTGTCCTTTCAAGCTGTAAAGAAAGAGAGATTACCCACTGCTTAAAAAATCACTCTCCATGATAAGTACAATACCTAAAAGATGTGGTGATTATTAAAACATTTTAACCTATCAAGATTGAGAGGACTAAGTTAATTATTAGTCAAAAGTGAAGCTTTCAACCAATAAGTCCACTAAAATATGATCAGGCATGTACTTACAGTAGTGTTGGGAGCTGCGAGTCGAGTGATTTACTGTTTGACCGGAGCCCCACACGTCACCTTTCGGGGGGGGGGAAGAGGGAGGGGAAGGGATAGCGAGAGCTAGACTGACCCTACCTTAACAAGCAGCCAGCAATCAAACTATCACTTTTGGGGAGGGGGAAAAAGGGGGGAAATAGCGGGAGCTGGACTTACCCTACCTTAACAAGTAGCTGGCAATAAAACTATTGTTACTACATATTCCCTCGCTACTCCTGTCTATTGAACTTTTCCCTCACAATCGCCTACTATTAAAATATTCTTACCTTGATTAGCAGGGGAATTAGAGGTACCTTCAACCTCACTAACCACTAAAGTACACTCGTCTTGGAGAAGAGAGAATCGATTTCCTACCTTCACATCTTCTCTATTAACTCTCCTCCTCTTCCTTCTTCCTGAACTGTGAACCACTTGCCAATTAAAGCGGCTGTCACTATCACTGCTTGTGACCATTTCCTTACCAGCTAAATCCTTCTCACACTCGCTCCCAAACTCATCTATGTGAAGCTTCAGTCTCCTATTTTCCTTCTGAAGAAGCAGAATCTCCTTCTACAACACTTGAACCTGAGATACTAAAGCACTACAACAAGCCATGGTGCTTGGTAACTGCCCACTCTAACTCCTTAGAGCTTAGGCAGGTATGATCACACGTGAGCACTGACCTCAGCGTGTGAAAGATCTATTTTTGTTTAGTTCCCTTGTTGGGGAAGGTAAAAATGACATTTTAAATATATAACATTTATAAATATGTAACATATAAAATATACAACATGAATAATTTCTTTGGAAGCGATTATGTCCTGCTTGTACTGGTATTGCAAGTGAATTTTAGCTTTTCTAGAGAGGGTATTCCTTTCATTATGTTCCATGAAACATTGAGGTTTATTTGCAATTTTTGCAACGTGTTCCTGCATAACTTTTGAAGCAATTACCTATTATGTATTCATGTGTGATTAAGATTAGTAACCTAAATTAATATCGATTGTATGTTTATTTGTATGTAATACTAGTTAGGCACGTGCTAGAAGGCACAGCGAAAGTGTAGTACTCGTAGAATGTGTGTTAAGATTCGGTATGTTTGTATGTGGCATGTTAGATATTATAAGGAGTTTGGTATGGTGATGTTATCTTACTAAAATCACGATGAACCATTTGGATAATGTTGAGAAATGGTTTACCAGCTAAGGATAAAGATTAAATATAGGAGGTACTTAGCTAATAAGACAACTATCGCCCACACAGTCGCCTCTGCAGGCGAGGTCTTAAGAAGTTGTCTTATCCACTTCACAACTGACTGTAATAGAATATATTATGTTAATAACAATTTACCCCTGGGGGGTGTTATGTCAGCATATTTCTTTCACTGATTGCTGACGAACTTACGTGTGTGGACTCAAAAGTCTGCACCACACTGCCAACTATAGATTGATAACAAACTCCTTGCGACACAAGAATCATGCAGTCTCCCATACTACAAGAAATCTGTAACCCACCTTCCTCTTGTAGCGTGAGCTATGGTGTTCTATACACCCTCGACAGGTATCGGTGACTTGATAGAAGCTGAAGTGTCCTTGGATGTCCACGTCTTCCATAGTCTAGGAATACGCACACTGGTACACTATGTTCCACAAGGTTTGTCTTTATTGTTCACAATCTTATCACTAAAGAAGCTGATCACACTTCCCTGTAAGTGTTTATTGAGTTTTGTGAGACACTTTGTTCACACTAATGCACGGATCAGTGTTCTTTGTTGGTTATCCGGGAATCAGTGAGACTCCCAGTAGAGTGAAAAGTAATCTGACCTCACAGCATCCTACGCCGTTGAAATGCTCCTAGAACATAAAGGAAAAGCTGACCTAGTACTTTTTGCTTCCTTCCCATACTTCCTCCATGAAGCAAAGCAGAATGCCTGATTCTTGTTGTTTTAAGCATAGACAACAATGTACACTATCTTTACCATGGTAATAAAGTGGGAGCAGAATTTTCCTTAATTGTCCTGCTAAGGTAAGAGATGGACTGCCTATTATTAAACTCAACTTTGTAACACTGGACTCTTGCTGGGAGTGGCGGTCACTTAACCACTTCACATACTTGTACTGTATCTGGGATCAATTACTTGCTGTAGCAGTAAACAAGATGCTTTCCCCTTCTGAGAGGGCTGGGCCCCTCAGGGCTGAAAGGGGCTGAAAGGGGCTGAAGAGGGCTGATACCCCCTCCTGGAGAAAATTTCTCCACACTGGGGAGCGGCGGAGGTTTGTTGCAGGTTAATTATTCATCACTTAACATTAATTTGATTTTCCCACTCGCCACCACTGCTGCTTGTCTTTTCTGAACAGTTTTAGTCTGTGTGGTTTCTGGAGAATCAATAATTTTGTTTTCAACACTGTGTAATTCTAACGGCACTAGTTTATTTATTGTCCACTTATTCACTACACCTTTGCTCAAAACATCAACTGTCCTGATGATTCCATTTGCATCAGGATATATGGTCACAATTTTTCCAAGTGGCCATTGGGACCTTGGACCATCATTGTCAATTATCATTATGTCACCAGGTCTTAAGGACTTATGATTTCCAGGAACACCAGCTCCATAGAATTGGAGTGAGATAGTCTTCTCGCCAAATTTTCTCCCAACGTTCAACACTTTATTATGGTGTTTGAATTTACGTCTGAGTTGCTCAGGTTCGAAATAAATAGGATCCTCTATGATTTCTTTATCATTCATTGGAGAAACAGGTTCGAACCTTCTGCCGTGGAGTAAATGAGATGGACTTAACACTTATAAATTGTCCAGATCATTGGGTACATAATTTAGAGGTCTGTTGTTGACTCTGTTTTCTATTTCAGTCACAACTTTATGGAATTCTTCTAAGTCGATTCTTTGACGATGAAGAGTCTTCCTTAAACAACGTTTAACAATGCGGATCATTCTTTCATAAAATCCTCCGTGCCATGGCGATTTAGGAGGAATGTATCTCCAACGACAACTGCGTTGATTCAGCATCTGTTGTACTTCTGGTTGATCTTGCTTATATAAGCAGCACCAGCAACAAAGTTCGTTACATTATCTGAAATCATCAGTCTGGGACATACCCTTCTGGCTGCAAACCGTCTGAATAATTTGATAAAGGTTTAAGCAGACATGTCAGTGGCTACTTCTAGATGTACTGCTCTAGTTGTATCACAAGTGAACAAACAGATGGGAACTTTGTCAACTGTTTTGGTTAAAATTATTGGTCCAGTGTAATTTCCACCTGTCACCTGAAATGGAGTGATATGACAAACTCTTTCAGAGGGATATGGAGGTGGACCTGGATACTGACATACTCGCATATCGTAGTGACGACAAGTAATACAGTTCTTTATTAGTTTTTTTCACACTTTGTCTACTTTGAGGTATCCAGTAGGATTGTCGTAAATGGCAAAGTGTGTCAGCTACCCCACCATGTAACACGTTACTGTGGGCGTTTTGAACAATCAGTTTTGTTAGCCAATGATTGTTGGGGATCAGTATTGGATGTACGGCTTCTTTTGGTAGTGAAGAGTTATGAATTCTTCCTCGACATCTTATAATCGTTTCTGAGTCGAGATAAAATCCTAAAGAATTATTCATATAAGGCTTCTTTGGGGATTTATTTTGTGTTTCCAGAAATTTATATTCTGTAGAGAAAACATCTTTCTGTATTAGTTTCACCCAGTATTTAATGGGTTCAAGATATTCATAATTAGGTTTTATTCCTTTATTGAATTTAAAGACAAGAGCTGTAACTCTTAAGAGTTTACCCAAAGATGAGTATTTAGATCCATCAATGACTATTTCTGTTGTGTCTGAAGAAATTTACACCACTTATTTCTGCTGTGTTCAAGCAGACTGTTTCTTCTGGCATAAAATGAACTTTTTGCTGAGGCTAGTTATTTTCATTAGAGCGCCAGTTCGGTCCGTGGAGCCATAATTTATTATCCACAAATTTCTTGAGTGGGACACCACGTGACAACATGTCAGCTGGATTCTCTTGGGTAGAGACGTGAAGAAAGAGATAATCTCTCTGCATCTCTTTTATTTCTGCTACTCTGTTCTGTACATAGACCAACTTACTCTTATTATCTCTTAACCATTGGAGAACTGCTTCATTATCACTCCAGATCACGGTTTTCTCAATAGTGAGGTGATCAAGTACTTTGTTGAGACAGACAGCTAATTTTGTACCTACAAAGAGCGCTGTCAGTTCCAATTGTGGTACTGTTCTGACCTTCAAGGCCTTTGAAGTAATTAGTGTACTTCGTTCAGCATTACTCATGTAAGCTACAGCGCCATAACCTCTGGTTGACGCATCACAGAATACATGTAATATGTACTTGATTCCCTCTTGACCTATTTGTCTGGGAAATTTAATTTGTTGAAGTTGTTTACACCCCTTGGATATTTCATCCCATGCTTGACTCATTTCTAGAGGCAAGTTCTCATCCCATCCAATTTTGAGCTTCCATGCATCTTGCATAAGCATTTTACCTTTTATGGTAATCGGTGAGACGAGTCCTAGAGGATCAAAACATTGTGATACCTCTGACAGTAAACTACGTTTGGTGACTGTACTGCATGATTTATTGTTTATCCTTTTGAGACTCAAAGTGTCTTCCTGTGTGTTCCAATTAAATCCCAGCATACTGTTGCAATCAGAAATTTCAGTTTCAGGGAAACCTTCTTTGATAAGTTCCCTAAATTGCTTTGAATTTGTATCCACATCCTTCGTGGCATATTTGCTTCTTTCATCTCCTTGTTAGCTTCTCTGTATAAGGATTTCAAATCCTCCTCTTTATTCACAGTACCTTGAAGATTGTCCACATAGAAACTTTTCTTTAAGATTTCTTAGAAGGGACTTTCTGATTTTTTCAAATGTGTATTTAGATTAGCTTCTAGTAAGAATGGAGAGGATGTTGCGCCAAATAATACTGATTTGAAACGATAAGTTTTCACAGGACTTTGAGGATCATGTGGATTTTCAGGCCACAAGAATCGAGTATTATCTTTATCTATTTCTCGTAGTCCGTTTAGGCACATGGGTTTGTGCGAAATTTCATAAGCACGTCTCCAAGCTTCTCAGTTAGTGAGGGTCCGGTCATCAGACACTCATTAAGACTTGCTACATCTTTATTTGCACGTGCACTGCAATTGTATACAACACGTAGTGGAGTGGTTTCAGAATCTTTTCTGACTCCATGGTGCGGGAGATAATGAGCTTCTGTCTTCAACTTATCTTCGACTTCTTCCTCAATGAATTTATTATGCAACTGTTCTTGTATGATATTTTCATGGACAGTCAGTAGCTCTGGATTCTTCCTGAACTCATGTATTTGTGCTTTCAATTGTCCGAGAGCCATGCAATAATTGCTAGGCAGCTGTGGTGGATTTAATTTCCATGGTAACCTAACCCAATACTGTCCATCTTTATATTTCACAGTGCTCAAATATTGGCTATAAGTCTGAGACTCTTGTGGGTTTGGTTTATTTACATCAATACCTATCGCATCTAAATCCCACAACTTATCAACTGGATCATTCATTTCTTCCAGTAATGATAATTTTTGCTGTGGTACATGATCAGCGGTTATTCTCGTAACTAGTACATTTTCTACTGAATCAATATCAGCTTCTTTCCCACTTTGAGAGGGGACGGGACCACATATCATGTAGCGTCCTGCTGTTTTCAACAAGTGAACATCATGTTTACTTACTATATTTTGCCCAAAACAATGATAATAATCACTTCAAATGATTAAATCAATTGGATTAATTGTGTCCGTCTGTATGTCAGGACAGGCTAACTTGACCTTAGCTGGTTTCAGTGCTGCAACTGTTTCTTTTAATCTCTGGATCTGCACAGACTTAGGCAAATCATTTACTACCACAGCTTCTACTGTCTTTTTCCTGTTTCCTAGAGCAACAGTGATTCTGGCTAGGTCATATGTATGTTTACCAGAATTGTGGAAAAACCCAGCTATATCTAACTGTACTTTGGCATAGGGTTGTTTATTCAGTTTCTGTAACACTGTTCTTCTTATGAAGGACCTTTGTGAGCCTTGATCAAATAGTGTTACCACATTGGTTTTGTATAATTTATTAGATAACTCAACTCGAGCTATCGGGAGAGCTGTTGCTTTAAACTTATCTCTCACATTTAATGCTGTTGTTTGTTGACTTCCTGATTCTGTGGAAGTCTTCTGCTGTTCAACAAAAGTATTTAGGCATAATGCTGTATGATGCATACCTTTGCATTTAAAACACTTCTTCAGTGAGCATTTTCCTCCCTTGTGTTCACCTAAACACTTGATGCACGTTTCAGCTGATGAACACGTTGTTTACGTGACTCCACTGATGTGTATTGAATACAATACTGTGACCAATGTGTTCCATTACAAAGTACACATTTTGGAGTTCGTTTGTGTGACAGTCTGTTTACTGTCTGTTGTATTCACAGCTTGATAAGTGCCTATATGGGTTTTCCCATTATGTGATTTAGTGGGAGTAGGTATACTCTTTTTATAGTGAGTTAAAGGTTTGTTATCCACAGGATTTGTTTATTTTTCATCTTGTCTCGTTGCTTGCATGCATGAAACTATTGTTTGTAAACCATTACTAATTCCTTCACAAGTGAAATAGCGTTTATTGAATATAATATTTAATCGTTCAATAGTTTGTGGTGACAGCTTATCCTGTATAATACCACTGATAATCCAATCACATTTTCTTAGGTCATATTTAGCACCCAGAGATCTGAGACTATTTTCTAATGTGATTCTAAATGCCTGTAAGTCTGAAAAGCAATGTTTGGGTGGCTTCAAGCTTGATATTAATACTGCATGTCTAACTCTGGCCTTGTTATCATCAAAGTAATTATCTGCTAAGACACGTAAGGCTATTTGATAATTGTCTTTAACCACCGTAAATGACTTAATCAGTTCATAGGGTTCTCCCTTCACAAAACACTTAAGATAATTAAACTTAGCAATCTTATCTATGTCAGTTCGTGAATTTACTATGAATTGAAAACCCCTAATGAATTCTTCGTAATTATGACCTTGGAAAATAGGTAATGACAAGGTAGGTAAGCTTGGTAATGGGACACTTGTTGTTGTTACAGGTGTAACAGGTGTTTGACCACTAGTTACAGTAGGTCTCTGTGACAGAGTTTTGTGGCAGACTGCCTGTACTCCTGTCCACCTTAATTGTTGATTACTAAAATTATCCAAAACATTTTTAATTTCATCCTCTGATGGATCTGATTCGAGAAATTCCTTTTCATAATGTGTATAGTCTGAAATAATTATTTCCAGACGTTGTGTAAGTAATTCAAATTTGACCTCAAGATCAACAAAATCTATGTTTGCATCTTGAATTAATCCTATACAGACTGAGATTAGATTTTCTAATTGTGTAATCTTAGTCTGTAAAGACTGAAACTGAGTTTTCAAACAAACCATTTTAATGGTATACTGAAAATTCTAGCTCCACACTCAGTGTTTAAAAAACACTGTACTGCTATAAACAGCTGAGTTTTTATTATGCTTAAGTCATTAAGTCAGCAATAATCGAGTCAAACACTACTGACCCACTAAGCTTAACCTCAGGGTCAATGACCATGAAGGGTACAGAGTACACATGGCTGGTGTTTATGGCTTGAGTTTGCTGTGTCAGCCTGACCACGATGATTAATCATAAATAACGATGTTATACACTTCATTCACTACACACTATAAATGTCACTGCATAACTGTAAATCACACGTGTATATTTCTTACACATATATAAATGTCGCTGTTAATATATGTATATATATATATATATATATATATATATATATATATATATATATATATATATATATATATATATATATATATATATATATATATATATATATATATATATATATATATATTTATATATATATATATATATATATATATATATATATATATATATATATATATATATATATATATATATATATATATATATATGAAGCTTACATTTTATATTTAGTTTCCTTTAATATAACAGTTATATCTATAAGAAACAAACTTAAACACAATCTTGTTTCATCGACACCATGCCTAACCCTTCTAGGGTAGGGTAGGTGCCTGAGCCCGAGCTTACAGCTCACAAGACTGTCATTCCCATTAGCCCCCTTGAGGCAGGGATGACAGACCAGAGAGGCCTAGCTTGTGGATAGGCCTGGGGGCAGTTGGTCCCAAAGATGAGGAGGTACTTGTGCCTCCTCCCATGGGAGACTTAGGTCTCAGACAGTCCCTAAAGAGGGAGCCAAGGCCGGGCCACCACTTGGAAAAGGCCTCGGCCGGGAGAATACCGGCGAATCTTTAATAATAATAATAAATCTTGTTTCTTAATCTCTGTGTATAAACATTATAAACACTATGTGTATATACACTCAGACAAACTGACGGTCATCTGGCTTGTTGATGTGGTCAGCGTTTCTGGATCTGGAGCAGTGGATGATGGGTGCCATCCCCCATTTTTTGTTGTTGGGCTAGTCACCCAGCTCCCATTTCTTCGGGTGATCGCTGGGCAAGCTCCTGTTTTCTTTCGGGTGCCCTTTCTCTGTGATTGAGCCTGGAGGGACTCATTTATACTGATTTATATTGTAAAACATTAGTTTTACAGCTTTTTTCGAAGGACCTTAACTCATAGGTTATTTGTACACTGTAGTACAACATATTTGGACCACAGTGTGGCCTTTATCCTGTTTAAGCACGACCAAATTGTTGAGAAATGGTTTACCATCTAAGGTTAAAGATTAAATATAGGGGTACTTAGCTAATAAGACAGCTATCGCCCACACAGTCGCCTGTGCAGGCTAGGTCTTGAGAAGTTGTCTTATCCACTCCACAACGAGCTTTAATAGAGTATATTATGTTAATAATAATTTACCCCTAGGGGGTGTTATGTCAGCATGTTTCATTCACTGATTGCTGACAAACTTATGTGTGTGGACTCAAAAGTCTGCTCCTCACTGCCGACTATAGATTGATTACAAACTCCTTGTGACACAAGAACTGCGCAGTCCCCCATACTACAAGAAATCTGTAACCTACCTTGCTCTTGTAGCGTGAGCTATGGTGTTCTTTACACTCTCGACAGGTATCGGTGATTTGATAGAAGCTGAAGTGTCCTTGGATGTCCTTGGATGTCCATGTCTTCCATAGTCTAGGAATACACACACTGGTACACTATGTTCCATAAGGTTTGTCTTTATTGTTCACAATCTTATCACTAAAGAAGCTGATCACACTTCCCTGTAAGTGTTTATTGTGTTTTGTGAGACACTTTGTTCACACTAACGCAAGGATCATATGCACCTATGCAACTCTTTTTAAGAAATGAAATTTGATTATTAACATTGGGATAATTTTTCCCTTTGTGAAACTTGACAGATACCTCAGAGTTATTATATGTTGCATCTTTAAAATGAGTTAGTTGGCTGGTCTGCAACTGAACAATTGATTCTTGTAGACCTAGTCTTATTTCTTCCAGACAAAAATAATCCTTGTGATATTTATTCGAGAGCCATTCAAGTGTTTTACAGCTTAATTTATTCTGTACCATGGCACTCAATAACCAGTCTGATTCCTTCAGATTATATTTATTACTTAAAGTTTTGAGAGTGCTCTCCAGTTTAACTCTAAACTGCTGTAAACATTTGTAAGTGTGATCTGGAGAGTTTAAATTAACAATGATATTCACTAGATCCAACCTACTTTGTTCTGTATTACCATAAGTGACCTTCAACAAGTCAACTGCTTCCTTGTAAGAGTCATCTACATTGGGAAAGGCTTGTATGAGTATGTAAGCATCTCCTCTTACCTGTCCTTTGAGGTAAAATAATTTAGTTACACAGGCTAGGTCACTCCTGTCATGCACAGCTGCTTTAAAAATTGACCAAAATTCCTCCCAATTTTCTCCAGGATTAAACACAGGCAAACACAATTCTGGGAGTTTTAGCCTGGTTTACACATTTTAATTTATTCAAGGCCTGACTTTTCCCTAAAGCATCTAAATACAATTTTAAATCATCAGTATTCACAGTTTCTTGATTCATTAATTCCAAGCACTTATTATATGCCTTGGTTACATGAACTTTTTTAGCCTGTATTGATGCTTTCTTTACTCTATATTCTATATGTTTGTCTTCTATATTAATTTCCTCATTTTCAGCCATGATGCAATGTATTAAATTCAACTTAATAACACTGATTATGTACTAAATTATGCACTTTATAAAGGTAAATAGTACAACTTATCTTTGAATAAATCCTAGCTACTTGAGCTTAGCAATTACACATGTAAGAAATTTATATATAAATTTTAAATGTACATTAATACAAACCTTTAGCCAGCCTTGGCTTATCAAAATTATTATACAAATTAATATAAATCCTTGCCAGAATTTGGCATAACAAAATTATTATTATACACATTAATATAATTAGCAACACTTGCCTTATCAATTACATATACATTGATATAAATCTTGGCCGGAATTGTCTTATCAAATTAATATTGTAATAATTATAATCCACTACACATTAAGTAAATTTGTGAACTTAACATCCACCTCCTGTCATTTCACATATAATTATTAAGTAATTAACCAATTAATGACTTAACTAATTACATCCGGTTCGAAGGACCAACGGGCAAATTAAATGTGGAAAATTGCATTTATCTGAAAGTAACTAATTATGTACATAACAGTAAATGATAACAAAGATAATTATTATTTATCAATGTTACATAGACAAGTAGGAATTTGGGACACCTAGGTCGCAAAAAATGTTCCCCTTCGATACCTACCACTATCATAACCACAAGTTGCTCTGGACCTATTAATTAAATGAAATATACATACACCAGGAATACTGGTTAATATATAAATTTGTGGACTGTATATTCAAAAATGATTATATATAAATTCACATATACATAACAGAAGGAAAATATATCTTAATATCACTCACCAATTTGACTGGATATTAAGTTGTATCATACTCAGAAAAACCTCACTAACTAAATTTATGAAAACACTGGCCAGATTTATACACAAATCTAGAGAGCTTATCTGAGGTTCCTGGAGCTGTCTTGTCCAGTCGTCTGATATCTCAAGTTATGCAGGAATGCACATCCAACAATTTCGCCTCCTATTTGAGAGGTGTCAATCCAATTTTAACCTCTAGAGCACGAAAAATTCTTCCCATTATATTAACGTTGTATCCAATTTAAAACCAAGATGGCGAGTCCCTTGCGGATGCGCAGAGCCTCCCTGTCGGCTCCATTCTCTTCTTTTAAAAATACACTTTTAATCAAGTTTATTTACACAGCATAATATTGGGAAATTATTTTCCACAGAATGTAAATATATTTAATGTGAGGGGGTGAGAAGCGTCAGCTGTGTGTCTGCACTGGCAATAGTAATTATTGTAAAAGGAGGGGTTTGCAGGATATGTTGTGGGTTGTGTATCTGGTCGTAATATGGTCATTATCTGTAGTGTTTATTTTTTTGTACTGGGATTGTGTAATAGAGGTTATTGTTAATATCCACTATAGTTTTTAATTTTATTATACTCTTATACATCCTTATATTTGTTCTATGTTTTAAATAAAATATATATATAAAAAAAAAGTGGAGGGAGTTGGGTAGAGAGTGGGAGAGACTTTAGTGGAGGTGCGGGAGAACATGGCAGAGGGTAGGATGAGTTAGCTGAAAGTTGCAAGTTAACCATTATTTTTTAATTTACTTCACTGTATTTCGGGAGTCTCTCTTGCTTCAACTCTTGGTTCCCGAGTCACAGATTGAAGAAGTTTTGATTACCTTCGATTGATAATATTTTTCTATTAATACCTTATACGTTTTCATACACTCATTATGACAAAGTCTTATAGGTTTTTTGCTCACATAATTTTAATAATTTCTAACAGTTTTCATGTATTTTTCATAGGATGCCAAATGCGTATATATAATGAAGAAGAGGCAATGAAAAGGGTGAAAGAAGGATGCACCACGGTGAGAGAGAGAGAGAGAGAGAGAGAGAGAGAGAGAGAGAGAGAGAGAGAGAGAGAGAGAGAGAGAGAGAGAGAGAGAGAGAGGGAACGATCAGATGTGACTCATGAAACTCAGCTATGGAGAGTGTGTGCTGGTCTGCTGTATCCAGATCAGGCTGTGGTTTAGTGCTGGTCAGACCATCGTATTCTGTAAGCATTCAGATATTTGTTAAGCCAGTTCTCGTAAATGGTTATATGATGTTTACATTCTCTTTCTTTTTCTTCTACTTCTTCGTCTTCTCCTTACTCCACCCGTTTTCTTCTATACATTTAGAAGCAGCAATGAAAACCTGTCCTCGAGGTCCTGGAGAACGTGGTTGCAATATATGGGGTACACAGGTACACACATCTGGTGAAATAACTGCCTGCCATTCTCAAGTTAAATATATTTTTTAAGATATCATTAAAATTGAGGAAGAATATTATCGCGCTCCAAAGATTTATTATTACTTCTGAAGGTATAATCAAGGGATGTTCCAAGTAAATGATATTACTTTGTTACGACGATAAAAACGGAAATTAATAGACAAGCTAACATTGATCATGATGCTGTATAGGGGCAGTATTGAATTTTCTTTTAATGTCCAGATATAATAGTGTGACGGTTTGATAAACGAATTTAATGGCTAATGGATATATGGTGCAAAAGAACACACACAGCTGTTAAACACCTGGTGCTCCCTTTGGCAAGTTAGGCCGCTCACGTTTGCAAGGAAAACATAGGATCATGACCCAGGAATACAGCAAACAGATCCCTTGACCCTTACCCTTCTCACTGTCAACTCTACCCTCCTATCTGCATGAATTTGCATGAGGGAGACGGCCTTTGAAGCGGTTTCCAAACGCTAACTGTTATTGTTGTGCCAGTGCCTCTCCCCGTAGACACGCTAGTGATGGGTGAGTTTCAACCATGTGGAACACTAATCCTACCCAACCCATGGCGAGTGAGCGAGATAGAGATTGGGGTGTGTGTGTTTGTGTGTGTGTGTGTGTGTGTGTGTGTGTGTGTGTATGTGTGTGTGTGTGTGTGTTTATGTAGGTACTCATCTATATGTACTTACCACTTCGGTGATCGCTACTAGGTTCACTTTCTCCTGACTTTGAGAGTCTTATCGTTCCTTATATTTAGGTTATGTATGGTTCTTGCCTCTTCTGATTCACTCCGCACTTCGTTGCACTTCCTGAAGACTCTAAGACTGAAGGTATACCATCTAATCTCCCTTTGACTCACCTGAATTTTCAAGTTCCAAGAGGGCCCTCGTGTTCCTGTTCTCCCCTAGTTCTCCTGTCCTACAGTGTCTCAAGGTTGAATTTTCATAACTTCTCTCCATTTGACATAACACTCAGCTCCAGGACTAGACACTTTGTAAACCTTTGTTCATCAATTTGGGTCAGACATACACGGTGTGGCATGCAAAGAGTACGTAACCTTTATTCGGCGCATGTACACACCCTCATTTACAGGCTATCTCCCCCAACCAGCGAACCAGGTTGCTAAGAGTTGATGATGGGGCCCCGTCGTTCAACTAGTGACCAGGTTCTAGCCAATAAGAAGATGGTTTTGGCAATCGCAGATTATTATTATTATTATAATCAAGGGGGAAGCGCTAAACCCAGAGGATTATACAGCGCCTGGGGGGGGGATGTGGAATTCATTCAGGCTTAATTTGGGAAACTGGAGCACGGATCCAATTCCCTAAATCAAGAGCCCCTCACCAACATCAAGGAACATTCCTTGAGGGGGGCAATCGCAGAGGTTATGTGGGTACCGCTCTCCTGTCTGCCCTTGTCATTCCCATTCTAGAGCTGGTTGAAGCACGGTCTGCTATCTTGTGGCTTCTATTTCTGCTTTGCTTACCGTGGAGTGCACTATACTTATCACTGTACATAGTGTACATATTGCTGTTCTAAATTGGTGAAGGATAATATAAGTCTAAACTTTTCTGCTGTGTTTATTTTGCTCCCATTACACCCGGCATAACAGGCCATTTGGAATCCTGGGTTGTAATACACGGTGTTAAGTGTCGTGAATGACTGTTCAGATAACGAAAATTATCTGGTTGATGAGTACTTCAATAATATGATAATAATAATAATACTCTCAACGTCCCTTTCCTTGAGTAATGTTTATAGCCTTTCCCCACGAGCCTGAACTCAGTCAGCCGTATTCTTTGTCCTTCCTCAGGATTCGTAACTCTGTTCTTGCTGTGGTTAACCTCAAGGAACCATTTGTCAGAAGTGACATGCAACCTATTTAGAATCATTTACATCCTTTCCTGGTTCACGTCTGATTCCAGTCTTCTCATTAATGTCACATCATCTCAGCTTGTCTCTATCACTCTGTCATGTCATTCACGTATACAAGAAACAACAACAGCCGTAGTATTTATCCCTATGTAACACCACTCGTCACTTACACCCTTTCTTACACCTCTTCCTGGACCATCACTTCTTGCTTCCTTCTTGTCAGGTATTTCTTAATCCAGTGTAGTGCTTTTTCTCTTATTCCTGCCTGCTACTCTGGCTTCTGTAACTGTCTCTTGCGCGGTAGTGTCAAACGCCTTCCTACAGTTTAAGAAAATACTATCAACTCATCTATCTCTCTCCTGCCTTACTTTTGTTATCTTGTCATAGAACTCCAGTAGGCTTCTGACAGTATTTTCCATCCTTAAACAAGTTCCTGTCACTTTACATACTGTACTTGTTAGTGCCAATGGTATGTAATTTAACAGTACCTGTCTCTTCTCTCTTAATAACTGGGACCTCATTTATTGTCTTTCACACTTCTGGCAGTTGCCCTTTGTTGACAGACTTGTTGAAGATTGTTGACAGAGGCATGCTCATTGTTTTTGGTGTCTCTCTCAGGACCCATATATGGACATTATCCTGCCCCATTCGCCATCATCTCATTTACAGTCTTTTCTAGTTCTCTTTACCTCCACACTTCATTCAGGAATTGCCCCATGTTAGTTAAGCCCTCTCTTTTAAAGTTTGTGTACTCACACCTTTCCCATGATGCTTCATTCTTTTCTATACTTCCACCAGGTATTCGAAATTCAGGACTGTGTGATCCCTAGCGCCGATGGGAGTTTCAAATGTCAGAACCATTCAGGATCCAGCCTTGCTGGTTCATTCTCCCCACTTTTCCTGTTGTATCCCTAACATGTTGGTGCATGAGGTTCTCCATTACCAACTCCAGCTTCTTAGCCCTCCACATTTATGGTCGCTTGTGTGGTTCTAGGTTCTCCTAGTTATTCTCACTGTGGTTAAAATACCCCATTATCAGTAGTCTTCTTTGTCCTGCTCATGTATACTCTTCTGACCACCATTGCCCTCTTGTTTTCATCATATTCTTGTCTTGGTTGCTCGTTGTTTAGTGGAGGAATGTACATTACTGATATCACCACCATGGGACCCCCGGTGGGTCCCATCATGGTGACAGCCGTCTGCTTTTCCCCCTCTCCCCCTCCAACCCGCTCTCTCTCTCTTTTCCTCTTATCTTATCAAAACTCCCCGGTTTCTGATAAGCAGTGCTTTTCCTTGTCTTCCGTTACGTCGATCTTTCTTAAAAATCTGATATCCAGCCAGGAAAATTTCTCATGTTATCATCTCTGAGAGCTTTGTGTATTGACGTACCATACTTTCTACTCCTTTTCCACTACCGTGTACTGATTTGCTGCTTCCTGGATTCCTGGTCCTTGCCCATGGGTCAGGGGGTTTGGAGAGATTGGTGGATTGGAATATAGGAAGCAGGGTGGAATTTGTGCCCTGGAGAGAATCAGGATCCTGGATGTAGTAGCAATAAATGAGGTTGATGTGAGGGGGAAAATTGCGTCTGGCAGTTGGGGTGAGGGGGCAGGTGGGAAGAAGGTACTGGGGCTGGTGAATAGGGACTGTGAGTATGGAGAGGGAGGCGGATTATAATTTGATTTAAGTTTTTGTGCGAGGGTGGGAGGGGATGCCATAGATTGAAGGATGGCCTACATGCGTGGGTGCGCTACGCTACGCAGTCCTCAGGAGGCTGAGTTTTCATTTCCATGGATGCATGTTCTGTCTCTCCTTACTGACTCAAGCACATTTGTACGCACTCTCTCTCGTATCTGTCCTGATTAAAGTATACCCAATTGTCATTTTTGTACGTTCCTGAACTGTGGTTTCCACTGCATGATCCTGTCCATTGTCATTACTGTTGTGAGGGGTTAATTTGACTGGGCATCTTTTCCCCTTCAAGTACTTTCCAAGTCTATGAAAATTTGTCACCTGGGACACCAGCCTCCCTGTCAGTTACCCTGACTATGTCTGTTATCTCCTGTTCCTCCACTTGCCGTATTTCATCATAAGTATATCCTTCAGCATGCTGAAGCCCATGGATAATTAGTGACCTCTCTCTCTCTTCTTCCCACTTCCTTTCCCTACATTTTTTTATTTTTTGGAAATTTTGAGCAATTTTTTTCCTGTTTCCCTTATCTCTACCACCTCATGGTTACCTAAGAGTATCTCTGCAAAGGCCTTCTTCTCTTCATTTAATCCTGTTGCTTACTGTTATTATTCCTGCTATCATCTCTTTACCCCTTATCTTTATTAACTCCAATTCCTTCTTTAGCACCTTCAGATCCTTTTCTATTCTTTGTGTATTTGCCTCAACAGCTCCAGCCCATCTTTTCCATTCCCTGTACCTTGTCCATCGTTTTGTAAAAATCACACACTCCAAAAAATCCTCTCTTCTCCTAGTTTACACCTAAGAGGTGCACCTATGAGATGCTAAAATCTGGCAATATTCTTCTTGATTCACCGGTACTCTCCCGGCCCGGGCCTTTTCCAAGTGGTGGCCCGGCCTTGTCTCCCTTTCTCGGGAGTATCTCAGACTAATGTCTGTCATGAGAGGAGATGCAAGTATCTGCTCATCGTTGGGACCAACTGTCCCCAGGCGTAGCCACATTCCCCGCCCTCACGGGGCTCATAGGGAGAAGCTACGCCTCTCTGGTCTGCCATCCCCGCCCCAAGGGGGATAATGGGAATGGCAGGCAGGCTTCTGAGCTGCAAGCTCTGGCTCAGGCACCTACCCTGCTCTAGAAGGGCTGGGCATGGTGTTGATGCATGACAACATTTTCTGTTCTATTTGATTTGCCGGTATGGATCCCGGCCCGGGTCTCTCCCAATTTGGTGACCCAGCATTGGCTCCCCGGGTAGGGAAGTGTCGTTTATCTTTTCTTGTACATGCATGGCAGTTCTTCAGCGGGAAGGGGGAGGGGGTACCTCTCCGGCTCTATGGCTAAATGACGTACCAAAAGTTAGTGTGCACTAACGGCTGCTGGTGTACAGTGCAATGGAGGCCCAAAGCAGGCTCGCACAGAGACTGCAGCGGGAAGTGGCATCGTAGCCAGGTAGTGCACCAAGGGTTTCGGAACCATTCGGTCACAATGGGCACAGAGCTCCTCTCGTGCCCATTGAACAATCCGCGCAGTGGTGGGATACCCTAAGAATAAGTGGTTGATAAGCACCCTCAGTTCTCTGGATGCATGGCAATATTTTGTTGCAAACCTAATTCCTCTACAATATTTCTAAAATGAATAATCGTAGTTACATTCATAAATGGTAATGTCATAGGCCATGTATTCTGCCATGTGAATTGAATTTTCAGTAATTATTTTACCATTTTTTTAAAGTGTATTTTCGATTATTCATAAGAAATCATTACAAAGTTGGCTGAGCGTGTGTGAGGTCAGGAATGAGGTTGATTCAGAAGCCATGATGTTAGTACTCGGTGAGTTGCGCTGAAAATGATGTATATTGATGCTATTTTCAACATTTTCGTTATCCCATCTAGTAAACATTTTGGGAATATGTATAACAAGAATGATAAGTAATTCAGACAGCCATATTAGAAAAAAAGATGTATATTGCAAGGTATAGAGACCCATGCAATCAGACGCAGGTGTAAATAAATTTGCCTTGTTCTGTTTCACTTATAAGAACAAAGAAAATCTAGGGATATTACAGGGCTAACTTCAGAAAACACTAATTTCGTGTGTCTTTACTCATAAATACCGTCATTCTCTCTGTTTGTCTGTCTCTCTCTAAAACAAAATATGTGTATTATAACTTTGTCCTCAAATCATATGCTTGATTAAATATTCTGAAATATCTGGAACGTAAATTATTTAGTTATTTATTGTGTAATAGCCAATAATAATGAATAAAAAATAATAATAATCTTTATTCCTCAAAGTATATGATACAATTTTGCAGATGGACACGATGCCTATCCCTTCTAGGGCAGGGTAGGTGCCTGAGCCCGGGCTTGCAGCTCACAAGACTGTCATTCCCATTAGCCACCTTGGAGCGGGGATGGCAGACCAGGGAGGCCTAGCTTGTGGCTAGGCCTGGGGACAGTTGGTCCCAAAGATGAGGAGGTACTTGTGCCTCCTCCCATGGAAGACTTAGGTCTCAGACACTCCCAAGACGGGGAACCAAGGCCGGGCCACCACTTGGAAAAGGCCCGGCCCGGGAGAATACCGGCGAATCTTTAATAATAAAATAATAAATAATAATAATAAAAATGCAATTATACAGATCGACATCATGCCCAGCCCTTCTAGGGTAGGGTAGGTGCCTGAGCCCGAGCTTGTAGCTCACAAGATGAGGGGGTACTTGTGCCTCCTCCCATGGCAGATTTAGGTCTGAGTCACTCCCTAGAGAGGGAGCCAAGGCCGGGCCACCACTTGGAAAAGGCCCGGGCCGGAAAAATACCGGCGAATCTTTAATAAATAATAAATAATACAATTATATAGTTCCAGGCGATATCTTTGACATGCTATATAGAAAGCTTCTTGTACAGCAGAGCATTTCGTGCAAATTAGTTTAATTTTCACCATAGGATAGGACCCTCAACAGTCGGCTAACACCCAGGTACCTGTTTAGGGCTAGGTGAACAGGGACAGTAGATGTCTTAAAGAAACACGCCCACATGTTTTCACCGGTACCATGACCTGAATCACAGACCTCAGTGTGTGTGAGCTGAGTTCGCTGCTAACAGAGCTACGAGACACTAGTATCAATTTTCAGCTATCACCACCTGGAGTATACCTGGAGAGGGTTTCGTGGGTTAACTCCCCCGCGGTCCGGTCTCTGACCAGGCCTCATAGTGGATCAGGGCCTGATCAACGAGGCTGTTACTGTAGGCCTCACTCAACCAGACGTACGAATCACAGCCCGGCTGGACAGGTACTGACTTTAGGTGCCTGTCCAGCGCCTTCTTGATGACAGACAGGGGTCTGTTGGTAATCCTTTTTATGTATGCTGGGAGGCAGTTGAACAGTCTTGGGCCCCTGACACTTATTGTGATGTCTCTTATCGTGCTAGTGGCGCCCCTGCTTTTCATTGCGGGGATGTTGCGTCGTCTGCCGAAACTTTTGCTTTCATAGGGAGTGATTTTCGTGTGCAAGTTGGTATTAATCCCTCTAGAATTTTCCAAGTTTATATAAACATGTATCTCTCCCACCTGCATTCTAGGGAGCACAGATTGAGGAAGAACTTCAAGTGTTCCCAGTAATTGAGGTGTTTTATCGCAGTTGCGTGTGCCGTAAAAGTTCTCTACATTTTCTAGGTGGCCAATTTCACCTGCCTTGAAAGGTGTTGTTAGAGTGCAGCCTAGATAGAACAAGCGATCTGAGGGGTGTCATTATAGGCTTGGCATCTCTAGTTTTGAAGGTTCTCATTATCCATCCTATCATTTTTCTAGCAGATGCGATTGATACAATGTTATGGTCTTTGAAGGTGAGATCCTCTGACATGATCACTCCCAGGTCTTTTACATTAGTTTTTCGCTCTATTGAATGGTTGGAATTTGGTTTATACTCCGATATAGTTTTAATTTCCTCACATTTTCCATATCAGAGTAGCTGAAATCTCTCATCATTGAACTACATATTATTTTCTGTGGCCCATTTAAAGATTTAGTTGATGTCCGCCTGGAGACTTGCAGTGTCTTCAATGGAGGACACTGGCATGCAAATTCGGGTGTCATCTGCAATGAAAGACACTATGCCGTGGCTTACATCCCTGTCTATGTCAGATATGAAGATGAGGAACAGGATGGGAGCGAGTACTGTGCCTTGTGGAACAGAGCTTTTCACAGTAGCCGTCTCAGACTTTACTCTGTTTACTACTACTCTTTTTGTTCTATTTGATAGGAAATTATAGATCCATCTACCAACTTTTCCTGTTATTCCTTTCTCAGGCATTTTGTGCGCTATTACACAATGGTCACATATGTCAAAGAGTTTTGCAAAGTCTGTGTGTACTACATCTGCATTTTGTTTGTGTTCTAGAGCATCCAGGACCTTGTCATAGTGTTCCAGTAGTTAGGATAGGCAGGAGCGACCTGCTCTAAACCCAGGTTGCCCTGGGTTGTGCAACTGATGGGTATCTAGATGAGTGACGATCTTGCTTCTTAGAACCCTTTCAAAGACTTTTATGATATGGAATATTAGTGCTATCGATCTATAGTTCTTTCATATTGCTTAACTGCCCCTTTTGTGGAGTGGGGCTATGTCTGTTGTTATTAGCAGGTGTGAGAAGACCTCAGGTTCCTTCTCCATATGATGTTAAAAGCACTTGATAGGGGTTTCTTGCAGTTCGTGATGAACGCAGAGTTCCATGAGTCTGGGCTTGGAGGCAGTGTGTATGGACATGTCATTTATCACCTTTTCGAAGTCATTTGGCCTTAGGTCTTTGACTCTCAGTCTGGTTAGTGGCTCGCTAAAAACCGAGTCATATTGAGACTTGAGTAGCCCACTCATTTCCTTGCTGTCATCTGTGTAAGACCCATCTCGTCTAAGTATGAGCCCAATACTGGATGTTGTTCTCGACTGAAATTTGGCATATGAAAAGAAATATTTTGGATTTTTCAATTTCATTTTTGGCTTGTAGTTCTTCCAACATTTCTTGACTCCTGTAAGATTCCTTTAGATTAAGTTCGATATTTGCTATTTCTCTGACCAGTACTTCCCTTCGTGTTACAGATAGATATGCTGGCCTCTTTTGGGAGGGGGCGAGCGAAAGCACCATTTTTTTTTTTTGCTCCGGTTTCAATGAGATTTTGACAGTGGATTAAGCAGCATAAAAATGTATACACTGTGAGGAAATGGTATGGTGATACCGACAAGATGTGAAAAAAGACACTTATGTACAGTTCAGGACATTTATTAAAGGAAACGTTTCGCCACGAGTGGCTTCTTCAGTCCTAATACAACTGTGTATACACTGTGTTTGTTTTGACTGTTAGCCTTCAGGTTAGATAGAAAAAAATAAATTATGCAAAATTTTATGGGTCCTAAAATTTTCCTGATGTAAAATGCTCTATTTAACACCAGATGAAAAATAAAGGCAAGATTATTGTTAAGCCGTTTCAGCGATAATGTCAGTAAACTCCATAAAAAAAAATGTTGAAGTTAGTTATTTTTGTTGTGGAAAAAATAATTAAAAACAAAGCTGTAAACAACATGGCAACTCCCCCCCAGGTGTTTGTAGAACCATCATTCCTCAATAACGTGTGCAAAAATCATAACATTCCTATTAATTCTTATCTCACAAAATGGAACACAATGTCAATAACTTATTTCTGAGTTATTATTTTTGTTTGGTGTGAAACTACTATCTCAGCATGTTTCTACTCTCCTTCCGTGTTGACAGCCAGCAGGCTACTGAGGGGGACACTCACCCTGTTCTACACTTTAGCCAGTAGAGAAATTGCCATGTAGAGTATTTAGAATGAAATAATCATAAAAATCGTAATTTTTAGATGAAAACATAAACACTAATTACCAACATATATTTTTGCTGCCAGCAAGAACAAAACAGTAACATTTAATGAAAAAATACTTGAAAATTTGAGACACAAGCTGATTACATCAAAATATTGCCAGAATTTTGGACTATTTTTCAGTAAAAAACATTTTTTTCCATAATTTTTCAATCCTAATTTCCTGATCACAGAAAAATGGCTCACCCGTCCCTTTAGTCGCTGTTACTCTTTGCCCTCGCCTGTACAGGGAGCGCCTTTCTCTTTCTGCCACGAAGTTAATTTGATCTAGACATAGGTTTGGATCCGTGTTCCTTAGGGTATCTTCCCAGTTTATATCATTTAGGACCTGGTTGACTTGGTCCCACCTTATGTTTTTGTTACTGAAGTTGAATTTGGTAAAGGTTCCCTTGTGATTGATCACATTTTGTTGGTCTGGGCTCTCGCACATGCATGTGTGAACCCATATTATGTTGTGATCTGTGAATATTGTTTTTGATGTGGTACTATTTCGTATCAGATCATCATTGTTAGTGAAGATGAGATCCAGTGTATTCTCCAGTTTTGTTGGCTCTATTATTTGTTGGTTTAAGGTGAATTTGGTGCAGAGATTTAAAAGCTCGTTTATCTGCGAGTTTTCAACTCAGCTGCGTCCTGGGGTTATCTCTGCTACAGAATTATTTGTTACATTTATCCATTTTAGGTGCCTTAAGTTGAAATCCCCCAGGAGCAAGATGTTTGGGGCAGGAGCTGGAAGATTTTCCAGACAGTGGTCTATTTTCAAAAGCTGTTCCTGCAATTGTTGGGAAGTTGCATCCTGAGGTTTGTATGCAACAACAATAACCAGGTTTTGGTTATCAATGAGGGGGGGGGGGGGTTGCTGTGAAGGTGGAGTTTGTGATGAGGAAGGTGGGGGCAGTGGGTACGGTGTGTGGGCTTTGGGTTAGATTATTTGCTTGTTTTGGGGTTGTCAGGGTTGAGTGCCTTCTGTAGTTGGTTCTGAGGGAGGTTGTATTTGCTCTTCCTCCTGAGTTTGGGTTCTCCTGCCCAATTATGTCTTTGCTTCTCTTTCTTCCTTGCATCTTTGTACCCTCTCTTTCGGTTTCTGTTTTTCTTCTCATGTTCTTTCGCAGTCAAGATACACCCTCCAGTACACTGGTATGTTGCTTAGTCGTGCTTTCACCTGCAGAACCCTGTTTCGAGCCGATTCTGTCTTGAAAATCACTTTGACTGACCATATTTTTCCTCATGTAAACCCCCTTATTCTCAGAAAATTTGTCAGCTAGGTTATGTTATCCTATATTAATGCTTTCAAGATACTTTTGATTGCTTTTTTCTCCCCCTTTCTTCTTGCTTAGTAAGTTTCCCTTTCAACTTGCTGAAGCCCATATACAAACCCTGACCTCTCCCTTTCATTCTCCCACTGCATTTCTCTTTGCATCCCCTGAGTCGATTTAGCTGTCTCCATCCCATCTTTCCTTTTTCCAAACTCTTCTCTATCTGATATCTCTGTGTCCAGTGGTCTGCCATTTTCCCTTCTCAGCTTTTCCTGGGCGACAGTGTGGTCTGTTATGGACTCTGCATGTGTGTGTGTGTGTGTGTGTGTGTGTGTGTGTGTGTGTGTGTGTGTGTGTGTGTGTGTGTGTGTGTGTGTGTGTGTGTGTGCATGAATGCGTGTGTGTACTCGCATAATTCACCTAATATTGGTTAGAGTTGAGTCATAGATCCTGGGCCCGCCTCTTTACTGGTCGCTACTACTACTACTCTCTGCTCCACGAGTTTTATCATACCTCCTCTTAAATCTATGTATCGATCCTGCCTCCATTACATCACTCACAAGATTGTTCGACGTTCTGACAACTCTATGGCTGAAGAAATACTTCCTAACTTCCCTGCGACTCATCTGAGTTTTGAACATCCAGTTGTGACCCCTTGTTGCTGTGTCTCATCTCTGAAACATTCTGTTCCTATCTTCCTTGTCAATTCTTCTAAGTATTGTTACCATGTCTCTCCTGTCCCTCCTGTCCCTCCTGTCCCTCTTGTCCCTCCTGTCCCTCCTATCTTTCATTTATGTCTAATTGAATTCCCTTAACCTCTCTTCTTAATAATAATTATCAGAATAATAATAATAATCATATCTTTATTTCTGAAAGTACATGTACAAGGTATACAGGCCTAGGTGACATTAGTGACATACTACTATACAGAAATCCCTTTGTTATGCAGAGCATTTAGGGCAAAGTAGGTCAATTTTGTCCCAGGATGCGCCCTACACCAGTTGACTAACAACCACGTACCCCTTTTACCGATGGGTGAACATGAACAACAGTTGTAAGGAAACACTCCCAATGTTTTCACCCTTCCCTTTTATCGAACACGGACACTCAGCGTGTGAAGCGAGAACTTTGCCTACCAGGCCACGAACCACAAACCCCTCAGTTCCAGGAAAAGTCTTGTTGTAAATATTTGCACTTTCTCTAATTTCTTGACATGTTTGACAAGGTGTGGGTTCCAACTGCTGCATACTCCAATGTGGGCCTGACGTACATGGTGTACAGTGTCGTGAATGACTCCTTACCTAGATGTCGACGCCTTTATGGTGCAGCAGTTATTTGGTTGATGTATACTTCAAGAGATGTGCTCGGTATGGTACTCACCCCAAGATCCTTATCCTTGAATGAGTTTTGCGGCCTGTAACCTCTAATACTGTACTCTGTATGTTGTCTCTTTTGTCCTTCCCCAAGTTTCACACTTTTGCACTTGCTGGGGTTAAATTCTAGGAGCCATTTGTTGTACCAGGGTTGCAGCCTGTCTGGATCCCCTTGTAGGCTCACCTCATCCTCGTCCGCTTGTATTCTCCTCGTTGATTTCACATCGTCTGCAGACAGGGACACCGGACCTATGACTGACACTATGGAACCCCATCCGACACATGTACCCACTCTGACACCTCGTCTCGGACCGACATACGTATCAGGTATTCCCTAATCCATTGCAGTACTTTACCCTCCCATTCCTGCCTGCTCATCTAATTTTTCAATCAGTCTCTTGCATGGTACTGTGTCGAAAGCCTTTTTACAGTCCAAGATGTAGTCTACCCATCCCTCTCTCTCCTGTTTTACTACTGTTATCTTGTCATAGAACTCCATGCAGGATTTTCCTTTCCTGAATCCATGCTTGTTGTCAGGTATTAGTCCAATCCGTTCTAGCTGCTCCACTACTCTTTTCCTGATAATTTTCTCCATAAATTTACATACATTACATGACAGCAACACTGGTGTGTATGTGTGTGTCTCTCTGTGTTTGTGTGCGTATGTGTGAATATGTGTGTGTGTGTGTGTATGTGTATGTGTGTGTATGTGTGTGTGTGAGTGAGTTTATGTGTGTGCTGGAGAAGTTTATCAGATGGTTCTTTCTGTTGCGGTGAAAAGTACAAGCGTTGTTTGTGTCATTTATCTTCCAGGCACATTTGTTGTCGCTGATCCTCATGTTGAAATCGCTGGAAGTTTCTCCAACATAAATCTTTTCACATTTTCTACAGGGTATAAAGCAGACGCAGGCAGTAGTGCCATCGGATACTGTTTTGTTTTTGACCAAGTCTTTTGTTGTGTTGGAGTCTATTGTGGCAACCCTGACAATGTCTTTGGTTGAAGATTTGGAGGCTTTTGCTAGTGCTGCTCGCATGTATAAATATGTGTCTGTTTGAGTTGAAATATTGTCTGATATGTTTAGTATCTTATCCGCTCTTTGCTGCAGTAAGTAATGAAGGATTGTGGACAGCAAAATCTTTAGAATGTTTTATTAATGTAGTTGCGTTCTCATTCTAGACTGTAGGTACTGACCACATCATTTGTATACTTTGAAAGAGGCCAATAATATTGCACGTTTCGTTCTCTTGTCGTGGTAAGATAAGCAGTGAGGTAAATTGTGTTCATTAGTGGGTTTTGGTATAGTCCTTGTTGGTATGCCTATAAATCAAGTGTTTCTTTGTTCTTGCATATAGTGACATCAAGAAGAGGCATCTCTGTCTTTTTTCCATATCATTGGTAAACTTTAGTGTTTAGTGTTTAGTGTTTTAAGAATGTTGAAGTTGATGAAGCGTCTTGGAACAATGATCAGGAAGTCGTCAACGTATCTTAGCCAAGTTACCTCCCCAGGGGTGAGGAATCTTATTCTCTCCTCATCCAAGTCATTCTTGTAAGGGATGGCATGACTATTCTCCGTGCTGAACCCGTCGACATGCCAAATTAGTGCTTCTATCAAGAATGCTAATGAGAGAGTTAATTAAAATTTATGCATCATTCAGTATCATTGAGAAAGTCTACTGAGAATTTTTCGGCAAATTAGGTGCATGCCTAGTATAACAAGGATCCATAGTGAATAATGATGTGATGTCAAAGTTGCAGGTTATCTTGACCAGAATGCAGCATTTTTCTGATAATTTACACGCCTTCATATTTACTAAGGGAAACAATGAAAGAAAATTCTTGAAATCATAACTGAACGCAAGTTGCAATAAAGCTCCTCGTATCATTTCTCGTAAAAACCAGCTAACCAACTTCAAATTTCCCATGTCAGTTTTTCTGAATATATTTTGCCTTCTATTTTTCTTTCACTTCTTTAGTGACGAAATTAATATCAAAATGAATAGCAAAATTATTGGCAAAGTTAATCCACTTTGTACAGAATCTTTCTAAGAGAGTCAGTATGAGAGCTGTAAACCTTCATTCTCTTGAAGGAACCAGAAAGAGGTGGAAGGTAGAGGGAATATTAGTGAAGAATACATGAGGAAAAATGTATAAGCAAAGAAAATATAAATATAGCAGGATAAATTAAAAATTCCTTCTGGCTTATCCCGTGCTAACCTGAATAGTGTCATAATTGTGTCTCGTTGACTCTAGTATGGAGTTTGGGGAGAATATTTTCACTGGATGGCACCCCGATTGTAACCCCAGTGCCCGACCCCCTGATGTCCTACCCCAGAACCTGACCATTGCGCCTGACCCCCCCGTCCCATCCTAGCCAAAACCCAACCTTTCATGACCCTCTGCACTCGCACTTAATCTTCCTCCAGCTGTCTCATCCTCTGTTCCTAAACACTCATCCCTGAGTTCAACCTTGCTCTTATTTTATTTCATTCAAATATATTTATTTCTCACATGGATTTTATAAAGGAAACACATTCTTTCCATGTATAAAGTATACTTTATTTCATGATTCTTGTCTAGGAATTTTATTTTACATATTTCATACATTTCGATAGATAATGGTATATATATTGTAGACATTAGATGAATAATTTTTTGTAATTAGGAATAATAAAAAGATATTGCACTTCTATTCTTTATTGATTAAATATACAACAGCGGTAAAGATGTGGACTTGCCATCACCAGGACCACGGTGTGATCCTCCCGTCCAGCTTTCTGTTATACTCATTTACAGTCGTTTATTACGACTAAAACTGGGTTCATACAACTTATAAACTGAGTCTCCCGAATCTTCCATTATGCAATAACTCTTCATAAGACTCAGTAGACTTGTTCCTTCTGATACATTTCTGATGTTGCTGAAGTTAGACCATGAAATTTATTTAAATTTTCTGCACCCAATTTTTTAAAAAAAGTTCCCGCTTATACAATCTTATGTTCTATAAGAAAATAATTGACACTTACCATCAATGGTAAACATTTCGGATGAGTGAGCTTGTAGGTATTACGTTGTGCAGGTGTCTATGTTATGTATGTTAACCCTAAGTCAACACTCCTTATCCTCAGATTCGCTCAGGTTAACATAATGTTGCTAACTCACAAGTACTGTGCTGCCAGTCTGACTACGTAGATAGATCCTTTACTCCTTATTACAATTTATCAATAAACTCACAAAAAATATACATATACATACTGGTATTTTAAATGTATTTAAGGCATATCTTTCAATTAAATTATTATTTTGTAATGAATCTGATGGCAATGGTTTTAATACTTTTTTCAAAGACTTTCTCCATGGATACCTCGTCAGATTATACAAGAACAATGCACATTATATAGTATCCACTAACGTTCCGTATTGCATTTTTGTATGTAAAATATGGATATTTTATAAATTTCTGAAATAATATTAAATGCCAGGACAGAGGCCATACCAAAGCTGTCAAGAAGCAGTATTGTCTTTTTTAATATTTAGAAACAGACCCAATGTCTCGTTTATATCTGTTACTTATTAAGATATTAATGACAACAATATTTGGCTTATTCCTTATTTTCGTATAGGAATTACTTAAGACTTCTAGGTACAAACACGGTGTGTATTCACATCCAGGACCTGTGTTATATTTAACGTCCTTCAAATCTCTTAACACTTTATACCCCGAAATGTAAAATAATCTTGTGGAGAAATTTTCTCCAGGAGGGGAGTATCAGCCCCCTTCAGCCCCTTCAGCCCCTTTCAGCCCTGAGGGGCCAAGCCCTCTCAGAAGGGGCGAGTATCTTGTTTACTGCTAGAGTGAGTAATTGATCACAGATGCCGTATGCGTGGTCAAATGGCCTCTGCTCCTTGCAGTCCAGTGTTGCAAAGTGTATTTTTATAAGAGACAGTGCATCTCTTACTTTAGCAGGACAATTAAGGAAAATCCTGCTCCCACTTTATTACCATAGTAAAGATAGTGGACATTGTTGTCTATGCTTAAGAGAGCAAGAATCAAACATTCTGCTTTGCTTCATCGAGGAAGTGGCAAGGAAGCAAGGAGTACTAGATCAGTTTTTTTTTGCGCTGGGGGCAGTGACGGCATGGAGCACTGTGCCGTCTTGCAGATTACTTTGACTCTACTACGAGTGACACTGATGCCAGGATAACCAACAAAGAACACTGATCTGTGCGTTAGTGTGGACAAAGTGTCTCACAAAACACGATAAACACTTACAGAGAAGTGTGATCAACTTCTTAGTGATATTGTGTGAACAATTATTGATGAACAGTGTAACAACGAGTGTTGCAATCCAGCAGAGTGTAGTGCGACATTCTTCAAAGAACACTATTCTTCAATCAACTCAACGGATATCCGGGCATAATTACGGGTCAGATACATATACCCAGGTAAGTGTTCTAACTCGTGATGTACTACTATTGACTGCGCAGTTGAGTATAAAATCGTGAGTTAGTCACTTATCATAAACCCCGGTGATATGCGGACCATTGAGTCCAAACAAGTACGTACATCATCAGCCACCAGTGTATGAAATATGCTGACATAACACCCCCTAGGGGTAATTTATAATCTTACAAATTATATTTCTTGACAGCCCATGTTGAGATGGTTTTAACAACTTCTAGACCTCGTCTGCAGGGGCGGCTGTGCAGGCAATGAGTTGTCCTTTTAAGCTAAGTATAAGTCTTTAAACTTAACTGGTAATGCCATTTCTCAACAGAATTGGTCCTTCGAACAGGATAAAGACCACACTGTGGTCCAAATATGTTGTACTACAGTGTACAAATAACCTATGAGCCAAGGTCCTTCGAAAAAAGCAGTAGAACTACTGTTTTACAATATAAATCAGTATAAATGAGTCCCTCCAGACTCAATCACAGAGAAAGGGCAGCCAAAAGAAAACGGGCGCTCACCCAGCGTTCACCCAAAGAAAACGGGAGCTGGGTGACTCACCCACACCCTGCACCCACTGCTCCAATCTCGAGAAGTGCTGACCAAGACAACAACCCAACAGATGTTCAGTTTGTCTATGTGTGTATATACACAGTGTTTATAATGTTTATAGACAGAAATTAAGAGACAAGATTGTGTTAAAGTTTGTTTCTTATAGATCTACCTGTTATATTAAAGGAACTTATATATAAAGTGTAAGCTTTCAAATATATATTAACAGTGAAATTTATATATGTGTAAGTAATATTCACTTGTGATTACAGTTATACAGTGACATTTATAGTGTATAGTGAATGAAGTGTATAACATCGTTATTTACGATTAATCATCGTGGTCAGGCTGACACAGCAAACTCAAGCCATAAACACCAGACACATGTACTCTGTACCCTTCATGGTCATTGACCCTGAGGTTAAGCTTAGTGGGTCAGTAGTGTCTGACTCGATTATTGCTGACTTAAGCATAACAAAAACTCAGCTGTCTATAGCAGTACAGTGATTTTTAAACAGTCTAAGTGTGGTGCTAGAATTTTCAGTATACCATTAAAATGGCTTGTTTGAAAACTCAGTTTCAGTCTTTACAGACTAAGATTACACAATAAGAAAATCTAATTTCAGTCTGTATAGGATTAACTCAAGATAAAAACATAGATTTTGATGATCTTGAGGTCAAGTTTGAATTATTTACACAACGTATGGAAATAATTAATTCAGACTATACACATTATGAAAATAAATTTCTTGAATCAGATCCATCTGAGGATGAAATTAAAAATGTTTTGGATACTTTTAGTGATCAACAATTAAGGTGGACAGGAGTACAGGCTATCTGCCGCAAAACTCTGTCACAGAGACCTACTACTAGTGGTCAAACACCTGTTACACCTGATGATAAATTAGACACATGTGCAACTCTTGGGTATATTTATTGAGGAAACGTTTCGCCACACAGTGGCTTCATCAGTCCATACAAAGGAGAATCTTGAAGAACAGGAGGAGAATGAGGTAATCAGTCCCTCAACCTTGAGTCGATGTGATCAGTCCATCAATCTTGAATAGAATACGGCATACGTGCGGAGAAGGAGCTTATAAACCGTTGGTAGGAGAGGTGTAGCAGCCATAGGCGGTGTCACATTTGTTCAATGTGGAAGTAGGTCGTGCCCAAGAATTAGGCAAGCGAAGAATTCCCAAGTATTAAGATCCCAAGAAGTTGCAGTGTCTGACAGGTTTGTAGATGAATGGTTCAGAGAACCGACATGTTGATAAATTAGACACATGTGCAGCTCTTGGGTATCTTTATTGAGGAAACGTTTCGCCACACAGTGGCTTCATCAGTCCATACAAAGGAGAATCTTGAAGAACAGGAGGAGAATGAGTGTCCATAAATGGGGTTAAATCCGAGTGGGGATCAGTAACAAGTGGCGTTCCACAGGGATCAGTCTTGGGCCCGTTGCTGTTTATAATATATATCAATGATCTTGATGAAGGAATTACTAGTGATATGAGCAAATTCGCCGATGACACGAAGATAGGTAGGATAATTGATTCAAACGTAGATGTTAGGGAACTTCAGGAGGATTTAGACAAACTCTACTCTTGGTCAGAAAAGTGGCTGATGCAGTTCAATGTAGATAAATGCAAGGTTCTGAAGCTCGGGAGTGTCCATAACCCTAGCACTTATAAGTTAAATAATGTAGAACTTAACCATACAGATTGCGAAAAGGACTTGGGGGTTATGGTAAGCAGCAACCTTAAACCAAGACAACAATGCCTAAGCGTACGTAATAAGGCAAATAGATTACTGGGATTTATATCAAGAAGTGTAAGCAACAGAAGTCCAGAGGTCATACTGCAGCTTTATACATCATTAGTAAGGCCTCACCTAGATTATGCAGCTCAATTCTGGTCTCCATATTACAGAATGGACATAAATTCGTTAGAAAACATTCAGCGTAGGATGACTAAATTAATACATAGCATTAGAAATCTTCCTTATGAAGAAAGATTGAAGACTCTTAAGTTACATTCACTTGTTAGACGAAGAATGAGGGGAGACCTGATCGAAGTGTATAAGTGGAAGATAGGTATTAATAAAGGGGATATTAACAAGGTCTTGAGGATATCTCTCCAAGAGAGAACCCGCAGTAATGGATTTAAATTAGATAAGTTTAGATTTAGAAAGGACATAGGAAAGTATTGGTTTGGAAATAGGGTAGTAGATGAGTGGAACAGTCTACCTAGTTGGGTTATTGAGGCTAGGACTTTGGGTAGTTTCAAAATTAAGTTGGATAAATACATGAGTGGGATGGGTTGGATTTGAGTGGGACTTCCACATCAGAGCTTATTTCTTGGGTAGCACTGAAAATTGGGTAGGTCAAATGTTTGTTAGTGGGACGAATTGTAAAGGACCTGCCTAGTATGGGCCAACAGGCCTGCTGCAGTGTTCCTCCTTTCTTATGTTCTTATGTTCTTATGTTCTTAAGTCCGAAAGTTATTTTACAGCTCTATACATCACTAGTGAGGCCTCATTTAGATTATGCTGCTCAGTTTTGGTCCCCTTACTACAGGATGGACATAGACTCATTAGAGAACATACAGAGAAGAATGACTAAAATGATTTACTGTGTAAGGAACCTCCCGTATGAAGATAGACTTAAAGCCTTAAATCTCCACTCTCTGGAGAGGCGTAGAATGAGGGGAGATATCATTGAAGTGTATAAGTGGATGACGGGCATAAACAAGGGAGACATTAATAAAGTACTGAGGGTGTCGAACCAGGTAAGAACCAGGAATAATGGATTTAAGATGAATGGTTCAGAGAACCGACATGTTGATAAATTAGACACATGTGCAAATCTTGGGTATCTTTATTGAGGAAACGTTTCGCCACACAGTGGCTTCATCAGTCCATACAAAGGAGAATCTTGAAGAATAGGAGGAGAATGAGGTAATCAGTCCCTCAACCTTGAGTCGATGTTGTCAGTCCATCAATCTTGAATAGAATACGGCATACGTTTGGGGGCCTATAAATCACACCCAAAATTAATTTTTCACGACCTTCGAGAAATTATAGCCAAACAGATTTTGTATCCGATGTTTCTAATCTTACATCTTGTCTAACACAACAGTTTAAATTATCTCTGATCTACATAGCCACTCCACCACCCTTCCTGTTGTCCCTATCAGTGTGGAATAGTTTATAACCCTGTATACTTCATTCAGAAGGCATTTCTATCTTTCAAGCTGAACCAGGTCTCTGTTATAGCAATAATATCTATATTACCTGCACTTGCAAGTAATCTTAGTTCATCTATCTTATTTCTTAGACTCCTACTATTTGTATAGTAAACCTTAAGGGAGCTAGTCTTTCGTTGCCCTCTACTATCTCTCTTTGTTTGCTGAGCAATTGTTTTGCCTTTACTAGCAACTTTATTTTGAACATTGTCTTTTAAACATATCCCTGGGGTATCCTGGTAATATCTGATGTTTTCAACCCTAATACTGCAGCCTGATTGTTTCCCACAAACACCCATACCTCTATAATCTATCAGTTTAAATTCTTAGACAAGCCATCAATGACCCACTCAGTCAAATTGGCTAGTGCAACTACTCCAACCCCAGAGAGATGAACCCCTTCCCTTGCATACATATCATGCTTGCCAGAGAATTTGTCCCAGATATCAGTGAATGGGATTGCATGTTCCTTACAGTACCTGTCTAGCCAGCAATTTATACCAATTGCCCTAGACATTCCCTTCTAGGCAAGATGCTACATATGACTGGGATTCTTCCCTTAGACCTGACAACTTCTATGGCTGATCTGTACTTATCCAGCAACTCCTGTCTCCTGTCCTTCCTGTTGTCATTTCCGCCAACACTAAGACAGATAATGGGTTTGTTCCCATTACCTGACATAATAATATCTAACCTGCTGACTATGTCACCAACACCAGCTCCTGGGAGGCACACTCTCCAAGGAGGGTGTGTCTTCCTATCTCTGTTTCAAAAAACACAGTCCCTATATCTTACCTGATAATCTCCTACAATTAGAATATTCTTACCTTGATTAGCAGGGGAGTCAGTGGTACCTTTAACCTCACTAACCATTGAAGTAGACTCGTCCTGGAGAACAGAGAATCGATTTCCTACCTTCACATCTTCTCTATTAACCTTCCTTGTCTTCCTTCTTCCTGAACTGTGAACCACTTGCCACTTAAAGTGGCTGCAACTCTTTAGCTCACTGCTGGCATCCTTTTCCTCACCAGCTCCCACCATGTCACACTCACTCCCAAGCCCATCTAGGCAAAACTTCGGCCTCCTATTTTCCTCCTGAAGAAGTAGAACCTCCTTCTTTAACCCTTAAACCTGAGACTCCGAAGCATTACTGCTGGCCATGGTGCTTACCTGCTGGGTCCATAATACCATGACTGGAACAACCCATACATAGGAGAGAGGAGCTTACGACGACGTTTCGGTCTGCTTTGGACCATTTACAAAGTCACACTAACAGAAAATAAGGAGGAAATAAGTATTTATTACTATTACCTTTACTTTTGCCTTCCTTCACTCCCACTTTTTTCTCTCTTTCACCACTAAACTGTTCTCCCTACTTTTTACTACCATTACTTCCACTTTCTCTTCTACCTCTCTTGTTCCCGTCCCTTTTCCAACTTGCCTATATACTCGTACCATACTCGTTTCTGTTAATGTGACTTTGTAATGGTAGTAAAAAGTAGGGAGAACAGTTTAGTGGTGAAAGAGAGAAAAAAGTGGGAGTGAAGGAAGGCAAAAGTAAAGGTAATAGTAATAAATACTTATTTCCTCCTTATTTTCTATTAGTGTGACTTTGTAAATGGTCCAAAGCAGACCGAAACGTCGTCGTAAGCACTTCTCTCCTATATGTGGGTTATGTATGTATTGGCACTTGTTGTATGCATCCATTCTGAAGAAGCTCGCCTTAGCTCCATCTCACTACTACTATTTATACCCATGTACTTCAAAATGCGCCTAATCTGAAAAAAATAACTTTTCTCCATTCATCTGTCGTCCATCCCTTATGATCGAGTGTCCACCGCAGTCGTTTTTGCTTCATTGCAGCAGTCAATAATTGTCTCTTTACCGATTTTCTGCAAGTTCTACCAGCTTCAAGGAGGCTTTGTCGAGCAGTTGAAGAATCAGTATGTACGCCAGCTGAAGCCAAATCTCTCAGTAGAGGTTTGCTAGTTTCCATGGAATCCTTGAAACAATTTCTTATGATAACCTTGTTAGCGTGAGGTGTTGTCTAGTGTTTTCTTCCTTATCTTCCCATGCAGTACTCCACAGTCACAAGTGTCATCAGCTCTTTTCAGAATCCGACCAACAGTTGACTTTGCTAGGCTCAAATATTCGGCGATCTGTCTGATACTCATATCATCATGTTTTCTATGAGCTACAATATTTTCACGCTTCCTAGGTGCAACATCCATCATCAATTTCAGCAATAATCATGAATTGAAGGAGATAATTTGCCAAAACCATAGTCACTCATGGAGAACACTTACAGGAATAGACTTACAAAACAACAGCTGTTGTAGCACTGATGAGAACTGCAAGGCAATACCACAGCTGGATGATTGTCAGATGTCGGTAGCAAACTCTTCTGAAAATAAAGGAACTGAAACTACATTAATTAAGCAGGAGACTAAAACATATTATGAGATAATCACAAAATTTACTCCTGTCCCAATGAATTTGCACACTACTGTAATAATAGATTTAATTATTATTAAGAAAGAATGGTGGTGGTAAAATTACATTTATCCTCCCTCTAGCTGCAAGGTTATGTCATTCCTCTTTGGATTATTAAAGAAATTTATTTCGTTCCTAAAACCAGTCGACGAGATGTGTATTCTAAACCGGATGTCTCTATGGTTAAAATTAATGTAATCTCTCAAGAGGACCTGAAGTAGAGTTGGATATTATGTATTTACTGTAAATGCCGTAGTTGCACGTATGTCGACAAAAATACCGAAATAGGTTTATATAACTTAAAGACTTAATCACGTTCATTTAAAAAAGTAAGAAATTGTCCATGAATAAACATGGTTTACATTAAATCATTATACATAGTGGATTTATTAATTGGGTTAGGAATGAGAATTTAATCTCTCCTATGTCCATTTGTAACATATTAAATATTTTAAAGATTACGTTATCTGTTCAGTACTTACGAAAAATCATATAAGTATTAGATAAAAATTAAAAGGAGAGATAATTATTGCGTGGTGGTAGTTAACAAGAAGTTCACCGACAATATGAATGCCATAATAATAAGGTAGGGATTATATGTGCCTGCCAATTTATTTATAAATAAACCATAACTAAGAATGAACAAAATTTTGATGTGAGTAGTGAAGTTTGTACAGACGAGTTCCTCAACAATATCCTCGCCTCTGTTATTAATAACATGAATACACTTACCGTCTTGTTTGGTAATTCTGAATATATTGGGCTATGAGGCATGTTGAAGGTAATAGCAGAATCCGGGTTTTAGCGGGAACAATTCTTAGAACTAAGTGTCGAAATCAGTTGGTATATGAGGGGAGATGGGAGAAAGATTTCCCGTCTGCATATAGAGCGTTAGAGTTAAAGGATTTGAGATAATTTGTGTTAGTTCAGTGGGCAATCTAACGGGCTGGTCAGCTGCGTTTAATTGTGTGGTGTAAATGTCTTGTGTTTGTGAATGTTGTATGTATGTATCCAATGTTGTATGTATGTCTCCAGTGTTGCATGTATGTCTCCGATGTTGTATGTATGTCTCCAGTGTTGTATGTATGTCTCCAATGTTGTATGTATGTCTCCAATGTTGTATGTATGTCTCCAGTGTTGTATGTATGTCTCCAGTGTTGTATGTATGTCTCCAATGTGATGATGACATTAATAAAAATGTAAAAATTTTGTATGTGCAGAACGTTAAGAGTTTTGCCTTGTTATTCTTGTATACCAATCATTGGTATTTGTATAGATGTGTTTTCCCATTACTTGTAATATATGATATTACATGTAATTGATTACATTATTTGTTGAGATGAAAAATAACACATCGTATTTGTTATATTTGGATGTTTTCGTCGTCGATTCATTAATACCTATGTTTATGTTGGTGTGTATGAGTGTGCTTGTGTGTGTGTGTTATTGTGTGTGTTGTTTTTTTAACACAATGATTTATTATACAGTCTATATACTTACCCGTGTGTGCTTGCCATTTGTATATACAACATAGTTAGACATGTTCTTTAATAATGTATAATGTGTTGTGTCTGAGTATAAAACCTGTTGAGAAATGGCATTACCAGCTAAGTTTAAAGAGTTTGAACGTAACTTAGAAAGACAGCTCATCGCCTGCACAGCCGCCCCTGCAGACGAGGTCTTGAGAAGCAGTCGAAGTCATCTCTCAACGGGCTGTAATGAGTTATAATTTGTAAGATTATAAATTACCCCTAGGGGGTGTTATGTCAGCATATTTCATTCACTGATAGCTGACAATTTACGTACTTGTTTGGACTCAAAAGTCCGCACCTTACTGCCGACTATAGGTTGATTACAAACTCCTTGCGACTCAAGAACTGCGCAGTCCCCCGTACTACAAGAAATTCATAACCTACCTTGCTCTTGTAGCGTGAGCTATGGTGTTCTTCACACCTTCGACAGATATCGGTGACTTGATAGAAGCTGAAGTGTCCTTGGATGTCCACGTCTTCCATAGTCTAGGAAAACGCACACTGGTACACTATGTTCCACAAGATTTGTCTTTATTGTTCACAATCTTATCACTAAAGAAGCTGATCACACTTCTCTTAAGTGTTTATTGTGTTTTAGGAGATACTTTGTTCACACTAACGCACAGATCGTTCTTTGTTGGTTATCCTGGCGTCAGTGTCACTCTCAGTAGAGTCAAAAGTAATCTCAAAACGCCACAGCACCCCATGCTGTCACTCCCTTAGCACAAAGAAAAAGCTGACCTAGTACTTTTGCTTCCTTGCCACTTCCTCGATGAAGTAAAGCAGAATGTTTAAATCTTGCTGTCTTAAGCATAGACAACAATGTCCACTATCTTTACTATGGTAATAAAGTGGGAGCAGGATTTTCCTCAATTGTCCTGCTAAAGTAAGAGATGAACTGTCTTTTATTAAGCTACACTTTGCAACACAGGACTGCAAGGAGCAGCGGTCACTTGACCACGTCGCATACTCGTACGGCATCTGTGATCTATTACTCACTGTAGCAGTAAATAAGACGCTTGCCTCTTCTGAGAGGGCTGGGCCCCTCAGGGCTGAAAGGGACTGAAGGGGCTGAAGGGGGCTGATACCCCCTCCTGGAGAAAATTTCTCCACAAAACCTTTGTCTATACTTTGTTTGTGTGTAAGGTGTATTACCATTATATTGTAGGGTATCGTTGGTCGTGTGAGATTATTGTAAAATTAACCGCTTTGTTTTGTGTGTTTTTAATATACATTTATCATTGTGTATCTCACTGTTTTAAATAAAATCTAAAAAAAAAATTCTGAATGCTGCCTTAAGAAATTTATTTTCGCAAAGGACTATTTTCTTTTGAAAGAAACTGTTATTAATATGTATTCGAAATTAGACAGAGGAAAAAATATATGAGGGTAATCATTTTACATCTATAACGAGTGCAGTTGTAATGGTGGTATAAACAGCATTTACAAAACTATTAATATCGATATGAAACATAATCTCCCTGAGATTTAAAAAGATTTAGGAATAATATCCTTTCCAATGACGTTCTCTCGTTTGCTAATAACAGCAGTTTAAATATAATTATTTTCAGCGTGAAGAAGACGGCAATTATATAATTAAGTAGATTAGTTTATTCAATGTGGAGGACAGTTGTTATTATTACTAGGTACTGTTGATCAAAACTTATATGCAACTCTGCATAACAATGTTAACTAGAGTATCACTATACAAATTGCTGACCTAGAAAATGTACAGAGAACCTTCACGGCGCTCATAACGGAGATAAAACACCTCAATTACTGGGAGCGCTTGAGGTTCCTGAACCTGTATTCCCTGGAACGCAGGCGGGAGAGATACATGTATTATATACACCTGGAAAATCCTAGAGGGACTAGTACCGAACTTGCACACGAAAATCACTCACTACGAAAGCAAAAGACTTGGCAGACGATGCAACATCCCCCCAATGAAAAGCAGGGGTGTCACTAGCACGTTAAGAGACCATACAATAAGTGTCAGGGGCCCGAGACTGTTCAACTGCCTCCCAGCACACATAAGGGGGATTACCAATAGACCCCTGGCAGTCTTCAAGCTGGCACTGGACAAGCACCTAAAGTCGGTTCCTGACCAGCCGGGCTGTGGCTCGTACGTTGGTTTGCGTGCAGCCAGCAGCAACAGCCTGGTTGATCAGGCTCTGATCCACCAGGGGGCCTGGTCACAGACCGGGCCGTGGGGGCGTTGACCCCCGGAACTCTCTCCAGGTAAACTCCAGGTAAACAACTCTTCATAACAATGTTTTGTTGAGAAATGGCATTACCAGTTAAGTTTAAAGACTAATACTTAACTTAAAAGGACAACTCATCGCCTGCACAGCCGCCCCTGCAGACGAGGTCTAGAAGCTGTCGAAACCATCTCAACATGGGCTGTCAAGAAATATAATTTGTAAGATTATAAATTACCCCTAGGGGGTGTTATGTCAGCATATTTCATTCACTGATGGCTGACAAAATACCTACTTGTGTGGACTCAATGGTCCGCATATCATCGGGGTTTATGATAAGTGACTAACTCACGACTTTATACTCAACTGCGCAGTCAATAGTAGTACATCACGAGTTAGAACACTTACCTGGGTATATGTATCTGACCCGTAATTACGCCTGGATATCCGTTGAGTTGATTGAAGAATAGTGTTCTTTGAAGAATGTCGCACTACACTCTGTTGGATCGCAACACTCGTTGTTACACTGTTCATCAATAATTGTTCACACAATATCACTAAGAAGTTGATCACACTTCTCTGTAAGTGTTTATCGTGTTTTATGAGACACTTTGTCCACACTAACGCACAGATCAGTGTTCTTTGTTGGTTATCCTGGAGTCAGTGTCACTCTCAGTAGAGTCAAAAGTAATCTGGAGACGCCACAGCGCCCCACGCCGCCACTCCCCTAGCACAAAAAAAAAGCTGACCTAGTACGTTTTGCTTCCTTGCCACTTCCTCGATGAAGCAAAGCAGAATGTTTGTTTCCTGCTGTCTTAAGCATAGACAACAATGTACACTATTTTTACTATGGTAATAAAGTGGGAGCAGGATTTTCCTTAATTGTCCTGCTAAAGTAAGAGATGTACTGTCTCTTATAAAAATACACTTTGCAACACTGGACTGCAAGGAGCAGAGGTCATTTGACCACGCATACTTGTACGGCATCTGTGATCAATTACTCACTGTAGCAGTAAACAAGATATTTGCCCCTTCTGAGAGGGCTGGGCCCCTCAGGGCTGAAAGGGGCTGATACCCCCCTCCTGGAGAAAATTTCTCCACACTGGGGGGCGGCGGAGGTTCGCTGCAGGTGAACTATTCATCACTTAACATTAATTTTCTCACTCGCCACCACTGCTGCTTGTCTTTTCTGAACAGCTTTAGTCTGTGCGGTTTCTGGAGAATCACTAATTTTGTTTTCAACACTGTGTAATTCTAACGGCACTAGTTTCTTTATTGTCCGCTTATTCACTACACCTTTGCTCAAAACATCAACTGTCCTAATGATTCCATTTGCATCAGGATATATGGTCACAATTTTTCAAAGTGGCCATTGGGACCTCGGACCATCATTGTCGATAATCACTATGTCACCCGGTCTTAAGGACTTATGATTTCCAGGAACACCAGCTCCATAGAAGTGTTCTCTCAATGAGGTGAGATAGTCTTCTCGCCAAATTTTCTCCCAATGTTCAGTCACTTTATTAAGGTGTTTGAATTTACATCTGAGTTGCTCAGGTTCGAAATAAGTAGGATCTTCTATGATTTCTTTATCATTCATGGGAGGAACAGGTTCGAGCCTTCTGCCATGGAGTAAATGAGATGGACTTAACACTTCTAAATTGTCCAGATCATCGGTAATATGAGTTAGAGGTCTGTTGTTGACTCTATTTTCTATTTCAGTCACAACTGTACGGAATTCTTCTAAGTCTATTCTCTGACGATGAAGAGTCTTCCTTAAACAACGTTTTACAATGCCGATCATTCTTTCATAAAATCTGCCGTGCCATGGAGATTTAGGAGGAATGTATCTCCAACGACAACTGCGTTGATTCAGCATCTGTTGTACTTCTGGTTGATCAAAGATCTTGCTTATATAAGCAGCACCAGCAACGAAGTTCGTTGCATTGTCTGAAATCATCAGTCTGGGACATGCCCTTCTGGCTGTAAACCTTCTGAATAATTTGATAAAGGTTTCAGCAGACATGTCAGTGGCTACTTCTAGATGTACTGCTCTAGTTGTAGCACAAGTGAACAAACAGATGTACACCTTGATGGGAACTTTGTCAACTGTTTTGGTTAAAATTATTGGTCCTGTGTAATCTACACCTGTCACCTCAAATGGAGTGATATGACAAACTCTTTCAGAGGGATATGGAGGTGGACCTGGATACTGACATACACGCATATCGTAGTGACGACAAGTAATACAATCCTTTATTTGTTTTTTCGCACTTTGTCGACCTTGAGGTGTCCAGTAAGATTGTCGCATATGACAAAGTGTGTCAGCTACCCCACCATGTAACACGTTACTGTGGGCGTTCTGCACAATCAGTTTTGTTAGCCAATGATTCTTGGGGATCAGTATTGGATGTATGGCTTCTTTAGGTAGTGAAGAATTATGAATTCGTCCTCGACATCTTATAATCTTTTCTGAGTCGAGATAAAGTCCTAAAGAATTAATCATAACAGGTTTCTTTGGGGATTTATCTTGTGCTTCCAGAAATTTATATTCTGTAGAGAAAACAACTTTCTGTATTAGTTTCACCCAGTATTTAATGGGTTCAAGATATTCATAATCAGGTTTTATTCCTTTAATGAATTTAAAGACAAGAGCTGTAACTCTTAAGAGTTTACCCAAAGATGAGTATTTAGATCCATCAATGACTATTTCTGTTGTGTCTGTAGTATTTACACAACTTATTTCTGCTGTGTTCAAGCAGACTGTTTCTTCTGGCATAATGTGAGCTTTTTGCTGAGGCCAGTTATTTTCATCAGAGAGCCAGTTCGGTCCGTGGAGCCATAATTTATTATCCACAAATTTCTTGAGTGGGACACCACGTGACAACATGTCAGCTGGATTCTCTTGGGTAGAGACGTGGAGAAAGAGATAATCTCTCTGCATCTCTTTTATTTCTGCTACTCTGTTCTGTACATAGACCAACTTACTCTTATTATTTCTTAACCACTGGAGAACTGCCTCATTATCACTCCAGATCACGGTTTTCTCAATAGTGAGATGATCAAGTACTTTGTTGAGATAGACAGCTAATTTTGTACCTACATAGAGTGCTGTCAGTTCCAATTGTGGTACTGTTCTGACCTTCAAGGGTGCTACCCTGGCCTTTGAAGTAATTAGTGTACTTCCTTCAACATTACTCATGTAAGCTACAGCACCATAACCTCTGGTTGACGCATCACAGAACACATGTAATGTGTACTTGTTTCCCTCTTGACCTGTTTGTCTGGGAAATTTAATTTGATGAAGTTGTTTAAACTCCTTGGATATTTCATCCCATGCTTGACTCAATTCTAGAGGCAAGTTCTCATCCCATCCAATTTTGAGCTTCCATGCATCTTGCATAAGCATTTTACCCTTTATGGTAATTGGTGAGACGAGTCCTAGAGGATCAAAACATTGTGATACCTCTGACAGTAAACTACGTTTAGTGAGTGTACTGCATGATTTATTGTTTATCTTTTTGAGACTCAAAGTATCTTCCTGTGTGTTCCAATTAAGTCCCAGCATATTGTTGCAATCAGGAATTTCAGCTTCAGCGAAATCTTCTTTGATAAGTTCCCTTAATTGCTTTGAATTTGTATTCCACATCCTTAGAGGCATATTTGCTTCTTTCATTTCCTTGTTAGCTTCTCTGTATAAGGATTTCAAATCCTCCTCTTTATTCACACTACCTTGAAGATTGTCCACATAGAAACTTTTCTTTAAGATTTCTTTGAAGGGACTTTCAGATTTCTTCAAATGTGTATTTAGAGTAGCTTCTAGTAAGAATGGAGAGGATGTTGCACCAAATAATACTGATTTGAAACGATAAGTTTTCACAGGACTTTGAGGATCATGTGGATTTTCAGGCCACAAGAATCGAGTATAATCTCTATCTATTTCTTGTAGTCCTACTCTTAAAGTACATTTTCCACTGAATCAATATCAGCTTCTTTCCCACTTTGAGAGGAATGGGACCACCTATCATGTGGCCTCCTGCTGTTTCAAGCAAGTGAACATCATGTTTACTTACTATATTTTGCACAAAACAGTGATAATAATCACTTCCAATTATTAAATCAATTGGACTAATAGTGTCCGTCTGTATGTCAGGACAGGCTAACTTGACCTTAGCTGCTTTCAGTGCTGCAACTATTTCTTAATCCCTGGATCTGCACAGACTTAGGCAAATCATCTACTACCACAGCTTCTACTGTCTTTTTCCTGTTTCGTAGACCAACAGTGATTCTGGCTAGGTCATATGTCTGTTTACCAGAATTGTGGAAAAAACCAGCTCTAACTGTATTTTGGCATAGGGTTGTTTATTCAGTTTCTGCAACACTGTTCTTCTTATGAAGGACCTTTGTGAGCCTTGATCAAATAGTGTTAGCACATTGGTTTTGTGTAATTTATTAGATAACTGAACTCGAGCTATCGGGAGAGCAGTTGCTTTAAACTTATCTCTCACATTTAATGCTGTTGCTTGTTGACTTCCTGATTCTGTGGAAGTCTTCTGCTGTTCAGCAAAAGTATTTTGGCATAATGCTGTATGATGCATAACCTTGCATTTAAAACACTTCTTCAGTGAGCATTTACCTCCCTTGTGTTCACCTAAACACTTGATGCACCTTTTCAGCTGATGAACACGTTGTTTACGTGCCTCCATTGATGTGTATTGACTACAATACTGTGCCCAATGTGTTCCATCACAAAGTACACATTTTGGAGTACGTTTATGTATGACAGTCTGTTTACTGTCTGTTGTATTCACAGCTTGATAAATGCCTATATGGGATTTCCCATTATGTGGTTTAGTGGGAGTAGTTATACTCTTTTTATGCTGAGTTGAAGGTTTATTATCCACCAGATTTGTGGATTTTTCATCTTGTCTCGTTGCTTGCATGCATGAAACTATTGTTTGTAAACCATTGCTAATTTCCTCACAAGTGAAATAGCGTTTATTGAACATAATATTTAATCGTTCAATAGTTTGTGGTGACAACTTATCTTGTACAATACCACTGATAAACCAATCACATTGTCTTAGGTCATATTTAGCACCTAGAGATCTGAGACTATTGTCTAATGTGATTCTAAATGCCTGTAAGTCTGAAAAACAATGTTTGGGTGGCTTTAAGCTTGATATTAAGACTGCATGTCTAACTCTGGCCTTGTCAGCATCGAAGTAATTGTCTGCTAAGACACGTAAGGCTATTTGATAATTGCCTTTGACCACCGGAAATGACTTAACAGTTCATAGGGTTCTCCCTTCACAAGACATTTAAGGTAATTGAACTTAGCAATCTCATGTGGTGACGTGTACTTAGCTCAATGGTGACGTGTACTTAGCTCTGTGAAGACCTGTTTGTGTGCTCTCTGTGAATCTGTACCAGGATGCCCTCTCTTGAGCAGCTTTACCAGCAGCTGAGAGAAGAGCTCAGAGTTGTAAGCTGGAGATACGGCGATTAACGGAGGAGAACAAGAGGATTCGTAGTAATCCTCCTGTTGTGAGTCCCCAGGTTAAGAGGGGAGCTTGGTCAGTGGCCGGGCAACATGGAACCAAGCTGAAGATCAAGAAAACGGTTGGAGAGGCAGAAACAACGAGAAACCAGAAGACTACCGTGGAAACTTCCAACTCATTCTCGGTGCTACCTGACGAATGTGAGTGTTCTACTGGGAATGCCACAACGAGCACCAAGGAAGCATTGGCAGACGTGAGTGAGACATCCCTAGAAACCCCAACGAAGACCATCGAGAACGTGTTGAAGAATTCTACAAGTGGTGTAATGCTACCTGAAGAATGTGAGTCGACTACTCGGAGCATCACGAGGGACGACGCAAAGGAAGGTAAAAACATTGTTGTTGTTGGGGATAGCCAGATTAGGTACATGGATAGGGCATTCTGCTTGAAGGATAGGAGTAGGAGGCAGAGAGTGTGTTTTCCAGGGGCTGGGATGAAGGATATTGTTAGCCGTCTGGATGACATCATGAGAGGTAATGGGAGCAATCCTATTATCTGTCTCAGTGCTGGAGGCAACGATGTTGGCAGACGTAGGAGTGAGGACCTGATTAGCAGGTATAGGTCAGCAATAGAGATAATTAGGAGGAAGGGTGGGGAACCTGTCATATGTGGCATTTTGCAAAGGAGAGGAGTTGGAAATGAATGGTTGTCCAGAGCAATTGGTGTCAATTGCTGGCTGGACAAATACTGTAAGGAAAATGCGGTAACATTCATTGACAACTGGGACCTCTTCTATGGCAGAAATGACATGTATGCCAGGGACGGGGTTCACTTATCTAGGTCTGGGGTGGGAGCACTGGCCAACGCAGTGGAGGGACCTGTTAGGTCTTTAAACTAGGAATAATTAGTGGTATGGGTTTTTGCGGGAAAACTGTGAAGTCGCAGGGTAGTAATATGAGTACTAGGAGAAATAGTAATAGGCAAAATGAGGTGGATATTGGAAAGCCAGTAGCACTAATTGACAAGGGCAGTAATAGGTTTAGTGGAATAACAGAAAGGAGCAGGAAGGGTAAAGAGAGAGGAGGGTCCTTAAATATTTTTTACACAAATAGTCGCAGTGCTAGGAATAAGATGGACGAGTTGAGACTAGTTGCTAGTGCAGGTAACATAGATGTATTTGCCATTACTGAGAAGTGGTTTAATTCAAAAAGTCGGGACATGCCTGCAGAATGTCTCATCCAGGGTTTTAAATTGTTCCAAGTAGATAGAAGTGTCGGAAAGGGGGGTGGGGTGGCATTGTATGTCAGAGATCGCTTGAACTGTTGCATAAAAACGGGTATTAAGTCTGAAGTAACACATACAGAGTCTGTTTGGATAGAATTTTCAGAGGGGCATGAAAAATTAAGTTTAGGTGTGATATACCATCCCCCAAATTTAGATAGGGACCAGGGGAGACTACTATGGCAGGAAATTGTTATGGCCACAAGGCACGATAATGTAGTAATTCTAGGAGACTTTAACTTTAGTCATATTGATTGGAATTTCTTGACTGGAAATTTAGAATCACACGACTTCTTAGAAGTAGTTCAGGATTGTTTTTTGAAGCAGTTTGTGACAGAACCTACAAGGGGTAATAACCTGCTTGACTTAGTTCTGGCAAACAATGAATCCCTTGTTAATAATTTAGAAGTTTCAGAGGAACTGGGTGCTAGCGACCACAAATCAATTACATTTAGAATTGAATGGAAGTATGATAGTAGGGATAACTCAGTAACAGTCCCAGATTTTCGCTTAGCAGATTACGATGGGCTTAGAGAACACTTATCATCTGTTGACTGGGGTAACGAAGAGAGCTATCAATATTACAGTTTTCTGAACACAATACATGCTGCTCAAAGAACGTTTATCCCTTATAAGGAAATTAGATCAAATAGAAATGACCCAAAATGGATGAATAATAGGCTGAAATATCTACTAGGGCATAAGAAAGGAATTTATAGACGTATCAAAAGAGGCGAGGGTCATCTTATGAATCAGTATATTGACATTAAGAGGGACATTAAAAAGGGGATAAGAAAAGCTAAAAGGGACTATGAAATTAAAGTTGCTAGGGATTCTAAAACTAACCCAAAAAGTTTTTTCCAGGTCTATAGAACAAAAGTCAGAGATAAGATAGGTCCCCTTAAAAATAACTATGGGCATCTTACTGACAAAGAGAATGAAATGTGCTCGATTTTAAATAATTATTTTCTCTCGGTTTTTACACAGGAAGACACTAATAATATTCCGGTAATTAATTTTTATAGTGGATCAGAAGAAGATAAATTATGTAACATCACAGTCACTAGTGAAATGGTTGTGAAGCAGATAGACCGACTGAAGCAAAATAAGTCACCGGGTCCTGATGAGGTTTTTTCAAGGGTTCTTAAGGAATGCAAAATGGAAGTCTGTGAACCATTAACTAATATTTTTAATTTATCTCTTCAAACAGGTGTAGTGTCTGATATGTGGAAGATGGCTAATGTAATTCCTATTTTTAAAACAGGGGACAAGTCGTTACCGTCAAATTACCGCCCAATAAGCCTGACCTCAATTGTAGGCAAATTACTAGAGTCAATTACAGCTGAGATTATAAGAAGCCATCTTGATAAGCATAGCTTGATTAATGATACTCAGCATGGATTCACAAGAGGCCGGTCTTGTCTAACTAATTTATTAACTTTCTTCAGTAAAGCTTTTGAGGCTGTTGACCACGATAAAGAATTTGATATTGTTTACTTAGATTTTAGTAAGGCATTTGATAGAGTTCCGCACCAAAGACTGTTGAAGAAAGTAGCAGCTCATGGCATTGGGGGAAGGGTGCTCTCGTGGATCGAATCATGGCTCACAGACAGGAAGCAGAGAGTGTCCATAAATGGGGTTAAATCCGAGTGGGGATCAGTAACAAGTGGGGTTCCACAGGGATCAGTCTTGGGCCCGTTGTTGTTTATAATATATATCAATGATCTTGATGAAGGAATTACTAGTGATATGAGCAAATTCGCCGATGACACGAAGATAGGTAGGATAATTGATTCAAATGTAGATGTTAGGGAACTTCAGGAGGATTTAGACAAACTCTACTCTTGGTCAGAAAAGTGGCAGATGCAGTTCAATGTAGATAAATGCAAGGTTCTGAAGCTCGGGAGTGTCCATAACCCTAGCACTTATAAGTTAAATAATGTAGAACTTAGCCATACAGATTGCGAAAGGGACTTGGGGGTTATGGTAAGCAGCAACCTTAAACCAAGACAGCAATGCCTAAGCGTACGTAATAAGGCAAATAGATTACTGGGATTTATATCAAGAAGTGTAAGCAACAGAAGTCCAGAGGTCATACTGCAGCTTTATACATCATTAGTAAGGCCTCACCTAGATTATGCAGCTCAATTCTGGTCTCCATATTACAGAATGGACATAAATTCGTTAGAAAACATTCAGCGTAGGATGACTAAATTATTACATATCATTAGAAATCTTCCTTATGAAGAAAGATTGAAGACTCTTAAGTTACATTCACTTGTTAGACGAAGAATGAGGGGAGACCTGATCGAAGTGTACAAGTGGAAGATAGGTATTAATAAAGGGGATATTAACAAGGTCTTGAGGATATCTCTCCAAGAGAGAACCCGCAGTAATGGTTAAGTTCTACATTATTTAACTTATAAGTGCTAGGGTTATGGACACTCCCGAGCTTCAGAACCTTGCATTTATCTACATTGAACTGCATCTGCCACTTTTCTGACCAAGAGTAGAGTTTGTCTAAATCCTCCTGAAGTTCCCTAACATCTACGTTTGAATCAATTATCCTACCTATCATCGTGTCATCGGCGAATTTGCTCATATCACTAGTAATTCCTTCATCAAGATCATTGATATATATTATAAACAACAACGGGCCCAAGACTGATCCCTGTGGAACGCCACTTGTTACTGATCCCCACTCGGATTTAACCCCATTTATGGACACTCTTTGCTTCCTGTCTGTGAGCCATGATTCGATCCACGAGAGCACCCTTCCCCCAATGCCATGAGCTGCTACTTTCTTCAACAGTCTTTGGTGCGGAACTCTATCAAATGCCTTACTAAAATCTAAGTAAATAATATCAAATTCTTTATCGTGGTCAACAGCCTCAAAAGCTTTACTGAAGAAAGTCAATGAATTAGTTAGACAAGACCGGCCTCTTGTGAATCCATGCTGAGTATCATTAATCAAGCTATGCTTATCGAGATGGCTTCTTATAATCTTAGCTATAATTGACTCTAGTAATTTGCCTACAATTGAGGTCAGGCTTATTGGGCGGTAATTTGACGGTAACGACTTGTCCCCTGTTTTAAAAATAGGAATTACATTAGCCATCTTCCACATATCAGACACTGCACCTGTTTGAAGAGATAAATTAAAAATATTAGTTAACAGTTCACATACTTCCATTTTGCATTCCTTTAGAACCCTTGAAAAAACCTCATCAGGACCCGGTGACTTATTTTGCTTCAGTCTGTCTATCTGCTTCACAACCATTTCACTAGTGACTGTGATGTTACATAATTTATCTTCTTCTGATCCACTATAAAAATTAATTACCGGAATATTATTAGTGTCTTCCTGTGTAAAAACCGAGAGAAAATAATTATTTAAAATCGAGCACATTTCATTCTCTTTGTCAGTAAGATGCCCATAGTTATTTTTAAGGGGACCTATCTTATCTCTGACTTTTGTTCTATAGACCTGGAAAAAACTTTTTGGGTTAGTTTTAGAATCCTTAGCAACTTTAATTTCATAGTCTCCTTTAGCTTTTCTTATCCCCTTTTTAATGTCCCTCTTAATGTCAATATACTGATTCATAAGATGACCCTCGCCTCTTTTGATACGCCTATAAATTCCTTTCTTATGCCCTAGTAGATATTTCAGCCTATTATTCATCCATTTTGGGTCATTTCTATTTGATCTAATTTCCTTATAAGGGATAAACGTTCTTTGAGCAGCATGTATTGTGTTCAGAAAACTGTCATATTGATAGCTCTCTTCGTTACCCCAGTCAACAGATGATAAGTGTTCTCTAAGCCCATCGTAATCTGCTAAGGGAAAATCTGGGACTGTTACTGAGTTATCCCTACTATCATACTTCCATTCAATTCTACATGTAATTGATTTGTGGTCGCTAGCACCCAGTTCCTCTGAAACTTCTAAATTATTAACATGGGATTCATTGTTTGCCAGAACTAAGTCAAGCAGGTTATTACCCCTTGTAGGTTCTGTCACAAACTGCTTCAAAAAACAATCCTGAACTACTTCTAAGAAATCGTATGATTCTAAATTCCCAGTCAAGAAATTCCAATCAATATGACTAAAGTTAAAGTCTCCTAGAATTACTACATTATCGTGCCTTGTGGCCCTAACAATTTCCTCCCATAGTAGTCTCCCCTGGTCCCTATCTAAATTTGGGGGACGGTATATCACACCTAAAATTAATTTTTCATGCCCCTCTGAAAATTCTATCCAAACAGACTCTGTATGTGTTACTTCAGACTTAATACCCGTTTTTATGCAACAGTTCAAGCGATCTCGGACATACAATGCCACCCCACCCCCCTTCCCGATACTTCTATCTACTTGGAACAATTTAAAACCCTGAATGTGACATTCTGCATGCATGTCCCGACTTTTTGAATTAAACCACGTCTCAGTAATGGCAAATACATCTATTTTACCTGCACTAGCAACTAGTCTCAACTCGTCCATCTTATTCCTAGCACTGCGACTATTTGTGTAATAAATGTTTAATGACCCTCCTATCTCTTTACCCTTCCTGCTCCTTTCTGTTATTCCACTAAATCTATTACTGTCATTGTCAATTAGTGCCACTGGCTTTCCAATATCCACCTCATTTTGCCTATTACTAGTTCTCCTAGTACTCATGTTACTACCCTGCGACTTCACAGTTTTCCCGCCAAAACCCATACCACTAACTATTCCTAGTTTAAAGACCTAACAGGTCCCTCCACTGCGTTGGCCAGTGCTCCCACCCCACACCTAGACAAGTGAACCCCATCCCTGGCATACATGTCATTTCTGCCATAGAAGAGGTCCCAGTTGTCAATGAATGTTACCTCATTTTCCTTACAGTATTTGTCCAGCCAGCAATTGACACAAATTGCTCTGGACAACCATTCATTTCCAACTCCTCTCCTTGGCAAAATGCCACATATGACAGGTTTCCCACCCTTCTTCCTAATTATCTCTATTGCTGACCTATACCTGCTAATCAGGTCCTCACTCCTACGTCTGCCAACATCGTTGCCTCCAGCACTGAGACAGATAATAGGATTGCTCCCATTACCTCTCATGATGTCATCCAGACGGCTAACAATATCCTTCATCCCAGCCCCAGGAAAACACACTCTCTGCCTCCTACTCCTATCCTTCAAACAGAATGCCCTATCCATGTACCTAATCTGGCTATCACCAACAACAACAATGTTTTTACCTTCCTTGGCGTCGTCCGTAGTGATGCTCCGAGTAGTCGACTCACATTCGCCAGGTAGCATTACACCACTTGTAGAATTCGTCATGACGTTCTCGATGGTCTTCGTTGGGGTTTCTAGGGATGTCTCACTCACGTCTGCCAATGCTTCCTTGGTGCTCGTTGTGGCATTCCCAGTAGAACACTCACATTCGTCAGGTAGCACCGAGAATGAGTTGGAAGTTTCCACGGCAGTCTTCTGGTTTCTCGTTGTTTCTGCCTCTCCAACCGTTTTCTTAATCTTCAGCTTGGTTCCATGTTGCCCGGCCACTGACCAAGCTCCCCTCTTAACCTGGGGACTCACAACAGGAGGATTACTACGAATCCTCTTGTTCTCCTCCGTTAATCGCCGTATCTCCAGTTTAGCAACTCTGAGTTCTTCTCTCAGCTGCTGGTAAAGCTGCTCAAGAGAGGGCATCCTGGTTCAGATTCACAGAGAGCACACAAACAGGTCTTCACAGAGCTAAGTACACTTCACCACTGAATAAGTACACGTCACCACTAATTTAAATCTAATTTAAATCCATTACTGCGGGTTCTCTCTTGGAGAGATATCCTCAAGACCTTGTTAATATCCCCTCTATTAATACCTATCTTCCACTTATACACTTCGATCAGGTCTTCCCTCATTCTTCGTCTAACAAGTGAATGTAACTTAAGAGTCTTCAATCTTTCTTCATAAGGAAGATTTCTAATGCTATGTATTAATTTAGTCATCCTACGCTGAATGTTTTCTAACGAATTTATGTCCATTCTGTAATATGGAGACCAGAATTGAGCTGCATAATCTAGGTGAGGCCTTACTAATGATGCATAAAGCTGCAGTATGACCTCTGGACTTCTGTTGCTTACACTTCTTGATATAAATCCCAGTAATCTATTAGCCTTATTTCGTACGCTTAGGCATTGCTGTCTTGGTTTAAGGTTGCTGCTTACCATAACCCCCAAGTCCTTTTCGCAATCTGTATGGCTAAGTTCTACATTATTTAACTTATAAGTGCTAGGGTTATGGACACTCCCGAGCTTCAGAACCTTGCATTTATCTACATTGAACTGCATCTGCCACTTTTCTGACCAAGAGTAGAGTTTGTCTAAATCCTCCTGAAGTTCCCTAACATCTACGTTTGAATCAATTATCCTACCTATCTTCGTGTCATCGGCGAATTTGCTCTTATCACTAGTAATTCCTTCATCAAGATCATTGATATATATTATAAACAACAACGGGCCCAAGACTGATCTCTGTGGAACGCCACTTGTTACAGATCCCCACTCGGATTTAACCCCATTGATGGACACTCTCTGCTTCCTGTCTGTGAGCCATGATTCGATCCACGAGAGCACCCTTCCCCCAATGCCATGAGCTGCTACTTTCTTCAACAGTCTTTGGTGCGGAACTCTATCAAATGCCTTACTAAAATCTAAGTAAATAATATCAAATTCTTTATCGTGGTCAACAGCCTCAAAAGCTTTACTGAAGAAAATTAATAAATTAGTTAGACAAGACCGGCCTCTTGTGAATCCATGCTGAGTATCATTAATCAAGCTATGCTTATCGAGATGGCTTCTTATAATCTCAGCTATAATTGACTCTAGTAATTTGCCTACAATTGAGGTCAGGCTTATTGGGCGGTAATTTGACGGTAACGACTTGTCCCCTGTTTTAAAAATAGGAATTACATTAGCCATCTTCCACATATCAGACACTACACCTGTTTGAAGAGATAAATTAAAAATATTAGTTAATGTTTCACAGAGTTCCATTTTGCATTCCTTAAGAACCCTTGAAAAAACCTCATCAGGACCAGGTGACTTATTTTGCTTCAGTCGGTCTATCTGCTTCACAACCATTTCACTAGTGACTGTGATGTTACATAATTTATCTTCTTCTGGCCCACTATAAAAATTAATTACCGGAATATTATTAGTGTCTTCCTGTGTAAAAACAGAGAGAAAATAATTATTTAAAATCGAGCACATTTCATTCTCTTTGTCAGTAAGATGCCCATAGTTATTTTTAAGGGGACCTATCTTATCTCTGACTTTTGTTCTATATACCTGGAAAAAACTTTTTGGGTTAGTTTTAGAATCCCTAGCAACTTTAATTTCATAGTCCCTTTTAGCTTTTCTTATCCCCTTTTTAATGTCCCTCTTAATGTCAATATACTGATTCATAAGATGACCCTCGCCTCTTTTGATACGCCTATAAATTCCTTTCTTATGCCCTAGTAGATATTTCCGCCTATTATTCATCCTTTTTGGGTCATTTCTATTTGATCTAATTTCCTTATAAGGGATAAACGTTCTTTGAGCAGCATGTATTGTGTTAAGAAAACTGTCATATTGATAGCTCTCTTCGTTACCCCAGTCAACAGATGATAAGTGTTCTCTAAGCCCATCGTAATCTGCTAAGCGAAAATCTGGGACTGTTACTGAGTTATCCCTACTATCATACAACCATTCAATGCTAAATGTAAATGATTTGTGGTCGCTAGCACCCAGTTCCTCTGAAACTTCTAAATTATTAACAAGGGATTCGTTGTTTGCCAGAACTAAGTCAAGCAGGTTATTACCCCTTGTAGGTTCTGTCACAAACTGCTTCAAAAAACAATCCTGAACTACTTCTAAGAAGTCGTGTGATTCTAAATTTCCAGTCAAGAAATTCAAATCAATATGACTAAAGTTAAAGTCTCCTAGAATTACTACATTATCGTGCCTTGTGGCCATAACAGTTTCCTGCCATAGTAGTCTCCCCTGGTCCCTATCTAAATTTGGGGGACGGTATATCACACCTAAACTTAATTTTTCATGCCCCTCTGAAAATTCTATCCAAACAGACTCTGTATGTGTTACTTCAGACTTAATACCCGTTTTTATGCAACAGTTCAAGCGATCTCTGACATACAATGCCACCCCACCCCCCTTTCCGACACTTCTATCTACTTGGAACAATTTAAAACCCTGGATGAGACATTCTGCAGGCATGTCCCGACTTTTTGAATTAAACCACGTCTCAGTAATGGCAAATACATCTATTTTACCTGCACTAGCAACTAGTCTCAACTCGTCCATCTTATTCCTAGCACTGCGACTATTTGTGTAATAAATATTTAAGGACCCTCCTCTCTCTTTACCCTTCCTGCTCCTTTCTGTTATTCCACTAAACCTATTACTGCCCTTGTCAATTAGTGCTACTGGCTTTCCAATATCCACCTCATTTTGCCTATTACTAGTTCTCCTAGTACTCATATTACTACCCTGCGACTTCACAGTTTTCCCTCAAAAACCCATACCACTAACTATTCCTAGTTTAAAGACCTAACAGCTCCCTCCACTGCGTTGGCCAGTGCTCCCACCCCAGACCTAGATAAGTGAACCCCGTCCCTGGCATACATGTCATTTCTGCCATAGAAGAGGTCCCAGTTGTCAATGAATGTTACCGCATTTTCCTTACAGTATTTGTCCAGCCAGCAATTGACACCAATTGCTCTGGACAACCATTCATTTCCAACTCCTCTCCTTTGCAAAATGCCACATATGACAGGTTCCCCACCCTTCCTCCTAATTATCTCTATTGCTGACCTATACCTGCTAATCAGGTCCTCACTCCTACGTCTGCCAACATCGTTGCCTCCAGCACTGAGACAGATAATAGGATTGCTCCCATTACCTCTCATGATGTCATCCAGACGGCTAACAATATCCTTCATCCCAGCCCCTGGAAAACACACTCTCTGCCTCCTACTCCTATCCTTCAAGCAGAATGCCCTATCCATGTACCTAATCTGGCTATCCCCAACAACAACAATGTTTTTACCTTCCTTGGCGTCGTCCGTCGTGATGCTCCGAGTAGTCGACTCACATTCTTCAGGTAGCATTACACCACTTGTAGAATTCTTCAACACGTTCTCGATGGTCTTCGTTGGGGTTTCTAGGGATGTCTCACTCACGTCTGCCAATGCTTCCTTGGTGCTCGTTGTGGCATTCCCAGTAGAACACTCACATTCGTCAGGTAGCACCGAGAATGAGTTGGAAGTTTCCACGGTAGTCTTCTGGTTTCTCGTTGTTTCTGCCTCTCCAACCGTTTTCTTGATCTTCAGCTTGGTTCCATGTTGCCCGGCCACTGACCAAGCTCCCCTCTTAACCTGGGGACTCACAACAGGAGGATTACTACGAATCCTCTTGTTCTCCTCCGTTAATCGCCGTATCTCCAGCTTACAACTCTGAGCTCTTCTCTCAGCTGCTGGTAAAGCTGCTCAAGAGAGGGCATCCTGGTTCAGATTCACAGAGAGCACAGAAACAGGTCTTCACAGAGCTAAGTACACGTCACCACTGAGCTAAGTACACGTCACCACATGAGATTGCTAAGTTCAATTACCTTAAATGTCTTGTGAAGGGAGAACCCTATGAATTGTTAAGTCATTTCCGGTGGTCAAAGGCAATTATCAAATAGCCTTACGTGTCTTAGCAGACAATTACTTCGATGCTGACAAGGCCAGAGTTAGACATGCAGTCTTAATATCAAGCTTAAAGCCACCCAAACATTGTTTTTCAGACTTACAGGCATTTAGAATCACATTAGACAATAGTCTCAGATCTCTAGGTGCTAAATATGACCTAAGACAATGTGATTGGTTTATCAGTGGTATTGTACAAGATAAGTTGTCACCACAAACTATTGAACGATTAAATATTATGTTCAATAAACGCTATTTCACTTGTGAGGAAATTAGCAATGGTTTACAAACAATAGTTTCATGCATGCAAGCAACGAGACAAGATGAAAAATCCACAAATCTGGTGGATAATAAACCTTCAACTCAGCATAAAAAGAGTATAACTACTCCCACTAAACCACATAATGGGAAATCCCATATAGGCATTTATCAAGCTGTGAATACAACAGACAGTAAACAGACTGTCATACATAAACGTACTCCAAAATGTGTACTTTGTGATGGAACACATTGGGCACAGTATTGTAGTCAATACACATCAATGGAGGCACGTAAACAACGTGTTCATCAGCTGAAAAGGTGCATCAAGTGTTTAGGTGAACACAAGGGAGGTAAATGCTCACTGAAGAAGTGTTTTAAATGCAAGGTTATGCATCATACAGCATTATGCCAAAATACTTTTGCTGAACAGCAGAAGACTTCCACAGAATCAGGAAGTCAACAAGCAACAGCATTAAATGTGAGAGATAAGTTTAAAGCAACTGCTCTCCCGATAGCTCGAGTTCAGTTATCTAATAAATTACACAAAACCAATGTGCTAACACTATTTGATCAAGGCTCACAAAGGTCCTTCATAAGAAGAACAGTGTTGCAGAAACTGAATAAACAACCCTATGCCAAAATACAGTTAGAGCTGGTTTTTTCCACAATTCTGGTAAACAGACATATGACCTAGCCAGAATCACTGTTGGTCTACGAAACAGGAAAAAGACAGTAGAAGCTGTGGTAGTAGATGATTTGCCTAAGTCTGTGCAGATCCAGGGATTAAGAAATAGTTGCAGCACTGAAAGCAGCTAAGGTCAAGTTAGCCTGTCCTGACATACAGACGGACACTATTAGTCCAATTGATTTAATAATTGGAAGTGATTATTATCACTGTTTTGTGCAAAATATAGTAAGTAAACATGATGTTCACTTGCTTGAAACAGCAGGAGGCCACATGATAGGTGGTCCCATTCCCTCTCAAAGTGGGAAAGAAGCTGATATTGATTCAGTGGAAAATGTACTAGTTACGAGAATAACCGCTGATCATACCACAGCAAAAATTATCATTACTGTAAGAAATGAATGAACCAGTTGATAAGTTGTGGGATTTAGATGCGATAGGTATTGATGTAAATAAACCAAGCCCACAAGAGTCTCAGACTTATAGCCAATATTTGGACACTGTCAAATATAAAGATGGACAGTATTGGGTTAGGTTACCATGGAAATTAAATCCACCACATCTGCCTAGCAATTATCGCATGGCTTTCGGACAGATGAAAGCACAAATACATGAGCTCAGGAAGAATCCAGAGTTACTGACTGTCTATGATAATATCATACAAGAACAGTTGGACAATAAATTCATTGAGGAAATAGTTGAAGATAAGTTGAAGACAAACGCTCATTATCTCCCGCGCCATGGAGTCAGAAAAGATTCTGAAACCACTCCACTACGTGTTGTATATAATTGCAGCACACGTGCAAATAAAGATATAGCAAGTCTTAATGACTGTCTGATGACCGGACCCTCACTAACTGAGAAGCTTGGAGACGTGCTTATGAAATTTCGCACAAACCCATATGCCTACACGGCTGATATTTCCAAGGCTTTCTTAAGAGTAGGACTACAAGAAATAGATAGAGATTATACTCGATTCTTGTGGCCTGAAAATCAACATGATCCTCAAAGTCCTGTGAAAACTTATCGTTTCAAATCAGTATTATTTGGTGCAACATCCTCTCCATTCTTACTAGAAGCTACTCTAAATACACATTTGAAGAAATCTGAAAGTCCCTTCAAAGAAATCTTAAAGAAAAGTTTCTATGTGGACAATCTTCAAGGTACTGTGAATAAAGAGGAGGATTTGAAATCCTTATACAGAGAAGCTAACAAGGAGATGAAAGAAGCAAACATGCCTCTAAGGATGTGGAATACAAATTCAAAGCAATTAACGGAACTTATCAAAGAAGATTTCCCTGAAACTGAAATTCCTGATTGCAACAATATGCTGGGACTTAATTGGAACACACAGGAAGATACTTTGAGTCTCAAAAGGATAAATAATAAATCATGCAGTACACTCACTAAACGTAGTTTACTGTCAGAGGTATCACAATGTTTTGATCCTCTAGGACTCGTCTCACTAATTACCATAAAGGGTAAAATGCTTATGCAAAATGCATGGAAGCTCAAAATTGGATGGGATGAGAACGTGCCTCTAGAAATGAGTCAAGCATGGGATGAAATATCCAAGGAGTTTAAACAACTTCATCAAATTAAATTTCCCAGACAAATAGGTCAAGAGGGAAACAAGTACACATTACATGTGTTCTGTGATGCGTCAACCAGAGGTTATGGCGCTGTAGCTTACATGAGTAATGCTGAAGGAAGTACACTAATTACTTCAAAGGCCAGGGTAGCACCCTTGAAGGTCAGAACAGTACCACAATTGGAACTGACAGCACTCTATGTAGGTACAAAATTAGCTGTCTATCTCAACAAAGTACTTGATCATCTCACTATTGAAAAAACCGTGATCTGGAGTGATAATGAGGCAGTTCTCCAGTGGTTAAGAAATATTAAGAGTAAGCTGGTCTATGTTCAGAACAGAGTAGCAGAAATAAAAGAGATGCAGAGAGATTATCTCTTTCTCCACGTCTCTACCCAAGAGAATCCAGCTGACATGTTGTCACGTGGTGTCCCACTCAAGAAATTTGTGGATAATAAATTATGGCTCCATGGACCAAACTGGCTCTCTGATGAAAATAACTGGCCTCAGCAAAAAGCTCACATTATGCCAGAAGAAACAGTCTGCTTGAACACAGCAGAAATAAGTTGTGTAAATACTGCAGCAGCCACAACAGAAATAGTCATTGATGGATCTAAATACTCATCTTTGGGTAAACTATTAAGAGTTACAGCTCTTGTCTTTGAATTCAATAAAGGAATAAAACCTGATTATGAATGTCTTGAACCCATTAAATACTGGGTGAAACTAATACAGAAAGACGTTTTCTCTACAGAATATAAATTTCTAGAAACACAAAATAAATCCCCAAAGAAACCTGTTATGATTAATTCTTTAGGACTTTATCTCGACTCAGAAAAGATTATGAGATGTCGAGGAAGAATTCATAATTCTTCACTACCTAAAGAAGCCATACATCCAATATTGATCCCCAAGAATCATTGGCTAACAAAACTGATTGTGCAAAACGCCCACAGTAACGTGTTACATGGTGGGGTAGCTGACACACTTTGTCATATACGACAGTCCTACTGGATACCTCAAGGTCGACAAAGTGTGAAAAAACAAATAAAGGACTGTATTACTTGTCGTCACTGCGATATGCGAGTATGTCAGTATCCAGGTCCACCTCCATATCCCTCTGAAAGAGTTTGTCATATCACTCCATTTGAGGTGACAGGTGTAGATTACACTGGACCAATAATTTTAACCAAAACAGTTGACAAAGTTCCCATCAAGGTGTACATCTGTTTGTTCACTTGTGCTACAACTAGAGCAGTACATCTAGAAGTAGCCACTGACATGTCTGCTGAAACTTTTATCAAATTATTCAGAAGGTTTGCAGCCAGAAGAGCATGTCCCAGACTGATGATTTCAGATAATGCAACGAACTTTGTTGCTGGTGCTGCTTATATAAGCAAGATCTTTGATCAACCAGAAGTACAACAGATGGTGAATCAACGCAGATGTCGTTGGAGATACATTCCTCCTAAATCTCCATGACACGGCGGATTTTATGAAAGAATGATCGGCATTGTAAAACGTTGTTTAAGGAAGACTCTTCATCGTCAAAGAATCGACTTAGAAGAATTCCGTACAGTTGTGACTGAAATAGAAAACAGAGTCAACAACAGACCTCTAACTTATGTTACCGATGATCTGGACAATTTAGAAGTGTTAAGTCCATCTCATTTACTCCATGGCAGAAGGCTCGAACCTGTTCCTCCCATGAATGATAAAGAAATCATAAAGGATCCTACTTATTTCGAACCTGAGCAACTCATAAGTAAATTCAAACACCTTAATAAAGTGATTGAACATTGGGAGAAAATTTGGCGAGAAGACTATCTCACCTCATTGAGAGAACACTTCTATGGAGCTGGTGTTCCTGAAAATCATAAGTCCTTAAGACCTGGTGACATAGTGATTATTGACAATGATAGTCCGAGGTCCCAATGGCCACTTGGAAAAATTGTGACCATATATCCTGATGCGAATGGAATCATCAGGACAGTTGATGTTTTAAACAAAAGTGTAGTGAATAAGCGGACAATAAATAAACTAGTGCCGTTAGAATTACACAGTGTTGAAAACAAAATTAGTGATTCTCCAGATACCGCACAGACTAAAGCTGTTCAGAAAAGACAAGCAGCAGTGGTGGCGAGTGAGAAAAACAAATTAATGTTAAGTGATGAATAGTTCACCTGCAGCGAACCTCTGCCGCCCCCCAGTGTGGAGAAATTTTCTCCAGGAGGGGGGTATCAGCCCCCTTCAGCCCCCTTCAGCCCCCTTCAGCCCGTTCAGCCCCTTTCAGCCCTGAGGGGCCAAGCCCTCTCAGAAGGGGCGAGTATCTTGTTTACTGCTAGAGTGAGTAATTGATCTCAGATGCCATATGCGTGGTCAAACGGCCTCTGCTCCTTGCAGTCCAGTGTTGCAAATTGTATTTTTATAAGAGACAGTGCATCTCTTACTTTAGCAGGACAATTAAGGAAAATCTTGCTCCCACTTTATTACCATAGTAAAGATAGTGGACATTGTTGTCTATGCTTAAGAGAGCAAGAATCAAACATTCTGCTTTGCTTCATCGAGGAAGTGGCAAGGAAGCAAGGAGTACTAGGTGAGTTTTTTTTTGTGCTGGGGGCAGTGACGGCATGGAGCGCTGTGGCGTCTTGCAGATTACTTTGACTCTACTACGAGTGACACTGACGCCAGGATAACCAACAAAGAACACTGATCTGTGCGTTAGTGTGGACAAAGTGTCTCACAAAACACGATAATCACTTACAGAGAAGTGTGATCAACTTCTTAGTGATATTGTGTCAACAATTATTGATGAACAGTGTAACAACGAGTGTTGCGATCCAACAGAGTGTAGTGCGACATTCTTCAAAGAACACTATTCTTCAATCAACTCAACGGATATCCGGGCGTAATTACGGGTCAGATACATATACCCAGGTAAGTGTTCTAACTCGTGATGTACTACTATTGACTGCGCAGTTGAGTATAAAATCGTGAGTTAGTCACTTATCATAAACCCCGGTGATATGCGGACCATTGAGTCCAAACAAGTACGTACATCGTCAGCCACCAGTGTATGAAATATGCTGACATAACACCCCCTAGGGGTAATTTATAATCTTACAAATTATATTTCTTGACAGCCCATGTTGAGATGGTTTTGACAGCTTCTAGACCTCGTCTGCAGGGGCGGCTGTGCAGGCGATGAGTTGTCCTTTTAAGTTAAGTATAAGTCTTTAAACTTAACTGGTAATGCCATTTCTCAACAGAATTTATCTGATGGTCTGAATAAATATTAATGAGAACTATAGTTTCTCCGAATACTAAACTAAATCTGTTTCTAGCAACTAGCACCCAGGATGCCATTCCCAACAGTTGATTATGACCCAGGATATAATCTACGACAGTTAAATAACATCTTGCAGAATAATGTTTATTAAATGGAATTAATCCTCTTCTATGACCTGCGAATTTTATATCGATAATAACACTGATATGAAGAGTTGTCTAGTAATACTCTGATTAACATTGTTAAGAAGAGTTGTATAGTGGTACTCTGGTTAACATTGTTATGATGAGTTGTATAGTGATAAACCATACCACGGGCGGGGATAGAACCCGCGATCAGAGAGTCTCAATACTCGATCGTCGTGTTAGCCACTGGACCAGCTAACCACAATAATATTCATCCAACTAGGTATATTTCTACACCATATTTCTACACACGACGGTCTGAAGTTTTGAGACTCTCTGATCGCGGGTTCTATCCCTGCCCGTGGTATGGTTTGTTTGCAATCGTGTCATTACGATTTCATGAGTCATGTTGATGGCTTTGAGGGGACTTGAGCTAGAGTGCGTCACGGCCACGCTAGCTGGAGATTCTTCTGTAAAAACTTGCATTTGTGGTCACAGTGGTGCCTATGCTAACCTTCCTATGGTGTAGAAATATACCTAGTTGGATGAATCTTATTGTGGCTAGCTGGTCCAGTGGCTAACGCGACGGTCTGGAGTTTTGAGACTCTCTGATCGCGGGTTCTATCCCTGCCCGGGGTATGGTTTGTGGGCAATCGTGTCATTACGATTTCATGAGTCATGTATAGCGATGCTCTGGCTAACATTTTTATGAAGTTTACCTGGAGAGAGTTCCGGGGGTCAACGCCCCCGCGGCCCGGTCTGTGACCAGGCCTCCTGGTGGATCAGAGCCTGATCAACCAGGCTGTTGCTGCTGGCTGCACGCAAACCAACGTACGAGCCACAGCCCGGCTGGTCAGGAACCGACTTTAGGTGCTTGTCCAGTGCCAGCTTGAAGACTGCCAGGGGTCTATTGGTAATCCCCCTTATGTGTGCTGGGAGGCAGTTGAACAGTCTCGGGCCCCTGACACTTATTGTATGGTCTCTTATCGTGCTAGTGACACCCCTGCTTTTCATTGGGCGGATGTTGCATCGTCTGCCAAGTCTTTTGCTTTCGTAGTGAGTGATTTTCGTGTGCAAGTTCGGTACTAGTCCCTCTAGGATTTTCCAGTTGTATATAATCATGTATCTCTCCCGCCTGCGTTCCAGGGAATACAGGTTCAGGAACCTCAAGCGCTCCCAGTAATTTAGGTGTTTTATCTCCGTTATGCGCGCCGTGAAGGTTCTCTGTACATTTTCTAGGTCAGCAATTTGTATAGTGATACTCTAGTTAACATTGTTATGCAGAGTTACATATAAGTTTTGATCAACAGTACCTAGTAATAATAACAACTGTCCTCCACATTGAATAAACTAATCTACTTAATTATATAATTGCCGTCTTCTTCACGCTGAAAATAATTATATTTAAACTGCTGTTATTAGCAAACGAGAGAACGTCATTGGAAAGGATATTATTCCTAAATCTTTTTAAATCTCAGGGAGATTATGTTTCATATCGATATTAATAGTTTTGTAAATGCTGTTTATACCACCATTACAACTGCACTCGTTATAGATGTAAAATGATTACCCTCATATATTTTTTCCTCTGTCTAATTTCGAATACATATTAATAACAGTTTCTTCCAAAAGAAAATAGTCCTTTGGGAAAATAAATTTCTTAAGGCAGTATTCAGAATTTTTTTTTTAGATTTTATTTAAAACAGTGAGATACACAATGATAAATGTATATTAAAAACACACAAAAGAAAGCGGTTAATTTTACAATAATCTCACACAACCAACGATACCCTACAATATAATGGTAATACACCTTACACACAAACAAAGTATTGACAAAGGTTTTGTGGAGAAATTTTCTCCAGGAGGGGGTATCAGCCCCCTTCAGCCCCTTCAGTCCCTTTCAGCCCTGAGTGGCCCAGCCCTCTCAGAAGGAGCAAGCGTCTTATTTACTGCTACAGTGAGTAATTGATCACAGATGCCGTACGAGTATGCGACGTGGTCAAGTGACCGCTGCTCCTTGCAGTCCTGTGTTGCAAAGTGTAGCTTAATAAAAGACAGTTCATCTCTTACTTTAGCAGGACAATTAAGGAAAATCCTGCTCCCACTTTATTACCATAGTAAAGATAGTGGACATTGTTGTCTATGCTTAAGACAGCAAGATTTAAACATTCTGCTTTACTTCATCGAGGAAGTGGCAAGGAAGCAAAAGTACTAGGTCAGCTTTTTCTTTGTGCTAGGGGAGTGATGGCATGGGGTGCTGTGGCGTCTTGAGATTACTTTTGACTCTACTGAGAGTGACACTGACGCCAGGATAACCAACAAAGAACGATCTGTGCGTTAGTGTGAACAAAGTATCTCATAAAACACAATAAACACTTAAGAGAAGTGTGATCAGCTTCTTTAGTGATAAGATTGTGAACAATAAAGACAAATCTTGTGGAACATAGTGTACCAGTGTGCGTTTTCCTAGACTATGGAAGACGTGGACATCCAAGGACACTTCAGCTTCTATCAAGTCACCGATATCTGTCGAAGGTGTGAAGAACACCATAGCTCACGCTACAAGAGCAAGGTAGGTTATGAATTTCTTGTAGTACGGGGGACTGCGCAGTTCTTGAGTCGCAAGGAGTTTGTAATCAACCTATAGTCGGCAGTTAGGTGCGGACTTTTGAGTCCAAACAAGTACGTAAATTGTCAGCCATCAGTGAATGAAATATGCTGACATAACACCCCCTAGGGGTAATTTATAATCTTACAAATTATAACTCTTTACAGCCCGTTGAGAGATGACTTCGACAGCTTCTCAAGACCTCGTCTGCAAGGGCGGCTGTGCAGGTGATGAGCTGTCTTTCTAAGTTACGTACTAACTCTTTAAACTTAACTGGTAATGCCATTTCTCAACATAATTGGTCGTGCTCGAACCGGATAAAGGCCACACTGTGGTCCAAATATGTTGTACTACAGTGTACAAATAACCTACGAGCCAAGGTCCTTCGAAAAACGCAGTAAAACTAGTGTTTTATAATTTAAATCAGTATAAATGAGTCCCTCCAGACTCAATCACAGAGAATGGGCAGCCAAAAGAAAACGGGCGCTCACCCAGCGTTCACCCAAAGAAAACGGGAGCTGGGTGACTCACCCAACAAGAAAACGGGGGATGGCACCCGGCATCCACTGCTCCAAGCTCGAAGAAGTGCTGATTAAGACAACAACCCAAGTAATGTTCGATTTGTCTGAGTGTCTATACACATAGTGTTTATAATGTTTATAGACAAAAATTAAGAGACAAAATTGTGTTAAAGTTTGTTTCTTATAGATATACCTATTATATTAAAGGAACTGTTGGTCTAGGAAACAGGAAAAAGACAGTAGAAGCTGTGGTAGTAGATGATTTGCCTAAGTCCGTGCAGATCCAGGGATTAAAAGAAACAGTTGCAACACTGAAAGCAGCTAAGGTCAAGTTAGCCTGTCCTGACATACAGACATACACTATTAGTCCAATTGATTTAATCATTGGAAGTGATTATTATCACTGTTTTGTGCAAAATATAGTAAGTAAACATGATGTTCACTTGCTGAAAACAGCAGGAGGCCACATGTATGTGGTCCCATTCCCTCTCAAATTGGGATAGAAGCTGATATTGATTCAGTGGAAAATGTACTAGTTACGAGAATAACCGCTGATCATGTACCACAGCAAAAATTATCATTACTGGAAGAAATGAATGAACCAGTTGATAAGTTGTGGGATTTAGATGCGATAGGTATTGATGTAAATAAACCAAGCCCACAAGAGTCTCAGACTTATAGCCAATATTTGGACACTGTCAAATATGAAGATGGACAGTATTGGGTTAGGTTACCATGGAAATTAAATCCACCACATCTGCCTAGCAATTATCGCATGGCTTTCGGACAGATGAAAGCACAAATACATGAGCTCAGGAAGAATCCAGAGCTACTGACTGTCTATGATAATATCATACAAGAACAGTTGGACAATAAATTCATTGAGGAAATAGTCGAAGATAAGTTGAAGACAGGCGCTCATTATCTCCCGCACCATGGAGTCAGAAAAGATTCTGAAACCACTCCACTACGTGTTGTATATGATTGCAGCGCACGTGCAAATAAAGATGTAGCAAGTCTTAATGACTGTCTGATGACCGGACCCCTCACTAACTGAGAAGCTTGGAGACGTGCTTATGAAATTTCGTACAAACCCACATGCCTACATGGCTGATATTTCCAAGGCTTTCTTAAGAGTAGGACTACAAGAAATAGATAGAGATTATACTCCATTCTTGTGGCCTGAAAATCCACATGATCCTCAAAGTCCTGTGAAAACTTATCGTTTCAAATCAGTATTATTTGGTGCAACATCCTCTCCATTCTTACTAGAAGCTACTCTAAATACACATTTGAAGAAATCTGAAAGTCCCTTCAAAGAAATCTTAAAGAAAAGTTTCTATGTGGACAATCTTCAAGGTACTGTGAATAAAGAGGAGGATTTGAAATCCTTATACAGAGAAGCTAACAAGGAGATGAAAGAAGCAAATATGCCTCTAAAGATGTGGAATACAAATTCAAAGCAATTAAGGGAACTTATCAAGGAAGATTTCGCTGAAGCTGAAATTCCTGATTGCAACAATATGCTGGGTCTTAACTGGAACACACAGGAAGATACTTTGAGTCTCAAAAAGATAAACAATAAATCATGCAGTACACTCACTAAACGTAGTTTACTGTCAGAGGTATTACAATGTTTTGATCCTCTAGGACTCGTCTCACCAATTACCATAAAGGGTAAAATGCTTATGCAAGATGCATGGAAGCTCAAAATTGGATGGGATGAGAAATTGCCTCTAGAAATGAGTCAAGCATGGGATGAAATATCCAGGGAGTTTGAGCAACTTCATCAAATTAAATTTCCCAGACAAACAGGTCAAGAGGGAAACAATTACATATTACATGTGTTCTGTGATGCGTCAACCAGAGGTTATGGCGCTGTAGCTTACATGAGTAATGCTGAAGGAAGTACACTAATTACTTCAAAAGCCAGGGTAGCACCCTTGAAGGTCAGAACAGTACCACAACTGGAACTGGCAGCACTCTATGTAGGTACAAAATTAGCTGTCTATCTCAACAAAGTACTTGATCACCTCACTATTGAAAAAGCCGTGATATGGAGTGACAATGAAGCAGTTCTCCAGTGGTTAAGAAATAATAAGAGTAAGTTGGTCTATGTACAGAACAGAGTAGCAGAAATAGAAGAGATGCAGAGAGATTATCTCTTTCTCCACGTCTCTACTCAAGAGAATCCAGCTGACATGTTGTCACGTGGTGTCCCACTCAAGAAATTTGTGGATAATAAATTATGGCTCCACGGACCGAACTGGCTCTCTAATGAAAATAACTGGCCTCAGCAAAAAGCTCACATTATGCCAGAAGAAACAGTCTGCTTGAACACAGCAGAAATAAGTTGTGTAAATACTGCAGACACGACAGAAATAGTCATTGATGGATCTAAATACTCATCTTTGGGTAAACTCTTAAGAGTTACAGCTCTTGCCTTTAAATTCATTAAAGGAATGAAACCTGATTATGAATGTCTTGAACCCATTAAATACTGGGTGAAACTAATACAGAAAGATGTTTTCTCTACAGAATATAAATTTCTAGAATCACAAGATAAATCCCCGAAGAAACCTGTCATGATTAATTCTTTAGGACTTTATCTCGACTCAGGAAAGATTATAAGATGTCGAGGAAGAATTCATAATTCTTCACTACCTAAAGAAGCCATACATCCAATGTTGATCCCCAAGAATCATTGGCTAACAAAACTGATTGTGCAAAACGCCCACAGTAACGTGTTACATGGTGGGGTAGCTGACACACTTTGTCATATACGACAATCCTACTGGATACCTCAAGGTCAACAAAGTGTGAAAAAACAAATAAGGGACTGTATTGCTTGTCGTCACTACGATATGCGAGTATGTCAATATCCAGGTCCACCTCCATATCCCTCTGAAAGAGTTTGTCATGTCACTCCATTTGAGGTGACAGGTGTAGATTACACTGGACCAATAATTTTAACAAAAACAGTTGACAAAGTTCCCATCAAAGTGTACATCTGTTTGTTCACTTGTGCTACAACTAGAGCAGTACATCTAGAAGTAGCCACTGACATGTCTGCTGAAACCTTTATCAAATTATTCAGACGGTTTGCAGCCAGAAGGGCATGTCCCAGACTGATGATTTCAGATAATGCAACGAACCTTGTTGCTGGTGCTGCTTATATAAGCAAGATCTTTGATCAACCAGAAGTACAACAGATGCTGAATCAACGCAGTTGTCGTTGGAGATACATTCCTCCTAAATCTCCATGGCACGGCGGATTTTATGAAAGAATGATCGGCATTGTAAAACGTTGTTTAAGGAAGACTCTTCATCGTCAGAGAATAGACTTAGAATAGACAGTTGTGACTGAAATAGAAAATAGAGTCAACAACAGACCTCTAACTTATGTTACCGATGATCTGGACAAATTAGAAGTGTTAAGTCCATCTCATTTACTCCATGGCAGAGGCTCGAACCTGTTCCTTCCATGAATGATAAAGAAATCATAGAGGATCCTACTTATTTCGAACCTGAGCAACTCAAACGTAAATTCGAACACCTGAATAAAGTGATTGAAGTTGGGAGAAAATTTGGCGAGAAGACTATCTCACCTCATTCAGAGAACACTTCTATGGAGCTGGTGTTCCTGAAAATCTTAAGTCCTTAAGACCTGGTGACATAGTGATTATTGACAATGATGGTCCGAGGTCCCAATGGCCACTTGGAAAAATTGTGACCATATATCCTGATGCAAATGGAATCATCAGGACAGTTGATGTTTAAGCAAAGGAGTAGTGAATAAGCGGACAATAAATAAACTAGTGCCGTTAGAATTACACAGTGTTGAAAACAAAATTAGTGATTCTCCAGAAACCACACCGACTAAAACTGTTCAGAAAAGACAAGCGGCAGTGGTGGCGAGTGAGAAAATTAAATTAATGTTAAGTGATGAATAGTTCATCTGCAGCGAACCTCTGCCGCCCCCCAGTGTGGAGAAATTTTCTCCAGGAGGGGGTATCAGCCCCCTTCAGCCCCTTCAGTCCCTTTCAGCCCTGAGGGGCCCAGCCCTCTCAGAAGGGGCAAGCGTCTTGTTTACTGCTACAGTGAGTAATTGATCACAGATGCCATACGAGTATGCGACGTGGTCAAGTGACCGATGCTCCTTGCAGTCCTGTGTTGCAAAGTGTAGCTTAATAAAAGACAGTTCATCTCTTACTTTAGCAGGACAATTAAGGAAAATCCTGCTCCCACTTTATTACCATAGTAAAGATAGTGGACATTGTTGTCTATGCTTAAGACAGCAAGATTTAAACATTCTGCTTTACTTCATCGAGGAAGTGGCAAGGAAGCAAAAGTACTAGGTCAACTTTTTCTTTGTGCTAGGGGAGTGACGGCATGGGGTGCTGTGGCGTCTTGAGATTACTTTTGACTCTACTGAGAGTGACACTGACGCCAGGATAACCAACAAAGAACGATCTGTGCGTTAGTGTGAACGAAGTATCTCATAAAACACAATAAACACTTAAGAGAAGTTTGATCAGCTTCTTTAGTGATAAGATTGTGAACAATAAAGACAAATCTTGTGGAACATAGTGTACCAGTGTGCGTTTTCCTAGACTATGGAAGACGTGGACATCCAAGGACACTTCAGCTTCTATCAAGTCACCGATATCTGTCGAAGGTGTGAAGAACACCATAGCTCACGCTACAAGAGCAAGGTAGGTTATGAATTTCTTGTAGTACGGAGGACTGCGCAGTTCTTGAGTCGCAAGGAGTTTGTAATCAACCTATAGTCGGCAATTAGGTGCGGACTTTTGAGTCCAAACAAGTACGTAAATTGTCAGCCATCAGCGAATGAAATATGCTGACATAACACCCCCTGGGGTAATTTATAATCTTACAAATTATAACTCTTTACAGCCCGTTGAGAGATGACTTCGACAGCTTCTCAAGACCTCGTCTGCAGGGGCGGCTGTGCAGGCGATGAGCTGTCTTTCTAAGTTACGTACAAACTCTTTAAACTTAGCTGGTAATGCCATTTCTCAACAGGTTTTAGACTCAGACACAACACATTATACATTATTAAAGAACATGTCTAACTATGTTGTATATACAAATGGCAAGCACACATGGGTAAGTATAGAGACTGTATAATAAATCATTGTGTTAAAAAACCAACACACACAATAACACACACACACAAGCACACTCACACACACCAACATACACACCAACATACACACCAACATAAACATAGGTATTAATGAATCGACGACGAAAACATCCAAATATAACAAATACGATGTTATTTTACATCTCAACAAATAATGTAATCAATTACATGTAATATCATATATTACAAGTAATGGGAAAACACGTCTACACAAATACCAATGATTGGTATACAAGAATAACAAGGCAAAACTCTTAACGTTCTGCACATAAAATTTTTTTACATTTTTATTAATGTCATCATCACATTGGAGACATACATACAACACTGGAGACATACATACAACACTGGAGACATACATACAACACTGGAGACATACATACAACACTGGAGACATACATACAACACTGGAGACATACATACAACACTGGAGACATACATACAACACTGGAGACATACATACAACACTGGAGACATACATACAACACTGGAGACATACATACAACACTGGAGACATACATACAACACTGGAGACATACATACAACATTGGAGACATACATACAACATTGAAGACATACATACAACATTGGAGACATACATACAACACTGGATACATACATACAACATTCACAAACACAAGACATTTACACACAGTTAAACGCAGCTGACAGCCCGTTAGATTACCCACTGAACTAACACAAATTATCTCAAATCCTTTAACTCTAACGCTTTGTATGCAGACGGGAAATCTTTCTCCCATCTCCCCTCATATACCAACTGATTTCGACACTTAGTTCTAAGAATTGTTCCCGCTAAAACCCGGATTCTGCTATTACCTTCAACATGCCTCATAGCCCAATATATTCAGAATTACCAAACAAGACGGTAAGTGTATTCATGTTATTAATAACAGAGGCGAGGGTATTGTTGAGGAACTCGTCTGTACAAACTTAACTACTCACATCAAAATTTTGTTCATTCTTAGTTATGGTTTATTTATAAATAAATTGGCAGGCACATATAATCCCTACCTTATTATTATGGCATTCATATTGTCTGTGAACTTCTTGTTAACTACCACCACGCAATAATTATCTCTCCTTTTAATTTTTATCTAATACTTATATGATTTTTCGTAAGTACTGAACAGATAACGTAATGTTTAAAATATTTAATATGTTACAAATGGACATAGGAGAGATTAAATTCTCATTCCTAACCCAATTAATAAATCCACTATGTATAATGATTTAATGTAAACCATGTTTATTCATGGACAATTTCATATTTTTTTAAATGAACGTGATTAAGTCTTTAAGTTATATAAAGCTATTTCGGTATTTTTGTCGACATACGTGCAACTACGGCACCTACAGTAAATACATAATATCCAACTCTACTTCAGGTCCTCTTGAGAGATTACATTAATTTTAACCATAGATACATCCGGTTTAGAATACACATCTCGTCGACTGGTTTTAGGAACGAAATAAATTTCTTTAATAATCCAAAGAGGAATGACATAACCTTGCAGCTAGAGGGAGGATAAATGTAATTTTACCACCACCATTCTTTCTTAATAATAATTAAATCTATTATTACAGTAGTGTGCAAATTCATTGGGACAGGAGTAAATTTTGTGATTATCTCATAATATATTTTAGTCTCCTGCTTAATTAATGTAGTTTCAGTTCCTTTATTTTCAGAAGAGTTTGCTACCGACATCTGACAATCATCCAGCTGTGGTATTGCCTTGCAGTTCTCATCAGTGCTACAACAGCTGTTGTTTTGTAAGTCTATTCCTGTAAGTGTTCTCCATGAGTGACTATGGTTTTGGCAAATTATCTCCTTCAATTCATGATTATTGCTGAAATTGATGATGGATGTTGCACCTAGGAAGCGTGAAAATATTGTAGCTCATAGAAAACATGATGATATGAGTATCAGACAGATCGCCGAATATTTGAGCCTAGCAAAGTCAACTGTTGGTCGGATTCTGAAAAGAGCTGATGACACTTGTGACTGTGGAGTACTGCATGGGAAGATAAGGAAGAAAACACTAGACAACACCTCACGCTAACAAGGTTATCATAAGAAATTGTTTCAAGGATTCCATGGAAACTAGCAAACCTCTACAGAGAGATTTGGCTTCAGATGGCGTACATACTGATTCTTCAACTGCTCGACAAAGCCTCCTTGAAGCTGGTAGAACTTGCAGAAAATCGGTAAAGAGACAATTATTGACTGCTGCAATGAAGCAAAAACGACTGCGGTGGACACTCGATCATAAGGGATGGACGACAGATGAATGGAGAAAAGCTATTTTTTTTCAGATTAGGCGCATTTTGAAGTACATGGGTATAAATAGTAGTAGTGAGATGGAGCTAAGGCGAGCTTCTTCAGAATGGATACATACAACAAGTGCCAATACATACATAACCCACATATAGGAGAGAAGTGCTTACGACGACGTTTCGGTCCGACTTGGACCATTTACAAAGTCACACTAATAGAAAATAAGGAGGAAATAAGTATTTATTACTATTACCTTTACTTTTGCCTTCCTTCACTCCCACTTTTTTCTCTCTTTCACCACTAAACTGTTCTCCCTACTTTTTACTACCATTACAAAGTCACATTAACAGAAACGAGTATGGTACGAGTATATAGGCAAGTTGGAAAAGGGACGGGAACAAGAGAGGTAGAAGAGAAAGTGGAAGTAATGGTAGTAAAAAGTAGGGAGAACAGTTTAGTGGTGAAAGAGAGAAAACAGTGGGAGTGAAGGAAGGTAAAAGTAAAGGTAATAGTAATAAATACTTATTTCCTCCTTATTTTCTGTTAGTGTGACTTTGTAAATGGTCCAAAGCAGACCGAAACGTCGTCGTAAGCTCCTCTCTCCTATGTACGGGTTGTTCCAGTCATGGTATTATGGACCCTGCAGGTAAGCACCATGTCCAGCTGTAATGCTTTGGAGTCTCAGGTTTAAGGGCTAAAGAAGGAGGTTCTACTTCTTCAGGAGGAAAATAGGAGGCCGAAGTTTTGCCTAGATGGGCTTGGGAGTGAATGTGACATGGTGGGAGCTGGTGAGGAAAAGGATGCCAGCAGTGAGCTAAAGAGTTGCAGCCACTTTAAGTGGCAAGTGGTTCACAGTTCAGGAAGAAGGAAGACAAGGAAGGTTAATAGAGAAGATGTGAAGGTAGGAAATCGATTCTCTGTTCTCCAGGACTAGTGTACTTCAATGGTTAGTGAGGTTAAAGGTACCACTGACTCCCCTGCTAATCAAGGTAAGAATATTCTAATTGTAGGAGATTCTCAGGTAAGATATAGGGACTGTGTTTTTTGAAACAGAGATAGGAAGACACACCCTCCTTGGAGAGTGTGCCTCCCAGGAGCTGGTGTTGGTGACATAGTCAGCAGGTTAGATATTATTATGTCAGGTAATGGGAACAAACCCATTATCTGTCTTAGTGTTGGCGGAAATGACAACAGGAAGGACAGGAGACAGGAGTTGCTGGATAAGTACAGATCAGCCATAGAAGTTGTCAGGTCTAAGGGAAGAATCCCAGTCATATGTAGCATCTTGCCTAGAAGGGAATGTCTAGGGCAATTGGTATAAATTGCTGGCTAGACAGGTACTGTATGGAACATGCAATCACATTCACTGATATCTGGGACAAATTCTCTGGCAAGCATGATATGTATGCAAGGGAAGGGGTTCATCTCTCTGGGGTTGGAGTAGTTGCACTAGCCAATTTGACTGAGTGGGTCATTGATGGCTTCTCTAAGAATTTAAACTGATAGATTATAGAGGTATGGGTGTTTGTGGGAAACAATCAGGCTGCAGTATTAGGGTTGAAAACATCAGATATTACCAGGATACCCCAGGGATATGTTTAAAAGACAATGTTCAAAATAAAGTTGCTAGTAAAGGCAAAACAATTGCTCAGCAAACAAAGAGAGATAGTAGAGGGCAACGAAAGACAAGCTCCCTTAAGGTTTAGTATACCAATAGTAGGAGTCTAAGAAATAAGATAGATGAACTAAGATTACTTGCAAGTGCAGATAATATAGATATTATTGCTATAACAGAGACCTGGTTCAGCTTGAAAGATAGAAATGCCTTCTGAATGAAGTATACAGGGTTATAAACTATTCCACACTGATAGGGACAACAGGAAGGGTGGTGGAGTGGCGATGTAGATCAGAGATAACTTAAACTGTTGTGTTAGACAAGATGTAAGATTAGAAACATCGGATACAAAATCTGTTTGGCTATAATTTCTCGAAGGTCGTGAAAAAATAATTTTGGGTGTGATTTATAGGCCCCCAAACCTTGATAGGGAGTGCAATAAGCTGCTGTGGGACGAAATTCATAAGGCGTCTAGATATGAAAATATTGTGTTAATGGGAGATTTTAACTTTAGACAAATTGATTGGAACAATGTGTCAGGAAATCTTGAGTCTAGTGACTTTCTTGATACGGTTCAAGATTACTTTTTAAAAGAGTTTATGACAGAACCAACTAGAGGAAACAATCTGCTTGTCTTAGTTCTTGCCAACAAAGAATCACTAGTTAATAATCTTAAGTTTAGTGATAAGCTGGGAGAAAATGATCACAAATTACTTAGTTTCAATATATCATGGAATTACCCACATAACTGCAGTCAAGTCACTATCCCAGATTTTCCCTTGGCCGACTTCATGGGTATGAGAAATTACCTGGGTGGGCTAAAGTGGGACTACCTTTCTATATGTCAGGTAGGTAGAGTTGGTTGCCAATATGACATATTTCAGAGCACAGTGCTGCCTGCCCAGATGACTTTTGTCCCGAGTAGTGAAATTAGATCTAACAAAAATGTTCCTAAATGGATAAACAATAGATTAAAACATCTCATTGCTCAAAAGAGAGGTATATATAGGCGTATCAAAAAAGGTGAAGTGCAGGTAAGAAATCAGAATATTCAATTACAGAGAAAAAAAAAGGAATGAGAAAAGCAAAAACGGATTATGAGGCTAGAGACGCAATAGATTCGAACACAAACCCAAAAGGGTTCTTTAGGGTATACAGAAGTAAGATGAGGGACAAGATAGGCCCACTTAAGAGTAACTCAGGTCAGATCACTGACAGGGATAAGGAAATGTGTGAACTTTTCAATACCTACTTCCTCTCAGTTTTTACTCAGGAAGATATTAGCGAAATTCCAGAAATAATAAGTTAAGTAGAACAGGACGATAATAAATTATGCATGATAAGGGTAACTAGTGACATGGTCCTCAGACAAATAGAGAAATTAAAACCTAACAAATCCCCAGGCCCTGATGAACTTTTGCAAGGGTATTAAACGAATGCAAAGAGGAACTCAGCATACCTTTGGCTAATATATCACTACAATATATCACTACAAACTGGTAGAGTGCCCGACAAGTGGAAAATGGCAAATGTAATACCAATTTACAAGGAAGGTGACAGGTTCATAGCTTCGAACTATGGACCAATAAGCCTTACTTACATAGCTGGTAAATTTATCGAATCAATAATTGCCGAAGCAATTCGTAGCCATCTTGAAAGGCATAAATTGATTAATAAATCTCAGCACGGTTTTACTAAGGGGCGTTCCTGTCTTCCTGTTACTAACTTTCTTCACTAAAGTATTTGAGGAGGTAGATCAAGGTAATGAATATGATATTGTGTATATGGACTTCAGTAAGGCTTTCGATAGAGTTCCACATCAGAGACTACTGAGGAAACTTAAGGCACACGGAATAGGAGGAGAAATTTTTTCCTGGGTAGAGGCATGGTTGACAAATAGGCAGCAGAGTTTGCATAAATGGGGCACGTCACAGGGGTCAGTGTTGGGCCCCTTGTTGTTCACAATCTACGTAAACGACATAGATGAGGGAATAAATAGCGACATAAGCAAATTTCCTGATGACACCAAAATAGGCTGTCCAATACATTCTATTGAGGACATTAGAGCACTCCAGGATGATTTGAATAGACTGAAGCAGTGGTTAGAGAAGTGGCAGATGCAGTTTAATATAGACAAATGCAAAGTTCTAAATGTTGGACAGGAAAATAATCATGCCACAAATAAACAAAATAATGTATATCTTAATATTACGGATAACGAAAAGGATTTAGGAGTTCTGGTTAGCAGTAATCTGAAACCAAGACAACAGCGAATAAGCGTCTGCAATAAAGCTAACAGAATCCTTGGCTTCATATCAAGAAGTATAAATATTAGAAGTCCTCAGGTTGTTCTTCAGCTCCACATAATGTATCTTTGGTTAGGCCTCATTTAGATTATACTGCACAGTTTTGGTCACCGAATTATAGAATGGATATAAATGCACTGGAAAACGTACAAAGGACGATGGCAAAGTTGATCCCGTGTATCAGAAATCTTCCCTATGAGGATAGACTGAGGGCCCTGAATCTGCACTCTCTAGAAAGGCGTAGAATTAGGGAGGATATGACTGAGGTGCATAAATGGAAAACAGGAATTGATAAAAGGAATGTAAATAGCGTGCTAAAGTAGAGGTACCCAAATGATCAATATGCTATTTTGCTAATATCCCTCCTATATTATCTATTAATTGCAAAAAATTGCCCATTCATCTATCAGATCTAACTTATAAAGTGCCCAAAATTCAATAAATTGGCCAATTTCATACTAAGTTCAACAAACTGCAATTGAAATCAGAGACCCAAACCACCCTGCTCTCTGTTTTTAAGTACTTTCTTCTGGTCTCTTTTATATAGCATCTACCCTCCATTTTGGGTCATTCGCCACAAAAAAAAAAAGTCGTTTTTACCTATTTCTCTACTAAAAAAAGAAAACTTAGAGAAAAAAATTCACAGTATTTTAGGCCGCCCTAATAATTGAAGCAAATTACTAAAAACTCACGAAAGAGACCCGTTGGTGGGTGTGAGGGAAAAGTTCAAGAGATAGGAGTAGCTAGCGAGTATATGGTAACGATAGTTTGATTGCCGGCTGCTTGTTAAGGTAGGGTCAGTCTAGCTCCTGCTATCCCCTCCCCCCCTTTCTCCCCACCCCGAAAGGTGACGTGTGAGGCTCCAGACAAACAGTAATCACTCGACTCACAGCTCCCATCACAACTGTAAGTAAAAGCCTCTGCTCCTATTCTAGTGGATATTGGTTGAAAGCTTCACTTTTGACCAATAAACTTTGTCCTTTCAGTTTTAAGCTCCACATGAGACTTTTCGATAATCACCACCTTTTTTAAGTATCTTACACTTATCATGGAGAGTGATTTCTTAAGCAGTGGACTTAAACTTTGTCCTTTCAGTTTTAAGCTCCACATGAGACTTTTCGATAATCACCACCTTTTTTAAGTATCTTACACTTATCATGGAGAGTGATTTCTTAAGCAGTGGAAAACCTGTCTCTCTTTCCAACTTGGAATGACAGATGGGGTCACCTGCCAACCAACGAGAAGTGTTGAAGGAGACGGACTGAAAACGGTCTTGGGACGTCACCTTATAATCTACCTACCTGATTAATTGTACAGGACACTACCCCTCATCTTTGTAGTGGTAAAGAACCTGCTTTCCTGTCATCTGGGCTGACTATTTAAGAACTAGTCGTTGGGTTGTCACTCAACACCTGTGACCCCCCCACATCATCAGTAACGGCTACAATTTCTACAAGACGGTGTCAACCTCCACCAGACACCCCAGTATAAATGTACATATTAGCGTTGAATTCAAATGTCATTTTTCCATTTCATTTTTAATTTTTCTGTCAAATAGGATACACATTCATTTTTTCAATGTATTATCTTTGCATTACTAAATAATAGTGTTTATCTTTGTGAATTATTATTTCTTTTTCTATTCATTAATTTTCCTGAGGAGGAGCCAGCCTTGGTAATACTGTCTGAAGTTGTTACAGGGCTGAGTAAGCCTTCACAGTGGGATAAGGGGTTCTATAATTTCCCAGAAAAGTATCCCCAAACCGACCATTTCCTTATACCAATTAACCAGCCACTTCCAGACTAAAACCGACCGAAATCTTTCGAGTTTCACAAACAAGTTCTCTGGCCTAGCTATTGTTAGCACGGATCAGCCAATAGAACTTAGAAACCCCTCTATAAAAAACACTAAGTCGACATATTTTCATCCGTATCCAGACTCAGAGGTTAACTGTTCCCATCATGCACTGCGTTCTGTATTTTTTTTTTTATATATTGTACTCTCCCACCGCACAAAACCATTTTCATGGTGTACCCTGATCCTAATATCCAGAGATCTGGCTTTTTCTCATATACTTTGTCACTTCCCCTCCCCACATGGTACTGTGTATACTTCCTGGGCTTGTACACTAGGTTTTTAATAGTAGTTAAAGAGATGGTGGATATTTTAACAAGTTTTATGTCAATTGTTTTAGAAACATTAGTTACAACCTCGTTGACCATTGGACTCTTGTTAGTCTTGTTAAGATAATCTAGCTTAACTGGATGAGCCTCTTTTACCTGGAAGGAATAAATTTGCCAATACGTACATTGAAATACTCGCAGATTACTAAGGAAGATTACGATCATGTACTTAATGTATTTGTGTAGGGACAGTGTAAGATCCTGGAAGATTCATTAATTTTATGTTTAAAGGATGATGTGGGGTTTCTTATCTGAGGAGTTAAAATAATGCGGCAAGGCATGGACATAAATCTATGGGTTAATTTTTTCAGTTGGGATGCCTTTTTTAATATTTTAAGGGTATAATTAGAAACAATCGATACACATTAATTAAATGATCTGAGTGAGGGTTGACAACTGTGGAACGTCAGTTTACGCAGACCAATCAGTTAGACATGCCTCTCGATGATCCGCGGTAACAAAAACATCCTGAAAACTGAGAGTCTCCGAGCCAGGAAAAACGGCAACCTACTTACGAGGCAGGTCTTGACCCAACACTGGGGTTCTCTTCCAGCTCAGTTGGATTTTGGTTGCTGGGAAACATGCCCGGTTACGATGTGCAACCCAGAGCCTTTGAGATGCTTTAGATGCCACAGGTACAACCATCTCAGCGCCCAATGGCAGTTTAAAGAATTATGCGGCAACTGCCGAGGATCTCGCCTAACCAAGGACTGCTTGCATAAACTGAAGAAAAGGCTCCGTCGTGTCAAGGCAGCAGGGAAAACTCCGGTTGTCCATCCTCCAGCATCAAATAGAGCCCTCACTACTGAGCAGCAGTCTCATCCAGAGGAAGATACAGCAACATGGAATCCAAGGTCACAGCGAAGGAAGCCGAGGAAGCATCAGCGACGAGGTTGCGTACTTGCTCAGGCATCTTACAAAACCTCTGCTCAAACTCCCACCCAACACCGGCAGCCAGCGGGCCACATGCTGCAGGAAAAGACTACGGGCAATGCATTAACCCTAGCACCACAAGTCACCAGTTAGGAACACTGTAGTCCAAGAGAGCAGATCAGGACATTCTATATTACCACTGAGCCATCAAATGATGTTGACAGCCACCTGCTTCACCGATGTCATATGCAACCTGACAGACTCAGAGTAAAACAAAGAGACATTCAAAACTATTGTGAAGACGTTCGTGAAAATATGCATGATGGAGCAACTTGCAACGTGAACAGACTGACTGATGTTGTAGTGGCCAGGCTTAGGCTTCGTTACAAGTACTTCTGGCAGTTTGGGAGATGCACAGATGATGATCAAACCAAATGCAAAGTATGTGGCCTGCCCTGTGGTCACTATCTTGAACACTATGTGCTTTATTTTAAACTTATTGATGAATATGGAGATACTGTAATAACCTTTGTGACATGTCAAGGTATCTTATTAATGACAATAAGATCTTAGATATATTAAAAAAATTTCCTAAATATGCTTGTAACAGATAAGTGAACTGTAAATATAAATCCAGATGTACTCTTGTTAACCCTTTGGGGCCTAGTTCCTAGGCCTTTTGTGTATCCATATGCTCTTGCGCTACCCTTCACGGGATGGTTATGAGGTGCATAATAAACTAGACACTTCGGTGGCAAAATCTGATCTAATCTTTGTTTACGCCCATCTTTCACTAATATACTTAAATATCTCTCATTTTATGTCTCTGAAGAGAGTGAAAATTTAAGAGTCTAAGTCAATTTTCAACTTTGTCATCCTTCTCTGCACGTTCTCCAATGAATTTATATTCATTCGGTAGTAATGAGAGTTGTTTAGAAAAACACGTAAGCAAACACTAGGACATGTATATTAGAAAACTTTTCTGTCCTGGGACCTTGATCAGTTCTAACATACAGAGGTTAAAAGACAGTATATATAGCCGGATAGTGAAATGTCAGTGACGCATGGTGGCCTGAAGAATGACATATTGGGACAAGGACGGGTAGACGATGAGATCATGTGACTGCCTGGTTGAGTATCGTGTGTGTTAATGTTTTAGAAATTTTGTAGTGTTAGAAATTTTGTATTTTTAGTAATTTTTAGTGACGGCTGTTAGCGAGGCTTCCAAACATCGTCGATGTCTCGAAGCCTCGCTAATCGCCGTCACTGACTGGAAATTACAAAATTTCTAAAACATTAGCATACATGATACTCAACCAGGCAAACTATCACCAACTTAACAACACAGGAGTCACATGATCTCATCGTCTACCTGTCCTCATCCCAATATGGCATTCTTCAGGTCGTCATGCGTCATTCACACCTCACTCTCCGCCTATATATACTGTCGGTACTTATTACCAAGGTTTAGACCAGTAATGAGAATAAAACTGAGCAGCAAAGTCAAAGTGAGGCCTTGCTAGTGATGTATTAAGCTGTAAAATAACTTTTGCACTCCTCTTATTTATATTTCTTGATATAAATCCAAGTAATCTCTTAGCCTTCTTGCGCACACTTAGGCACTGCTGTCTTGTCTTCAGATTTCTGTTTACCATGACTTCAAAGATATTTTCACATTCTGTGTATTCAAGTTCTTCATCACCTAGTTTCTGACTCCGAGGGTTATTTTCATTCCTATGGACTAGAACATTAAATTTGTCAACATTATACTTCATCTGCCACATTTTTTTAGACCAAGACATTAATTTGTCCAAATCCTCCTGTAGTTCATTGGTATCCTCCTCAGTGTCAATCATACGGCCTACTTTTGTATCATCAGAAAATTTACTCAGGTCGCCCGCGGTTCCTTCGTCAAGGTCAATAATGTAAATTATGAACAACAATGGACCCGACACTTATCCTTGTGGAACACCACTAGTGACCAGTCCCCACTCAGACTTGATCCTATTAATGGAAATTCTGCTTTCTATTGGTAAGCCACGCCTCGGTGCATGTTAGAACTTTACCTCTTAAATCATGAGTTGCCACTTTTTTTAAGAGTCTTTTGCAACGTACTCTAACGAAAGCTTTACTGAAATCCATATTAATAACATACTGTTCTTTATCGTTGTCTGCTGCCTCAAATGCTATACTGGAGAACGTCAGTAAATTCGTCAGTCAGGAACGACTTTTCGTGAATCCATACTGAGACTCATTAATCAAATTATGCTTGTCAAGGTGACTTCTAATAATTTCAGATATAATTTATTCTAATAATTTGCCTATTCTAATAATTTGCATATTCATTTCTGGCTGTTCAGCTCAATTTCTTGTTTTTCTGTGTTCTTTGCCTTCAGTATTTTTTCAATTTTTAGCCCAAACAGGTTTCGTGTCTCTGTTCCTTAGTGTGAAACATAGGCTGAGTCTGTTTTTCCCGTAGATTTTCTTTTCTAATGGGTATGAATTTGTCCTCTACCTTCCTGCACTTTCCTATCACGTACTCCATCATCTGATTTACTGTCTTTCCCTCTAGTTCCATTTAGGAATTGACTCATGCCTGTTTATTCGGCTCTTTTGCAGTTTGCCTTCTCACGTCCTTCTCATACTGCTTCTCTCTTTACTTTTAAATCCACAAATTATTCGAAACTCTGGACCATGTGGCCCCTAGCACTGAAGGGCCTTTCATATGTAATTGTGAGGGAAAAACCTAAAAGTTCCTTATTAAGATATATCAGTTTCACGAGAGCCTGCAACATCAAGTCACCACCCGTCCCGCCATCTATTGGATAGCTTTAAAGACACAGATTTCTCCTGGTCTGATGTGACTGGTTTCTAATCCTAATTTCGTCTGGAATGGGGTTAATTACTCCCCCCTCCACCCTTCTCCTGATCAGTTAGGGTAATCTACCAGGAACATAAGGTTTTTGGTTTGTACGGTTACCAGTGAAGTAAATTACAACTCTTGTCTCTTTAATGTTATAAGAAGTTAACTATAAAGTAACCAGTGATTTTGTTTATTAACAGCTCTCGCTGTCGGCGTGGACACCCTACAGTAGACGTTGTCTGATTGGGAGCAAGATCCATAGCGAATGGATATACTGAGTGGGAAATTAGCGATTCTTCCTCTCTCCTTATATTCTGAACTATACTGCTACGAGATTCTTGTTTATATCTTGCAAAAAATGTAAAAGGTCCCGAATATCTAAGTCGGCCCATCTTATATTCAATCATGGAAGAAGCAATCCTATCCATATTCCATTCTCGTCACCTAACACCGTGTTAACCTTCAGACGTATTTTTTTTTTTTATATTTAATTGAATACTTTTAAGAAGGTACATAATTATCTGAACTTATAAAACTCATTAATTATATTTTTACATTATTTTAATAACGAACTAAGGGTTTTTCTTACTAATAGTAATATTCCCAATATTAGAACCCCTCACACTGAATACATGTCCGGCTTTGCTGGTTCATGCTGCCACACTGGTTGTGTCCCTAACATTTTGATACATGAAGTTCTCCATTATCATCTCCAGTATCTTAGTCCTCTATGTTTCTGGTCCCCTATGTCGCTCTAGATTCCCCTTGTCTATCTTGTGATTAAAATTACACATCTCTGCAGCTTTGCGCTGATCATGTGGTCGCTTCTAACCACCTCATCTAATGTATCCACCATTGCTCTGATGATTTTATCACATTCTTGTCTTGTTCTCCGATTTTATGGAGGATTGTCCATCACTGATATCACCACCATGTGACTAACGATCGTCCGTGTGCTTGCTATGTAATCATCCGCCGTGTCTATTCCTCTCGTCTCCTCAAAACTTCTCCACTTTTGGTCCCTCGATCTTTCTTCACATTCCAATATACAGCCGGGAAGATCGCGTCTTTCATTATTTCTCTGAGCTTTGTTCCTGTGACTGCTATAATTTCTAAGGATGCTTTCACTATTTCTTTCCATTCGTATTTTTTATATTCTCTGCAGTAATACACCATACTTTCAGCTTCCTTTCCATTATTGTATTCTCCTAGCTGCGGTTGCAGGGGTCGATTCATAGCTCCTGGCCCAGCCTCTTCACTTGCCGCTATTAGATCACTCTTCCTGCTTCATGAGCTTCATCATACCTCTTCTTAAAGCTATGTATGGGTCCTGCCTCCACTACATCACTTCCCAGATTACTTCACTTCCTGTTAACTCTGTGACTGAAGAAATACTTCTTAGCATCCCTGTGATTCATCTGTGTCTTCAACTTCCAACTGTGATCTCTTGTTGCTGTGTCCCATCTCTGAAACATCCTGACTCTGTCCACCTTGTCAATTCCTCTCAGAATTATATATTTCGTTATTATATCCCACCCTATCTCTCCTGTCCCCCAGTGTCGTCAGGTCGACTTCCCTTAACCTTTCCTCATAGGATATCCCTTTATCTCCAAGACTAGTCTTGCTGCATATCTTTCGCATTTTCTCTGGCTTACGTGCTTGGCTAGGTGCAGATTAGAAACCGGTGCTGTATACTCCAATATAGGCCTAACATACATGGTGTACGGGGTTCTGAACGATTCCTTATTGAGATGCCAGAATGCTGTTCTTAGGTTAGCTAGGCGCCCGTATGCTGCAGCATTTATATGGTTGATGTGTACCTTTGGAGATGTGTCCGGTGTTATACTCACTCCAAGATCCTTTTCCGTGAGTGAGGCTTGTGGTCTCTGGCCCCCTTGACTATACTCCGTCTGTGGTCTTCTTTGTACTTCCCTAATCTTCATGACTCTGAACTTGGTGGGGTTGAACTCCAGGAGCTAGTTGCTGGACCAAGCCAGCAGCCTGTCCAGATCTCTCTGCAATTCTGCCTGGTCCTCGTCCGATTGAATACTCATCAACTTCACATCATCTACAAACAGGGATACTTCCGAGTTTATTCCTTTTGTCAAGTCATTCACAAATACCAGAAATAGCATCGGTCCTAGGTCTGACCCTTGTGGAACCCCGCTCGTCACATACGCCCACTCTGACACCTCACAACGTACCATGACTCGCTCTTGTCTTCCTGACAGGTATTCCCTGATCCATTGCAGTGCCTGCCCTGTTATTCCTACCTGGTCCTCCACCTTTTGCAGTAATCTCTTGTGAGGAACTGTATCAAATGCCTTCTTACAGTCCAAGAAAACCCAATCTACCCACCTCTCTCTCTCTCTCTCTCTCTCTCTCTCTTTCTCTCTCTCTCTCTCTCTCTCTTGTCTTACTGCTGTCATCCTGTCACAGAACTCCAGTAGGTTTGTGACACAGGATTCCCCGTTCCTGAAACCAGGGCTGGCTGTCGCTGATAAGCTCATTCCTTTCTATGTGCTCCACCACTCTTCTCCTGATAATCTTCTCCATGACTTTGCATGCTATACATGTCAGTGACACTGGTCTGTAGTTTAATGCTTCATGTCTGTCTCCTTTTCTTTTTTTAAATTGGGATTACACTTGCTGTCTTCTATTCCTCAGGTAGTCGCCTTGTTTCAATAGATATGTTGAAGATTATTGTTAATGGTACATATAGCGCCTCTGCTACCTATCTCAGGACTCATGGAGAGATGTTATCTGGCTCCATAGCCTTTGAGGTATCTAGTTCGCTTAGAGAACTATCTAGTTCACTTCTTCCTCGGTTGTATTTATTGTGTCTAACTCTTGATGGTGTACCTACACTAGGTTTCACTCCTGTCACCTATGAACAGAAAACTGAGGCTGCATTGGGCACAGGCTCTCCAAAACTGGACAGCCGGAGATTGACGAAATATTACTTCGTACGACGAATCGAAATTTCTGCTGCAATATGCAGGTGGCAAGATCAGAATTTGGCTTTAACAACTTAAATTTATGGATCCGTCCTGTCTTGCATTAATGCTTCAAAATAATTGGGGAAGTAATTGTTTGGGAATCTTTTCCCAACACACATTAGATGTCATAATTCCAACTTAGCATCGTTTATATGTCACACCTTACCAGAGTATTGTTGCTGACTATGTGCATCCCTTAAAACCACTAGGTTTGTCATTCTTCCAATGGCTGCTTCGAACAGGATAACACACCATGTCACAAAGCACATGTCATCTCAAGCAGGTTCCACAAACATGACAATAAGTTTGTTTTATTCGAAGACTTCGCAGTCACCAGGTATTATTTCTTGGTAAGAAATGGTAAGAAATATAGATATACACTAGATACAAAATCTGGAAAGCACTATGTCTGCATTCAAAATACCAACAATTAAATAACTGAGTCCTTAGACACATAGAATCGCCACAGAAGGTAGAAGTAGAAGCAGCTTTCTGAGGCTTCAGATGCAAGGAGATAACGAGTAGGCAGAGAAGCATCTCTCTCAGAATGCCAGTGACACTTTGTTTAGAAATGCAGTGAACACTCAGTTATTGGCAATTCCGCTTATCGGCCAACTTGCTTATCGACCGGATTTTCGGATTCCAGTTATCGGCCATTATTTCACTTATCGGTCATATCAGACGCTTATTCGCCGGCGACACTTGCACGTTCCTGAGTCAGTGTAGCTGAGTCGCTGACCAAGTGAGGAAGCTCCTGCTCATTCATCCAAACACTTCGCTATAAATCAGTGTTTTTCTTTGTTATTTCTTAAGTGCAACTGTAAAATAAGTAAGCATGGTTCCAAAGAAAGTTCCTAGTAAAGTTCTTGTGGTAAGGAAAGTAAGAAACAAGATGGAATTTAAGAGAGAAGTGATTGATAAATTTGAAAGTGGTATGTAAGTGTTGGAACTTGCCAAGATGTATGGGAAAAAACAAATCTACCATCAC